>NC_090447.1:204680010-204988168 GCF_031143425.1 Pleurodeles waltl
ATAACTGAGAACCACTCAGCGTCACAGGGAACTTGAAACATTATCACAGCTGGATTTGGTACTACGGGACAGCATTTGACTATCATGTCATTTATCTTCCTCAAATCCTGAACAATCCGACCTTTCCACTCGGTTTTATCAGTCCCATAATTGGTGAATTACATGGGCTGCTTAACACTTCTTTTAGTACTCCCTGTTTTACAAACTCATCAATGAGTTGGGCGACTTTCATGAGTGTGTCTTGCGCCATATGGTATTGTGGGGTATGGGGAAAAGTTACATTGGGTTTCACCGTCACCTTCACTGGTTCTACTCCTTTAACCAATCCTACTTCTTTCCCTGTCATATCCCACACTTCCTTTACGACTGTTTCCTGTAACTCAGCAGGAATGTCTGCTTCTGTGAGCATTGGGTAAAGAGTAATCAGGGAATATTCTTCATCAACAGTTTCCACTTCGTCCCCTCCTACACTGTCCTCTTCTTCCCCATCACTGTTTGTGTGGATTTTAATTCCATCATTTGAACACATAATCGAACATCCCAATTTGCATAATAGGTCTCTCCCTAACAGTGATATCGGGCTTGAGTCACACACCACAAATTTATGTGACCCTTGATAGTTACCAATTCTGACTTGCACTGGGTCAGTGATTGGGTTTGTCAGGTACCTATTTGCTACTCCCACCACGTGAACTGTTCTCCCTGAAAGTGGCAAATTTGGTACTTCGATGCTCCTAACAGTAGAGCGTGTAGCTCCTGTGTCAACCAAGAATGAAACTCGATGACCCATAACTCTTCCTTCCACATACGGACCCTTTTGATCAACTTACAAAGATGCTGCAAGCATACAATTTCCCTCCTCATCTGAACTTTCACTCTCCCACACATCGTTTATTCCATCCTCACTGTGTAAAGGGAATTGGTGTACTGTGTAATTTTGGTTCATCACTTGACCCGTGACCTGCTGAGGAAGCATTACCTGTTGCTGATTCATTGGTGCTAAGGGTATTTGCATTTGCTGATTAGGTACCATGGGAAACTGCTGTTGCATTGACTGCAACTGCGCCATTTGCGCACGGGGCATTTGCACCTGTTGCGGTTGTATGGGTTGTAAACCCTGCATCTGATTCATATTATTCTGAAAATTTGGATTTGGACCCCTCAATTTCGGTCCTCTCATATTCTGTAATGCATTGACATCATTGTTTTGCTGACCTACACCTTCCTGCACCATCATTGGGCACTCCCGTTGCCAATGCCCTACGATTCCGCACGTGTGGCATGGCATCACCTTTTTCATTGCCTGTATACCATTTGGGATCATAACAGTATTTATGTCAGGACCATTATTCACAAAACCTCCTCGACCTCTGCCTCGCATCTGCGGCTGAAACATAGCATTTCCCTGTTGTTGTTGCTGCGCCATCTGTTGTTGAAACCCTTGCAAACCTTGCAAGCCTGTCTGAGCTGCTCTAAGCTGCATCACCATCACCTTTTCCTTCAACCTTTTCTGTTTTGTCTCAATCTCATCACTGCAGTATTTTGCGTAGTTCAACACTTCATCGATCGATTTTGACTGCCAACAAATCAAATGCATTTTAATCATCTGACTGACCTCAGGTCTCAGCCCTTCCACAAATCGGAATACAAAATGGAGCATGTCCTTTGCCTCTATCATTTCCGTGCCACTATAATCTTTAAACGCTTTCAACAATCTCTCATAGTATGCATGTATCGACTCTTCTTTAGCCTCTTGTGCTGTCCTGTCAATCCTCTGCCAATCCACATTTTTCGACGCAACCTTTGTTTTCAAGTGCTCGATCACCTTATGGTATAAACTCATTATCGTAGGTGATGGTGCACCTGTGTACCTATCTCTCTCTGGTTCACTCGTTGGCCAACCTACAGCTCTTTTACAGTCTTCCCATAAATCTGCCAGAACCACTATTTCAAACAAGGTATTCAGGTCTTCCCAGAGACATTTCGCGAGTTTCACAAATCTATCTGTCTGTTGATACCATTCAATCGGCTTCTCCCTCAATTTGGGGAAATCATCCGTAAAGGATTGATTATCGCACCTGTGCCATGGTACATGTACAAGTTTTCCCCCTGCTGTCTCTCTCATTGGCAACATGGTTATCAGATCATCATTCTGTTGTGCCTTTTCATTCCGATCTGGGGAACTCTCCTTCTTTTTGTCCTTTTTCTTAACCCATCTGCTTTCCCACTTACCTAGGCATCTCCATACCTGCGCGCTCTGCAGTATCTCCTTGAGGTGCGTTTTCATCCCTGACGATCTCATGTGCTCAAAATCTTTTGTCTCAAAGTCTAGCCTGTAACTTCTGCTCAAGTGTTTAGTTTTACCTATATCGATCTTGTTTCTGTCTGCAATTTCTTGTAACTTCTTATGTATGTTACTCACTTCTCTTGTAATCCTGGGGCACATGTATCTCAGCTCTTCTTCTGTGTATGACTCTAACCTGTTCAGACCCATTGTTCCCTCTACTAGTTCATCTGCTTCCATGCCCAATCTTATCCTATTCAGGTATTCTTCTCCCTTCCCACTGGATGTACTCTGTGGGGAGTTCAGACTGTTGAACCATTGTGCTAGCTGTTGCGCATTCAGCCCCATCAATGTAGCACTTACATCAACTGCTACTGATGGTTGCGGTAATGTTTCAGTCTTTGAGGTTAACGGTATTAATAGTGGTGGATTTGACCTTACCACTGTCGACGGAGCACAAATTGGAATTGGACTAAATCCCGACAAGGATCCAGATCCATTTGGCAGTGTTGCTATCGGAGTCGTTTCTGGAGTAATTTCTATGCATCTTCTCCCTGTCTCACTTTGTGTCATTACCCCTTGGTCACATGCGTTTGAGTTTGCCTGTATATACAGTGGTACTGGCGGACCCACAGTAATAGGCAGAGATATTGCATCTGGATTCTGTCTGTTCCCTGAATTCTGTGGCATGTTAATCCCCACATTATGATTCATCATTGCTGGCAAACCTAACTGACCCTCTGTTACTCGAGTGTGCCTCGGCACTTCTTGTACCTGCTTTTGAGGCATCAAGAATTGTGTTGATTCGGCTTGGATCAATGTCGGTCTTTGGTAACTCTGTCCTCCCTGAGCCCCTAAGCCAGAAGTTGTTCCCAAGTTATGCTCATCATAGCAGTGTCTTTGAATCTGCGGCTGATAATTATCGACAGGTTTCAATAGAGGCACGTCAGGATATATTCTCTGAACTTGTGGTATTTGTGGTGAAAAAGGCATATCGGGACTGCTCTGTCTTTGCGATGTTCTCAAATTCGGTGTCACATTACCCTGTAATGGTTCTGGAGGGGCAGTACTAATTCTTGATCCTTTTTCGCTTTCTACATATGGTGGCGGGCGATCATTCAGCAATTGTATAATAAAATCCTCATCGTCTGACTCGTCTGACCTTTTTGAGTTTCTGTTGTTCTCTCTATCTCTGGACTGACTCCTGTTTGTTTTATAGGTAGCTTTCCTTCCTTCCGTCTCTGCCTCATCAGTAATTGCTGGGAACAATTTAATTCCCTGCAGTACGTCTGATCTCCAAACCTTTTGTGTGCTATCCCATCTAGCATCCGCTAGTGTCTTTTCTACTTTTCTTATTCTTGTTTCAAATATCTTTTGTTGTTGGTTTCTAGCTATCAACTCCCAAATTGCTAGTGCCTCAAACTGTGCTGGTCTTGGAGGTACTTTCATGTCGTATAGCGCAAATCTTAAATTCTCCAAAACCCTTAGGTTAAACGACCCATGGATAGGGAACGCTACACTTCCATGCTTCTCTGTTAATTTGCACCATTGCTTTAGCCAAAGACATGGTGCGACACCCTTTTCTTCAATTACGATGTAAGCTGGTGTACCCTCAGGCGGTGTCTCTTCTCCTACATTTGCTTTGATGTAAACATCTCCCCTCAAGGCACTCTTAAATGCTTTGAAAAATTTCATCTTTCAGTCTTTTATTTTTCTAAAATGTGTAATCAATAAGTGACTTTAATTCCCGGAATACTCTTTGCTTGCCTTTCCCCTCCAATTGCGCTCCACGGCCTACGATCAATCCGTGCGCGACCCTTCTTACCGACCAACCTATCCCAGCGCGGTCCCTAGTGACGTCACACTCACACACTGCGGCTGACAAAGTCCCGCGGCTTGTCCTCTTTCATTCAGCTTCACTCTAACTAATTTCTGCAATATATTGCGAGCACTAACCAAAAAGAAGAAAACAAATCTGTCGGTTTACTACAGGAAGGGTAACACACTCGCTTCAGAAACCTTAGGGATTTTTCACTAGCCTCGGCAGTTATTCCATCTTTCTCGGTCTCCCACTTTCACAAGTAAAATTTGACCCGCAAACTTTACCCTCAACTGATCAATGAACTATTCTAGCGCGCTTTAGAATTCGTCAAATCTCAAAGTCGAAAATGTTCTTTCATGCCTCAATATTCATACCAACTTGTTGACCACGCCCGATCAACCTATTAAACCGAACAGATTACAACATCAATCAAGTGTCTCATACACTTTTCAGCATACTCCAGAGTCTCTTGACGTCGCAGGGCCCGTCTCAACATCAACAACCATGTGGGCAATTTTCCTGCACAAAGCGCTACACACATGTGAAGTTCGACGACTTCCCTACTCTCACACTTTGGAGTCACACTCCTCTAAAACTTCAACTGGAGCTCGTAACCCCGCTAAAATCCTCACAAACTTCTCAATTCATCTGCAGCAATAAGCTATGCAAGCGCAAAACCCTAACTTCACTCATACCGTCACTGGATACGCCGAAAACATTCTCACACCTCCATGTCCTCCATTCGCAAGCTCCGAGATCCCGGGAAAGTCATTGGGGACTTAGGGCATCATCATCTCTCCAACTTGTTTTATCAAAGAAAATTCTAACCTAACTCCGTCTATTGCTCGGATGGGGTCCCAAAGAGCGAAACCATCAATCTCTGCTACCATCTATTGATAACGCGTCCAGCCCTTATGAATTACCTGTACCTGGACACGTTGGAGGTCGGTGAACCTTTTAGCCAAGTTGGGCTCTCCTCATCCTCGAATAGTCGGGTTATTTAAATCAATAATCAATAACTGTTGTACGTGATAGTCAATACTCAATTAATAGATCGGAATAACACATTGGGAATCAATAACAGTTGATATTTCGACGCACCATGACCTTTCAGTCATGAATAACCACACCGGTTTATTGAAGTTAGTGAACTTATTTCCCTATATTAACAATGCTAGCACAATGTATATAAGTCTCAAAACTAAATGATATATGTATACGAACATTACTAGCTGTCCATAACGGCGGAAGAAACGCAATCTACGAAATATCTGAATAATGGTGCATTCAGTTATGGCAATGCAAATCACTAATATGAGTAACTGTATTTGACTAATCTCGTACATTGGTCAGCATAACAAGATTTCAATTCAACATGATGCATCAATTGCAAACCTCGACTAACCTCTAATTGGCATTGGCATGTGTGGGCTTCATGCATAAAGAATTTAGTCAACACAAATTTGGAAAACTTCTAGCTTGGGCCCTATCAAAATAGAAGTTGGTACCTAGAGGGAAAAACACAATGCATAATACAATTATCCTTTCATATTTACCAATAACAATCAGCATTCAAGAATATCTTCGTCCTTCAGGTACCGGTTCGGTCAGCATGGGGCAGAATTTCAAAGGGGCAAAGTTAGGGCAGGTTTCCTTGCAGCAGCAAGGAGAATGGGCAAAGTTACTGCATAGGCAAGACGGGGGCAATTTAAAGTTAAAGTCTCTAGGGTGAGAATTCTCAAAGTCACTTTCTCAATAATAGAGAAAAGGGCATCAGGATGTCGTCTAAGATGGCGTCTGGCATTCGGCTTCAAAGATGGCATCAAGGAAAAATGGCTGACTTCTCTTTGTCCAGTGGGTTTAAATAAGAAAACATTCCAAATTCAGCAGGGTCTTCCATTGGAGAGTTCATAAGGTGGCATCAAATTGACCAATGAAAAATGTCTTTCTACTAGTACTCATTTATGCATACATTGTCCTTGGAGCCTTAGAACACAAGTTGCAACATGGCTTGCCAATTATTTTGATATCTGTACCTCCTTTGTCTGCACCTGCAGAGACTGACCTTGCTTCAAAGGGGATGAAACTGGCCTAGTACGAAACCTTGGAGATAAGTGTATTAGTCATCTCTACTGGAAAAATACAACTTTTAAACGTGAATATATGTTACATTAGTTCAAGGAAAAGCCACGCAGTTAGAATTTGAGACCAGGCAACTAGGCCAAAGCCTCTACTAAATTTTAAGCTAAGCACAAACAGTTTCAATAAGAAATCATAACACACATTTGCAATTATGACGGATTAATACATTTTTTTCAATTTTCCATGATTAATAAAGCACGTTTATAATATTGGCAAACTACTCCGAGGGCACAATTTCCCTCGTACATTATTTTCTTCACTAAAATCACACTACATTATACGATTTTGGTTATGTAATATGTGGATATATGTAGGACCCTCTTTTTCTGCGTCATCACATCCAGCGATTAATTATATTTGTAGCACAACCTCTATTTCTTTCTGGATGTCCAGTTGCTATTCATTCATTGTGTTCCTCTCATGCATTTGTAATTAGAATCTGTAACTTCACTCTCGAACACCCATTTGTATTGAGAATACAAATGTGTGTTAGAGAGTAATGTTACAGATTCTAATTATAGATGAGAATATGAATGTGTGTTCAAGAGTAATGTTACATGTTCTAATTAGAAATGCATGGGAGGAACACAAGGAGCTGAAATTACAAATCCAAACTCGAATGGATGAATTAAAGAAACAGATCAGGAAGAAACTAACAAAGTACTGAAACTGATGCATGACAGAATTAAGATATAAGAGAAGGTGGTGATGGGAAGAAAACAGCTCACGTTCCAACGTAATTAACATGATTATAAATCAGGACAAATCTTAACATTTACCAAAAAATTTGACAAAGCTAGAATGGATTTGCCCACGGACAGAACACTGGGGACAATGGAAAGAAGGAGAGGAGAATCAATTAGAGATGTGAGTTCTGATTTGGAATCTATTGACAGTCTGCCAACATTACCAATGGAAGCGATGTATTTTTATGAAGAATGCAGCCTCTTAAAAGCAAGCAACGTACAGTCACTCAGAGAGAGACAGAGAGGAAGGGGTAGAGGCAGAAAAGACAAAACCAAAAGAGAAGACAAAGTAGGAAATTAAATGAAACCCCACAGTCCCAAGGACCACCACCTCCTGGTGGCTGTAATGAATTATGAGCAAGGGGCCACGCAGCACACCGTTCCCTGGGCATCACCACCTCCCCAGGACACATATCAAATAATGTAATAGAGGCCCATTTTGGACCCCTTTGCCTTGGAGATCACCACTTTCTCGGGGCCTCTTCTAAGTTGGAGGGGGGCCATGCCATGGGTTATAGTTACCTTAGGGCACAAGTTATACTTATGAATTTCTATGGTTTTGTACTTTTAAAATGTCAGCCTAATTATAACATCCCTGTAACCTTTGTTTTTAAGTGAATAAGTTACAGGGACTTTACAAGGATGTTTCAAATAGGAAATAGACTTAAAATAAACCCTAGAAATTCTCTAAAAAACAAAGGTTACAGGGACATTATACTTAGGTTCACATTAAACACACACAAAACCAATATATTCAGCAGTTATAGTTAAAGTTATCTCAAGTACCTATAACTTTTGCCCTAAGAAACTATACCTCGCCCTGGAGAATGTGCCTGTTCTTTTTTTAAAAGTTTTTGCAGTGAATTCTCTGCAATTTTGTGGCAACATTTACAAAAAAACTGTATAGGCCCAAGTACCCCGTAAACAGGCCTACAGGGTCAGAATATTCCTACCTTGCCCGCTTGTGTTTTTTCTTTGCATTTTTCTTGAGACTAGGGATGAGTCCCGAGTCCCATGGTGGCAGCCACCACTTCCTGGTTTAAGTGGTGGTAGCCAGTCAAATCTCAGCATGAGATCTGTCAGATTCTCAGACCCTCCTCGTATCTAGGTATTCATGAATCTTTTTTCTCCAAAACTACTGAACAGATTTACACCAAATTACAAAAAGAGATTGTCTGGACAAAGATCTAGCTTTCTGCCAAATTTGGTGTAATTCCATTCAGTTGTTCAGGCTGTATTCCTGTCTAAAATCGCTATGGGAATTTGCATGGGAAAAACGCGTTTTGGGACACCCTTTTTTTCGCCCCTCGCTTGACGAATCACCTGAAACATTCCAAACAGCAGCAGAATTGACCAGTGCACTAGTTCTGAAGATTTTGTAGACATTAGTCAAACTGCTCCAAAGTTATTAGCAAAACAAAAATGCTTTTGCTATAGAAGCTAGGTCCTAACTATTACTACCTACTGTCAATGTTAGTTTGTTAGTCAAATGGTTGTATTTCATGTTAATTCTTTTTTGAGTAGTATTATTTAGTGATATATTTTTGGGGAGTAAATAGATTTTGTACAATCCTGGTGTTAATTTACAGAACAAGGTAAAATATTAGGGGGGGGCATAACTGGCGTAATTCTCTCTGGCGTAATTACTCGTAATTACCACAAAATTGCTTGTGATTACACTGAATTGTGTGAGAATCGTAAATTAGCATTTAGCACTATTTTCTTGGTAGAAAATCCACCTTTGTGTGCACAACAGGCATGAGCAGTCTTTTACAGCAAAAATTTGCACTAAATCCTACAGGAGACAAACAGCAGTAGCCAGCAACAGCTCGCTCTTTCTTAGTTTATTGTTCATCAGCTCCTACAGTAGGACTTTTGCCCCAAATTACTCCTATTTACTAAAGCTGGCGTAATCACCTAATTTTAGTAATTTTACATCACCCGAGGAATGTGCAATTACTGAAACTACTACCTTTACTCCAGCGTAACTAAACTTTTGCCCAGGCCTGGAACACATATTTGCTTCTTGACATTCTGTGAAACATACATTTGGAGAAGACACCCAAAGTCAGGTTTGAGTAGCTGAAAGCTTAACATGTACAACAGTATCAGTTTAAGGAGGCTGACGCATGGCAACTGAACCTATTTGGATTAAACGTTTGACACAGTGAGTGAATATAGATTTGTAATGTCAAACAGAACGATATTTGAAGAAGTTCTGGGTACCAGTTTTGTCAAAATGTCCCAAAATGCAGGAAAAGATAGTATGTATAGGCATTTGGGATAACTTTGCTTCCCATGATATAACACTGAATTTCACACAAGTTGGGATAATTAATATAAAGCAATCGTCTACTCTAACGTGACTATCATTAACTCTGCTACAGGTTTGAAGTATGCAAGCTAACTATAGTTAAAGTGAACCCGCTGCCCTTTCCTAGACTGTCGAGTTTAGCAGGCCTATGCACCTCAGCTGCTTGCTTTAGTGCTTTTTTTAACCAATTTTAAAGGTCTCTTTGCTAACCTCTATAAAAAAGAAATCACACACCCCTAGCTCAAAGGTTCCTCTTGACTTACATGTTTTACAAATGGTTTTCTACATATTTACACTTCGGCAACAGGACAATCTGAAACCTATACTCTTTTCTGTACCTACACAAGGGATATTTAGGAACATATAATTTTACTATACCAAATGAAAAAATGCTTCCAAAACAAAGATGGTGTTCTTAATGCTAACACAGTTCAGCACCAAAAACTTTACCGCTGGCTAGCGCCATAACAAGACGCCGCCGGGCGTCATATTTATGGTATGATGCTAGCCAGCAGTTAGGTCCGGCTAGCGTCCTAGAAAAGGATGCTAGCCAGGTGCAGGAGGCGTGGGGGGGACAGAGGGTTTAGCATCAGAGGATGAAGCTACTACGGGCAGAGGCAAGAAAAATGCCTCTGCCCAGACTAGTGTCATTTCTTGATGTTAAAGCCCCATGGACATGACTCCTGTCTCAGTTAAGACAGGAGACATGCCCCCCAGCCTAATGGCCTTGTAGGGGGGCCCAAGTTAGGCCCCCCTGGCACTTTGGAATTTTTTTTTTAATACTTACCTGGACTTACCTGGGATGGGTCCTCCCCATCCTTAGGTGTCCTCAAGGTGTGGGTGTCTGTGGGTGGGGGTGTCCCTGGGGCCAGGGAAGGGCACCTAACACCTGCCCATACCCAGGCTTTAAATTAAGGCCCTCCTCCTCCCATGTGTGATTTTTGCATGGGAGGATAAATAAGGCACTAGGGCCTTAGAGTCATTTTTTGCCCGGGAACGCCTACCTTGCATCTCATTGACGCAAGAAGGTTTTCCACAGGCAAAAAATGACTTTAACGCCAATATTTTGCCACTAGACATGTCTAGCACCAAAATATAACTATGGAGTTAAGTTTGCACAGGATTTGTGTAAAAAAAGAAAAATGACGCAAATCCGGCACAAACAGAGTATAAATATGTCCCCAAATTCCTAATGAATTTATAAACTTGCAGGAGTGTGTCTTTCTGCCAGTATTTCTGTAAGTACAGACTGTAACCAACATTATGCCCCTGATCCACTGAAAAGTTTGCTCAACTCAATTATTCTTTAAATATGCAACCATCACCGTCATACGTTTAGTGTTATTATCATACTGATCAAACAATATGCCAGAGAATACAAATATGAATGTAAATGACATATCTTGTAGGTGCTCAGCCCTCAGTATCCTGATTGCAGTATCTCAACTGAGGTATTCTCTTAGTAGAATGGTGTGCAGCACTTTTGTAGAACACAAATTTGCAAGTTACTTGGTCTCTTACTGATTTGGTGTGGAGCAGCTGTGTGGTTGTGTGTTTGTCCACACGGTGACAGCTCTGTGCGACAGTGCCAATGGACATGCCCTACCCCAGTGAAAGGGGTGTGGAATGAGTAGAGAGTTTTTCTTGTGAAGTCAGAATATGTTAGAATTGTCTTTGAGGAGTGCTTCACAGTGCTGTCTTACTCTTGGCTCTCTGACCCAACACTCAAGTGGAACAATCTGTGGAAGTGTAGACACTTGCTGGATGTCTTACCAGACTCCATGTGGTCAGGGCTAGTTACTGGTTAATGCCTTTCCTATGTTTTGGTGGATTATTGTGCTGGTGGTTCTGAGTCACAGGTGGGAGTTAGTCAGTCTAATATTGCCATTAGCACATGTATAGCTTGTATATATGCATGTATGTATATGGTGTTTTTTTATAGAGTGAACCTAGCCAAAAGGCAGTGCAGTCTAGATTTGCATATAAGTAAAAAGTGATTTGAACATTTCCTCAGATATGGGGTTACTTGAAGTGTTTCACTCAGATATGGTTCTTGCAACAATCATGGGGATGGGAGCCATAATCTTGCCAGCCTATGACCCTGCTTACCATGTTTCCCTTTATCCATGTTCCACTTGCACTTCCCAGAGGCCGGATTGTCATTTTCCCACCCCTGATGAAATTGGCTTTTCTGATTAAGTTTATTTGTTGAGACTTCTCCCTTTTGCATCATACATGGCAAGGCAAGCGCAGCAGGCAAAAGGAATGCAACATTGAAGTTGGGCAGTCATGCCACACAACTTGCAACATCACATATTCAAAATCATCAGAACCTGGCTAAAAGAGTCAGAGTGATCAACAGAAATGGAGCACGATGTAAAGACAGTACTACACTGTCCAAATAATATTGTAATAAAGTGGGTGTTGCACATAGCAAGATGCTCCCAGAACTAGTCCACCACATGGGCAAGTGCATTAGAAGCAGCAATCTAAACTCAGTGCATGGGTGAATTCAGACCACAAAAGAGGTTCCATAGTCTGATCCTGCTTCCCACATTGGCTCCTGTCTCAGGGCAACCTATATGAGGCCCTCCATATGAAAATTGCCAGACACCAGGTCATGCTCCAACCCCGTGTTTCCGACATGAAAAAAACTTAATTGCCCTACCTTGGATCTTCTTATCAAAGTGATAATGGGATGACAAAATATCATCATTAGCAGGCGTTCTACCTTGGAGCCCTGGAGCAGGCAAATCCAATCCTGAAAGCCTAAACATAGCAATCTCCAATTACCTAGCACCCTTAACCAGCTCTCAAATCTGTAGATAGAGAGTAAACTGTATGAGGCAAGGAGGAGTGCAATCCTATGGGAGAAGGGCTTATCTTCCTTGTCCTTCTCAGCCCTCCGGCAAATTTAGCTTCCAGATTTCCCAAACAGCATCCTAGTAGTAATAGTCCTGCAAACTCTACCTTAACCAGCCCCAGTCATGGTGCCAAATGTTGTTCTTTTTTTTGTTTATTAAAGTTTTTATTAAGGAAAATTATAAGACGATACAGAATAGATATATAAGCATATTTTCAACGTTCCACTTTGCATCAAATAGTTACACTATGTGTATATGGACGCATACAGTCTGTTAAATATACTGATTAATAGGTGGAAAGATGATGACTAAAAGAGGAGTGCATGAGGGGGAAGTATGGGGGGGAAGGGAGAGAAAAATAAACCATAAGAAAGAGGGATGGGGGAGAGAGGGATAGACAGGAAAGAAAAAGAAATAAGGGGAGGGAGAGAAAATAGTGGGTGGGGGAGAGGAGGATGGGGGGGGGACCCGAGAGTCAGTGTTTCGAGATAATTAAGTAAGTGTTCCGATTATTTCCTGTCTGGGGAGGAGAGGAGATACTGAGGGAAAGTAAGCGGGGGAATGTCCGTGTAGACCAAATGTTGTTCTCTAGCCCAACGCCCTCTTTTCACCTAAACAGGTTCTGTGAATCACTCTCTTGTAGCATTTGCTGTATGCTCGTAAAAAATCTCCTGAAAATATAGTGTTTGTTGGAAAGGATATGGATCACCAGATTATAGGTTATCCTGTTATTCACATGTCCATTTGAGCACTTAAGGCCTAATTACGACCTTGGCCGATGGGATACTCCGTCACAAACATGACAGATATCCCGGTAGCCATATTAGATGTTCTATTATATCCTATGGAACTTGTATAACGTGGGTGGGATATTCGTCACATTTGTGACGGAGTATCCCATCCACCAAGGTCATAATCAGGTCCGTAGTATTCTTCAACCTGTACCCTCCAAACTTGTATTAGTATATGGTCTCCATCTAGCAAGAAAATGCTTCTGCTAACCCTGCAAGCCTGGATTACCTTCAAGACCTCCTGTGGCATAATCATGGCAGCCTACTCCATCAAGCCACCCTACTAGCAGAAAATATTGAGATCTTCAGTGGTGAAAATAACACAACCCATCAGGACATTGTCATGCTTGAACCAAAGAAAGTCATGAAGGAAAGGACCACAAAACCCACATTTTTCTGCAGAGCACTAAGGACTTCGAAATCTGTCACAAAGCAGATGTAGAAAACACCTCCACTTCTCCAATTCAAGAAGATGAAAAAAGTAATCATGTTCATTGCTCCCCCAAGATAGCCATCAATGAATAGAATCCTCCTTGTTTCTCCTTGTTCTGCCTTTTTTTTCCAAATAGTTAGAGTTGCCTTACATACCAGTCTGTTGGCGTTAAGCACCTCTGGCATAATTTATAAGGTTAATCACAGAATATTTAAAAAAGAATAAACATTACTAAGGAAACTAGAGGATGTGTCTTCATTGAATTGTTTGCCTGCATCGATGTAGAGCTGAGTTTCACCCCCATACACTGACCCTTTAAAATAACTAAATTATTGGTTGTACTTTATGAAAATAATGATGCAAAGGCACTGATCAAAACATGAGAAGAGAGTGAGTTTTGAAGATATTTCTCAGTCCTTCTTGCCAGTTAAATATGTTTATAATACAACAAAGAGTGCTTTTGAGCCTCTTTAAGCAAGACTACACAATTGATTAGTTTAGAAACTGAGGCTTTGTTGTTTCACTGTAATCCATTAGTCTCTGTTTGATGTGTTCATACCATTGAGTTAGCTAGGTCCAGCACCCGTTGATAGTATGGTTTCCACTGTATCTATCTTGGGGTACATATTTGATGGCAATCTATTTTTGATGCAATGGTAATATCAGTTCACTTCTAGCTATTATTATGTCTATAGCTAAGTCAGGTGACAGGCTCAGTTTAGAACATTGCTTACTTTTAGTGCATGAAGTTGTGTTATTTAGATTACAATACGTCTCCTCAGTGTACATAACTCTCTCTCCAAGTTAGTTGCTAGTTTTCAAACTGCCAAGAATAGAGCTAAGACATTTTTTCTTCAAGGAAAAGTACACTTGTGTGTCCATGTATTTTGCCATGTTAGGGTGGCTGACAGTATCAACAGAAAGATTTCCATATTTTTGGAATGCTTTCCTAGTCTTACACCAGTATAGTTGTTTTAGGCCACTGCTTTTTGATCACACAATAAGGTCATTACGTTGATGAGAGGCATAACACAAATAGACGCCCCAAGGCAGAATGTGCAGAGGGGGTCCCTGAATCTCTTGCACATCTCAGATACGCATAGATCTTAAGTGACTAAGGGGGCTGAAGAGTGTCGCCCCCACTGCACTG
Source organism: Pleurodeles waltl (assembly GCF_031143425.1). NCBI lineage: Eukaryota > Metazoa > Chordata > Amphibia > Caudata > Salamandridae > Pleurodeles > Pleurodeles waltl. The sequence continues at coordinate 204,694,557 of NC_090447.1, forward strand.
CAGTGGTTAAAGGTGCTTGTGTTATGCTCCTGACTCCATCATTTGCCACTCCCTCCCCTCACCATCCATGTGCGACCTGCTTTCCTCAATTCCTAGCCCAGTTCAATCTCTCTCCTCCTGTCCCTCCTCTCCCTTCATCGTCCCAATGCAGCTAGCATTCCTCAATTCACAACCAGGGCATTTCCAATTCCTTTTTTTCAGCACTCCCTCCCTTTTTATCTCTGTCCACCATGCTTTACTCAGTCCCCAGTTCCAGTATCGTAGCAAGGGTATCATGGGCTACAAAGCAGAAAATTACATCCTTTCATGGTGTGCTATTTAAAGAATAGTTATTGATTGGGGTGCAATGGGTCCCTCATGCTCTTGGACAGTGCTGCCACTTCACTGCTGCACTGTTAGTAGCAATGCCCTCACCAAGCTCAGCTCTCTTGTCATTCCCAGTGGCTGTGATCTGCTAAGCAACTCTTCCTTCTTGTCAAATGGTGCTATTGTGCTTCTGTACATAGTAGCTAGCATGTTGTACGTGAACTGACGTGTGCAAACATAATGAGTGCAATGCAGCGTTGTGCACAAGAGGTCCATGCATTCACACTGTCTATATTTAATCGCCTTCAGGAGCTGCAGCTATAAGCGCATGGCAACGAGGATTCCCTAGTGCTTCTAACTTGCCACACGGTTAAACAGGCCTCCCTAACGAAGCGTCTCATGTCCCACAGGAGTCAGTAACATCTCCAGCAATTGGAAACATGACGCCATGCAAGCTGCTCTCAGCTTCAGGTATAGTGTGCCAAAGAGTGGAAGTGCATGGCACTGCCAAGGATTGGAAGTTGCAAGAAGATAGGTGCCAATACCAGAGCCACCTGAGAAAGAGAAATTGGCAATGACCAATCACACACTTATAAATGCTCACAGTGGTTAGAATTTTAAACTATTAGTCATTATAATGAGTTAGGCATAGTAGTAAATAGCACATGCCAGGGTAAATAGGGTGTGTTTTAATGAGTTAACTACTGTATGAAATATTTAGTACATGTGCTAAATATCTCATGTCTAGTCACATGTGCTATTCAACGCACGTGCTATATACCACGTGTTATTTACCACATGCCAAAAAGTAAAGCATGTCATAAATAACCCTCAACTACATGTTCGAAAGAACATTAGAAACTAGAAGAAAAGAACACCTTAAAATACCTCCAGTCAAAGCACATGGTAAACATTCCTGAAAATGAAGGGAATTAATGAAAAAGTGGGAACAATACAAAAATTAAGACCGATACAATAATGCAAACAACCACAGTGCATGCACTGTTTAAGCTCAAAAGTAAAAACTATCACACCCAACTGCACACAGGGCCAGATCTACATAAACATTCATTGACAGGTGAAGCTCTCTCGTGGCTAATTGCAGCAGTTCATGCAGAACTGCTAAGCCAATATATCATGCTATGCCAGGCCTATGTCTACTTCAATAAAGCATGCAGCATGGGGGAAAACCAGGCCACCAATAAATGAGCTCAATTGGCATTGCAACACAGGATAAGAGCCAGTATTGAAAGTGTACGGCTGGAACCCTTAAACATGATTCAACTTGAGATGCAGAGGATACACAGGTTTGATATGAACACAAAACAAAACACATTTTCACATTATTGTGATACCCTAAATCTTAACACAGGGATCTACTGCGATTCCCCCTTCCTGTAAATGCTAGCAGTGCTAACAGTCTTTGCAAAGGACACTACAGAGCACACAGTAGGACTGATGCAAAGCTCTCTCAGGCAACCTTCAGCAAAATACTTTGCTAAGCAATGGATACTTTATGGAAAGTGAGTGGGCAAGTTGCCTTGGACACCCACACAGTTACTGCTAGAAAAGCAAACATCTATGCTATGACAGGATTTCCTGAAATGATTGGTGTGTTAAGTGCTCCAGACAAAACTACAATGTAAAGATCCAGACGAGAAGCACCATTAACCAAATTGAGGTAACACATCACCCTTACTGTACTGCACAGACAAATTAAACCTTCATCATCAAGATTGTAAAGCATTACGAATAGTGGTCCCAGATTTCAGTTTCTATTGATTTTTACTGCTGAATCTAGACAGAAAGCATTTATTTTCCTGTCTGTATTCATATTTAAATTCGGAAAAATACAGAAAATAGGTTGTCTTTGGATGATCCTCATTACTTTCAATTATGAGGTGTCCGGTCAGTAAGTGTGCACGTTGACAAGTAGGCAAGTTAAAAAAAAAGAACAAAGCATTTCCTAATTAAGCCTAAATAAATGCAGTTATATATAGAAGTTTATGCTATCCTACGATGCAAATGTTTTTAGATTGATACATTGTACTGTTTGTAACTAAAACCTAATGGAAATGTAAAAAGAATAAGTGTCATAAATCCAGGAGCCCTAATTATGTTTGTTGTAATCTAATCTCAATAGTACCACTAGATAGCTGTTAGCCCCTACTACATCACATACATTGATCAATGTGAATATGTATAACAAATTACATCACTCACTCTTCACAATGATGCTGATTCCTGCCAAGTTAACTTTTAACAACCACATGAACTTCTGTTGCAACTCTCATGTCTCTTACCTTGGGTCCATCTGACTTTGAGACCTTCTTTCATGTCTTCCACTTCAAAAATGTTGAGGATGGTCATGCATTTTTCTTCCCACAGCTGGAGGTAAAGTTGAGATGGATAACCACCACCAACTTGCATGCTTTAGTGACTGTGTGTGTGTGTGTGTCAACTCGCTTAAATTCTTATAATTTCAAGGTTTGGAACCTGTTTTAATGTTCTCAACATCTTGTGGATATGTTGGTTCAGTATCAATTTTGTCCATCATCTCCTTCCACAGATATGTTGTTATGTGGTTTTGGTGGCATCTTCAGCAGGTGGTGGCACAGTATACGGTCATTATGGGGTCACGCTGTCTTACCACATCCTTTGCCAGAACCTCCGGCTCAGAAACTGTAATTTGTACTTATTTCTCTCATCTGGGCCCATGATAGAAAAGTCAGGCTGGATTCTGTTTGTGATGACTGAATGACATCATAGGATTGCAGTGGATTCTGGCTGCCTTGTTTCAAAGTTCTCTGGCCATGCAAAATGGTTCCTGCACACTCTCAAACAGGAAAGAGTTGTTGATGTACTTTTAGGGTATCCTAAGGTAACTTTGCCTATTTCTCTGGTTGTTTCCATTCTCCAGGGATTATTTCCTCACTTCAGATACTTCCAATGCCTGAAAAAGGGGTTTGGAAGTTCCAGGAGTGAGAGAATCAGGTTTCATGTATGTGTTATTTGTCTGGTGCAGTATTTAGAACATGTGCTAAGTAACACACATTTAGGGGGTCATTATGATCCCCGGCGGCACAGCCCGCCATGCCGGCGGCGGGTAAAAAGACCGCCACCAGCATGGTGGGCTGAACCGCCATATAATGTACACCTCCACCATCAGGCTGCCTCTGACAGGCAGCCTGACGGTGGCAGGAATCATCATCTAACAGGGCAGCGCTGCTGCCCCTCGGATAATAATCCCTACAGCTACCAGCCTTTCCCTGGTGGGATTCCCTGCCAGGGAAAGGCTGGCGGAAGGGATGCTCCGGGGCCCCCCAGTGGGCCCCTGCACTGCCCCTGCACTTTGCATGGGCAGTGCAGGGGCCCCTGTTCAGTGCCCCATCGCGCAGGTCACTGTCCAATTTAGGGGCAGTGATCTGTGCGACGGGTGCAGCTGCACCCGCCGCACAGAGGCATTAACGGCAGCTCCATGTGGAGCCGCCGGCAATGTTTCCACCCGCCAGCCCAGTAAAATGTTCATTATGCGGCTGGCAGGGTCCCAGGGAGGCTGGCTGGCAGTGAAATGACCGCCAGCCTGAACACGGCGGTAAACCACTGTGTTCATAATGAGGGCGTTAGTGTTTAACACACATGCTAAATAACAATTCCGCTGTACACAATAAAAACTCATAATCAGTGTTGTTTAACATATGCAATTTTTACTGTAACCCTTGGTAGAGCTATTTATCGTAAATGCAGGTTTGGTGGTTTTTACCACCAAACTTGTTATCAAAGCCTACGTGTGTTTTTAAGTCTGCCAAGGTTTGAGCATACACAAACAAATCTGGTGGAAACGCGCTGTTACTAATAAGTGCGTATCACACATCTGTCAGTGAACTTATCTTGGCCAGAGTGTTTAGCCAGTTGTGAAACCATCTCGAAAAGCATACACCATTAGATATGTTCCAGTTCACCATCCCAATAAGCATACAACCCGCCCACTCATGTGTAACACTGCATTTCATTTTCATGTGGCACTGTTAATATTCTACAAAAACAAAGAGGGAGAAGGAGGTTGTGTGGCTGGGTCTGTCCTCCTTATAGCCTATATAACATTACAACAGAGGCACAAGTAAAATAACTAGGACAGAATGGATCGGAAAAAAGGATTTTCCTTTTAGAAAGAGCCTCACCCACCAGGGTTACCTCTTGGTGGCATGAGTCATCATTTGGTTTCTTCCTGTTCCGCTACAGAGCAGGCGTGGTACAACCTACGGGATACGTGGGAGCACTGATGTAGCCTTGTCAATGTGAATCACAAGAGGGAAAGGAGTGGTGGGTTTTTTGGTTAGTTAAAGTACCTGTCTCCTAGTAATTCTAATGATTTAATAGATCTCTTGGAGGCGGTATGATTAAAAAGGGGCTGCGGAAGTGGGGGATGTAAGGTACCTGACTTCCTAGTCTGCATGTTTTGGAGCCTTACCCCTGGGCTTCTCTTGAGGACCAAGGTGGGCTCCCTGGTGTCACTCCTAGTTTGACTACCTCAAATGAAAGCATAAATAATACATGCTCCCAGTGCCAAGAGTGTATTATGTTTAACATTGGCTATTTGAAAGTGTGTACACACTACCGTTGTTGTAAACCTGGTGTACCATATAACTATTTATTGAATAAGTATAATTGCTTAGGTGGGTGGGTCTCGTTCTGACAATGTTTTGCACCGCATGAGGGTGCTGGGGATAAAGTAGGATCTTTCTCAAAGTGTATAGATTACTGATTTCATTTTAGCTCGGTTGGGCCTAATACTGCTAGTGATATTTCCAAAAGTGATTTATGACCAAAGATACATGATGATCATGTTGTGTGAACTAATGTGTGTTGAATAAAATCGTTATTTACCTACACCTCATGTGAAGTCCCCTTTGTGACGCTCAGTGTATTTGTTGTTTGAGGGTGCTGTGCCAATGCTTTACACATTATGATAAGCCTGACTGCTCAATGGCAATATACCCAAGGGTGAACGCAGGCTATACAGTGAGTGCAATCACCCTCCTCTTACGGGAGTGGTAGGTTCTGCCTCGCTAGGGCCTCACCTCAGCCAACCAGATTATGCCGTCCCCAACAGTGATGGCTCATCCTTTGACCCAGGTTGATGCAGAAGGTGATGCTGGTGTTCCAGATGTCTTCTCAAACAGGTTTGCTCCAGGCCTTCCTACAAGGCAGATAGTCTCCATTAACATCACCTCCAGAATCTTTTCCACAGGCAGCAGCCTCTCCTTGTACATTATGGTCACAGTACCTCCTTCTCTTGAGTCTTTGGTCAACATATGGCCCCAGTCTAGTATGGGAGATGGAGAACATAAGATTGATATACCTGGAGAATAGGGCCTTCCAAGCAATACTCATATGTAAGAGAGCAAGTTCATATGATCAGGCTTGAACAATTAGATCATTTACAAGCTTTGAATGCTGGGTGAAGGGGTAGATGCTCCTCTAGTTCCACAGTGGCATATTTCCTCTTTGATTGAGACATGAAGGAGTCATGTTAAACTGGCCCATCTTTAGAGATGATTCAATAGGTCCAGAGGTGATGTGGATCATCTCCAGACATTGGGTCAAATTCCTGAGGGATAATGTTTCTAGGAGAAAAAGTGGAAAGGGCTGGTAACATTCTTGTAGAGGCACTGCAGATACTTCAAAGGCTTGGAGAACCATCTTCCCAAACCAGAAGAATAAATGTATGAGGAGAAATGGATGAAGAAAATGTAAACAGATTCCCAGGTCAACAAACTCTATGGCAACGTTTGCACAATCCCAGTGATAAAAATTGGGTCTCTGGTTGGGAGAGCTATGCACCCTGTGCGGTCACTGTGTTGTCGTTGGACTCCATTGAAGTGAATGTGATGTGTCATTGTTGAGCCTCACAGAGCATCACCATCGGGCCGTGAAAGACTGTGAATGCGACAGGGCAGAAGGAGGGATCTAGTAGAATTTTACACGCACTTGAGGCAATGCGTGGTTTTTGCAGGATCAGCTGCAGAACCCATTTCTGCAGCCCAGGAGAGAGGCACCACAAGCAAGGGTAAGACTCACGGATGGCAGAGTCCAGCAGCACCAGGACAGTTGCACGCAGCTGTTGATGTCTCTGAGACTGCAGAAGAACAGGGGCAAGCCAACAAGCCCTTGGAGATACTCTAGTCAGCAAGATGACTCCAGTTATTTTCCTTAGCAGGGCAGAGATCACTAGGCAGCAGGGCAGCTCAGCAATGCAGAAAAGCAGTTCTTTGGAAAAGTTATCCCAGGCACAGTGGCAATCCTTGCAGCATGTCCACACAAAATAGAAAAAGGAGATAATGGGATACTCATGTCAATTCAAGAGTACCATTCTAGGAAAAATGCAAGGTTCTTAAACATTGCCGTCACCCACTAGAAGTGGCATGCTTCATCATTGGGCATGCTACAACATCCCCATACAGACTAACATCAGGGATGAAGCAAAGGGTGTTGGGAGAAGGCAAAACAACACACATATTTAGGGATCTATTCTACAGAAGAAAAAATAATAAATACAACTATCTCATGGGAGTCTTCCACAATCTTTACTCATCAGCTCCGTTGATAAGGTTAAAAGAGCTGTTGTGGTCATGAATTGGGGGATATTAGTGCCCCTTCATCCCTCCTATGTGCTCTCTTGTTGACATGTTTCGGCTGTTCCTTTGCCCAACTGAGTCATTCGGCCTTTCTCAGGACTTGAAATCCTCCTATTTCACCCAGTATCTCTAATCTTTATTTAGGGGATGGAGATATAGCTATCCACCATATAATGACCTCACTTGTCACTCCTAGGTAACCACACACAGTTGTTCCGAATTTCACTCTAGACTTCTATGAAACTGAAGTTCTAGTAGGAGCCTCTCACTGTAGTCACACAGTCTTCAAGGGTAAGTTGCTGCTGCTCCGCGCTGCCCCATGAAAGAGTGAAGCACAGCAGTCTTTACTCTAGGAGAGTTTTCCCCAAGTTCATTAGTGATCTGGTTTCAGGGGTCAGCCTGGATTTTGACTTTGCACTGGTCCCTCGTGACCTCAAGGAACCTTTTAACCTCTAGTGACTTCTAAGCTCTGTTTTCACATGTAGGGTGTAATTTAGATCTTGGTGGTAAAGGTTCCGCTACTGGTTTTCTGAATGAAAATCCACCCACTGCCATGATGGTCCGTCTGCCATATTTAGATGTTAGCGGGTTCATATGCGAAAGGCAGCCATCTGCCACCACCAAGAATCACTGCCTGTGTCGACGGCGTCATAGGCAAAAGCGGCTTGTGGCGGGACTCCAACCCCTTCACCCCTGAGCCAATCAAACTGTGCAGTCCCGTCAATCCAACTGTGGCGGCTAAATCTTCATACCTGAGTTGGCGGATTGGGAGGAATAAAAGTAAGAAACTCACCTTTTTTACACTTTTCCTCTTTCCTGCCGGCATGAACCCAATAGTGGCAATGACACCTCTGCTACTGCTGGTGGACAAAGACCAAAACCGACGTCAGAAGTGGATGTAAGTCACCGTATTACCTGTCATCCTCAGACTTGGTACAGTATGACAGCACGGTACTCGACTTCCTTTGCCCAAGGGCCCCAGACAACAGTATAATGATGTGAAATGTATGTGTCTGCAGTGTCACATTTACACAAATTTGTAAAAACACACTTCAAAATGTCTGTAGTATCCACCAATCTGGCACTAACTACCTTCATGGCACAGGGCACATATACCGTAAGGCACAGCAATCCCAATTAAAATTGTGACCATACAGGTGTGTGCAATGATGTCCCTAACCAATAGATATAAATGTAAATGGTATCCCACGTAGGAATTACTCTACACCATGACACAGTAGCAATTGCAATACAAAATGGTACAAGGGAGTGTAAACAGAATGTGCAACTAATTTTACCTCTAAACTTCAAACATGTCAGAGATCTAGGAAGTTCACATGTCTCCTCGTTGTCTGCAATGATGTCAAACAGTAGATGACATTGAACTCCAAAGTGAAATGTGTCCTGGGTAATGCATATGTGCATATTAATGACACAGCATGTCATAATGAACATATATGCACTCTCCAGTCACAATATGTAAAAGGCACATATGTTTGGAGTAAGTGTCCAGTATCATGATGAATGCTTGCACCAAAATGATCATGTTTATCACCAATGTTCAACACTGATGTATGCATAAAAAAAAAACAAATAAAGATACAGTCTGTGTTTGTCACTCTCACAAATGAGAGGAAGTGCATGGCTCACACAGTAGCAAAAACAACATTATCACCAAACAATTTGTAACAATCATAAAGAAGGCCAGGACAAAGGTGTTCACAATAACAAAGAAAGCATTTTTATGTAGTAATGAGATGCTTCTCTCAAATTAGAAAAAAAGGTTTAAAAGTCCTTACAAGTATAACTATGTACATATGTACACATTTTGGCTTTGCCCATGTGGGCCACACTTGCCTCCTACATTCACTGCCAGAAGGAATTTCCTCTGAAAGGGGCATCTATGGGGCAGAGAGAGCAGGTACCTCACTAATGTCACTGGGAGGAGGGGTCCTTGGGTTTGGGTTTTGGAGGGGTGGGTTTGGGTTTAGGAGGGGTCGGTTTGGTTTTGGTAGGGGTAGGTTTGGATTTGGAATGGATGGTGTGAGATGTGGAAGGGGTAAGTTGGGATGTAGAAGAGGTTGGTTGGGATTTGGAAAGGGGACAAAAACATTGGGGTTGGGTGGTCAGGCGATTGGGAGAGATTGGGAGGTTGGAGGGATAAGGGCCATGGCAAACATATCATACTCCTGTGGGAAAAGGGGAGGGTGATCGGGAGGGAGTTCGCGTTGGGAGGTAGTGGGAGTGGCTGTGTCTGTTGTGTGTGTGTGTGTTGAAGGTGTGGGTGTCTGAGGGTTTAGTGTATGTGTTGCATGTTTTTATTTGTGTCTCTTACTGGTTGTCAGTGTGGGCATTTGGGTTCAGAAAGTGTGTGTTGTGAATGTGGTGTGTATTGGTGCATGCATGTGTGATAGTGGGTGTGCAGAATGGGGGTGTGCCTGTGGTGTGTTTGGGTGTTGGTGTTGTGATGGGTGCACTGACGGGGGGTGCTAGGAGTGTGTGTGTGGATGTTGCTGTTATGGTGGGTGCGCTGACTGTGGGTGTGCTAATGCATGCGTGTGGTGCTGGGTGTGCTGACAGGGAGTGTACTTGTGGTGTGTAGGGGTGATGCTATAGTGGTGGGTTTTGTGTCTGAGTGTATGGTGGCGTGGGATGTCAGGTGTCTGCATGTGTGTATCTGTGTTTTTTGCTGTGTTGGTGTGAGGATATGCTGCATGTAGCTGTTGTAGTGGTTGTGTGCAAATACTTGGACGTGATTGCAATAGGGCTGGATTGAGGGAATGGTGAAGAGGTGGGAGGGTGGTCACGAGGTTGGGGTGAGTGGGAGGCTGCACCCAATGTGGAACCCACAGCCTTGAATGACCAATGTAGGCCAGACAGGGCACCATGAATGTCATCCAGGTAAGCCAGCATCTGGGTGCTCTTGCCATCCAGCCCTGGGAAGGCATTCAGAAGTGCGATCTGGCCTACACTGATTATTCGTAAAATGTCCACAGCCTCCTGACTGAGTGCAGCCTGCGACACTGGGGAAGAGGCAGAGGTGCATGCTACAAAGGTGAAGCCACCCCTTTTAGGGTGGGGGATGCAGCCAACTGCAGGAGCAAGAGGGAGGGTGGAGCTTGGAATGGGGAGTGGATGACAACATAGGTGTCATAGTCACTCCACGGTCTGCCCCACTAGGCGGTGGTCTTCATTGGAGGCCTCCAAAGAAGATGTTGAAACATTTGTGGCCTTCCAGCTAATCCGCTCACCCTCCATGCCACTGGGTCCCTCAGTGTCAATGGTGTCCACACCTGATTCCCAGTGGCCTGCTTTATCCTCACTGACATGGCCACTGACACCTTTGCTTTACCCAGTTGATGCTGAAAAACAGATACAACACTTTGAGAGCATCAGTACTAATGCAATTGGACATTAATGTTCATTTGACACTGTTTGTGCAAACGTCAGTAAGCCTATGTTCCAGGACTGTAATCATGTATGCCTTTGTCACTTATGCACTTGTAGTTCCCTATATGACAACACATTTTAACAACATGAGTTAACACATAGGCCTGGTGACATCTCTGAACCTCTGCAGTACAGAGCTAAAATTGATTCACCTTACTCAGAGGCCAAGGTGTTTGGCTGGAAATTGACTGACCAAGATGGGACAATATAATATCTATGTGATGGAACCTGTCATCTGCAAATGTCCCTTTAAATATCACATTGTTCTCCATCATTAATTTCTCCTCTGTGCAGAACTAAGGACACCAAAATGTTGTTTGTGGGGGCGTACAAAGCTCTCTTACCAATATGGACACAATCCTTTCTGTTGCCATCAATACAGTTTGGCATATAAAAACACGGACTGACTTACATGCACATTTGTGAAGGACTAAAGACTCAGGTCAACCTGCTACTGTCCACATGCACTAACTAGAAGTTTGCAGGACAAACTGGTTTCTAACATGTGTCAGATAAGGAATGATGCCACTGTAAACAGAGTTCAAGTCCATTTGGTGCAGATGCATATTCTCGTATTGTCCTTGCACCAACTTACCAATGCTAAGTCTGATATGGCAACAACATCATAATTGTGCTATTTGCCACAGTTACCAGTAATTGGGCCTACATTCACTACTCACATTTGTGAAGTAGCATCCCACCTGATCCAATCATGACATGGAGCATGTTTGGTACAACTGTCCATCATGTCATTGAGAAAATGCAGGATTCCCCTTTGTTTGCATGCAGCCATGTGTCTGCCCAAAACAATACTTGCCTTGTGAGGAGGAATCTAGTGGCAACCTTCAGAACAAACAAATACACTACACACAGCATCAGGCACTGTCTGTTCAACTTCCACCTCCAAAAATCCTCATTGGGCTTTAGATGTGTGTCAATCTCAAAGTTGATGGCATACAACATAGCTGGAAAACAAATAGGTTAACCCCCAACAAGATCTACAGACAATGACTTACCGCCTTGATACTGCTGTTTGGCCCTCAACTGCCATCAAGCTCTGGGTAAGCCATTGCAAGGATTCAGGCCAATAGAGGGGTCAGGGTGGGCTGCACCCATGTGTATGAGGACTGCCCGACTTGGCGTTCCGCAGACTTCTTCATACCTCGACGCAGGTGATCCCATATCTTACAACAGTGCAGGCTGTGCAGTTTGCGATGGACTTCCCGCTTTGATGGGCGTTGACCTGTATGGATAACAGAAAGGAACAAGGAAAGAAATTGTGAAAGATTTTGTTTGGCAGTACTTCTGTGACATAATTATTTGGCATTACACACATGCATTCACCAAACAGTAGCTCAATTTGTTCACGAACAAGTTAGAGGTAGCTTGGAAATACTGTGTTACGGGAATCTTATGAGCATCCTCAACACTTTTTATCTCCTCATGTTACCATATCAGGCCTACAACATCATCTAGGCCACGGCTAATAAATCTGTCCTGTTGTGAGAGTCACCTCTGAGTATTCACAATCATTGTGAGCTACTAAAGGCTCAACAACCTCTGCAATACGTGCACATAACCCAAAGCACAGCTACATTGGCTTCATGCCTAAACTCCCAAGAGTCAGAACCCATTGTCTGCATTGCATACATTGACTGAGGGCAGATTAGAAGGGCAGTATATGTGTCAGTGAGAGCCGGAATTTGGAGGATGTATGAACAAATGTGTGTTGGGATGGGACATACTGGGATGGATGACTGTGAACCATTGTCATCTGAACTTGCAGCCATTTACTTAAATGTGGCTCAATGACATATTGAAAGTATATCCCACTTGACAGGACAGCATTGGACAACTCCAGACCCTATGGGACAGATGTACATACCCTTTTGTATTTCTTAATGGTCCGAATTGGCATTTCAAGCCATTAAGAAAGGCAAAACAGCTTTTTATGATGTACAAAAGCCTTTAGGAAATCACAAATTGTGATTTCTACCCTGTAGAAATCGTAATTTGTGATCCCCAGAATAGAAAATCACAAATAGCATTCCTATTCTGATGTACAAAGTATTTTCTAAATGCAATTTGGGTATTTAGGAAATGCAATTACCATAGACTTGAAGTCGATGGTAACCATGTGCAATTTGAAGAAAAGCACCTCAAAATGTTTTTTTAATTGCAAAAGAGCACACACATGCCCCTTGGGCATATGTGTGCTCTACAAGTGCACTACTATTTTTGGGATGCACCAAAGGGGCCCTTTTGCCCATTGCCATCCTTGGTTATGCATTTCCCAAATAGTGATTTCCTATTTGGGAAATACTATCCCGCCCCATTGACACAAATGCAATGGGATTTCTTATTTGCAATTTCCTAATAGCGATTACTACTTTGTGGCAATCGCTTTTAAGAAATCGGCATCTCTTTACATAGCATTTTGCATTTCCAAAAATAGCGTTTTCTCTGAAGTCGCTATTTAGGAAATGCAAAATTGCACTTTAGTACAGTGATCTGTTAATGTTTTAATTAACACATCATTATAATTTTAACAGTCGCTGTATGTTGTCACTCATACTACTTGTAAACTGTCTACTGGCACTAGTAGTCAGTGGCCTGGAGTTTGTCTATTTAAACTGGAATTGTGAGTTACATAGACACATGTGACAGTTTCTCATTTTAGGTGACTTAACACTCCCATGCACAAACATTTCAGACAGTGGCCAAAAACACTCTGTCCCAGCTAAATCATTCTGTCAACTCCAATCGCAACACTTCCCCCACTACCAATATCAAAAAGGGGCAAAATGGCCTGTGGATCAAAAAGGGAGATGTTACCCAGTCAAGCATTTCCCAATCAGACTTGTACCTGGTCCCCTGGGCTTCCATAGAGCTGGCTGTATAAGGACTCTGTCACCTGCTTTGCCCAATATCCTGGCTCCCAGTGGTTGGTAACAGCAGCACAAAAAAGAGAAGGTCTTTTTGGCTGCAGTGTTAGGAGGCAAGTGACCTTTTCTCACTATGCTGCGTACATGTCCACGGCAGATGCTGCCCTTGAGGGAGACAGACACAGCCATTGGTTTCTTGTATAGCCATCACGTGTCAGCCTATGGCAGGGACTGTCGTAGAGGGTACCACCTACTACATGATCAACGTCCATCAAGTACCCAATGTCCTTATGGCAAGCAGGGTGAAGGTGGGCATTTTTCAAATGTTAGTGTGTCACTGACATTCAAAATGGATGCTTGTGTATTTCTAAATGTCAGAAATTAATGACACTGTTCTTGGCAAGATATGACACAATAAAATGTGAACCATGACTGTGTGTGAAATGATAGTTCTGCTAGGTAAGTAATTCCTCCTTTTACGGTATTGTAAAAAAAAGTGCAAATAATACATTCAAAACATATTATTTGCACATAATGAAAACAAAAATATTAACAATTTTTTTGAAGTGCCAAAAATGTGATTTCAATGTGTGTGCATGTATTACACAATGACATTCCTAACGTTACCAAAACGTAAGATGTATGTTGATGTTAAAAGCATGGTATGACCATTTCAGCTGCTATTTTCTTTTCTATATACATAGAGACCTCTCAACCCAGCCACGAGAGGAGATGATAGCTTCAGGTTTTCCTGCCCTTTCCAGACCTTGCCACCATGGAGGTAAGGGATGTCATAAAGAAATATCGGCTAAATAGGAAAATGATCCTGGATTTGTGGCAGCAATTGGAGCCTGATCTCATACTGGCACTTTCAAGATAGTGTGGCAGTATCTGGGGGCATGTCCCAACCAACTTTCAGTGGTGTGCTACAGGAAGTCCCTGCTTCCTTGATGAGATACATCAACAGCTACATCCAGTTCCCACATCAACAGGATTTAGCCACTATGAAGGGAATTTTTATGCTTATGGTGGACTACCACATGTGGTTGGAGCAATAGATGTCATGCATATTGCCTTGGTGCCACACACATGCAAGGGAACAAGTCTACTGCAATTGGTAGAACTTCCATTTCATCAATGTGCAAGTTGTCTACTTACCAGATTTATACATCTCAAGTGTGTGTGACAGCTGTCCTGGGTCAACACATGCTTGATTTGTACTACGGAACAACACCATACCAATGCAGATGTCACAACTTGGACCAGAGAGGAACTGGCTTGTTGGCAGGTGCAATATGACTTGAGGATATGTTACCTGAATCCTAGTTTAGAAAGAAACAATGGCTTGATATGCAAGTAATCTGTTTATGTGTTGCTTCCATGTGGGAGACTCAGGGTATCCTAACCGACCATGGTTATTGGCACCGCTGAGGTATCCAACAACACCAGGGGAAGTCCTCTTCAGTGAGGCCCATGGAAAAACTCAGGGGTCAGTGGAGAGGGATTTCGGGCTCCTGAAGGCCAGTTTTAGGTGCTTAGACAAGACTGGTGGAACCTTCCTCTACTCACCCGATAAGGTGTGCCAAATCACAGTTGCTTGCTGCATGCTACATAACATCGCCCTGCAACAGAACATCCCTATTATCCAGATGAGGCAGACTGTGATGAGTCACCCAGTGAGAATATTGAAATGCCCAATGAAGTTGACAGTGGTAAAGAAGAAGGATCTCACTTACGTTAAGATATGATTCATCCCTTCTTCACCTGAGTGTAAGTGTAACTTTACAAATGGTAACCCCCAATGTCAGAACAACTTGTGGCATAGAGAACATATCAATGGTAATTTGTTAGGAATCGTCAGTGCAGGAACGTCCAAAACAAACATAATAGTAGATTAGAGTTTCCCTACGTTCACAACTATGTTAGTTGCCATGGAAAAACTTTGCTTGTGCTTTATATGTGTGTCCTCCTTCCGTGTCATGAGTCTAAATTTATATTTAAAATCATTAACTATCCCTAGTTTTTCTGTTACAGGGTCCCTCGCCATTTCATCTTCATTTTGACATTTCAAAATTATGACATGTGCAGTGATATGTTGCTGGTTGAAAGTACAAAGTGAACATGTGTTGATCATGGGACAGCCAAACACTTGGAATGGACAGATCTTGTACAAGGACAACTTGCACCCTGATAGAAGGGAAGTTCAGAAGATTGTATCAGACCTGTTTTTGTGTGATTGCACTATCAAAGCAATATGTGACACTTAACTTGCGCTAACCACATGTGTATGCAAAGCCCTGTCATACTGCTCTCCCTTCACATTGGCTAAATCTTCAATTTGTGTTCAGTGGAGGTAGCTGTTGATGTGTCTCCTCACACTTGTTAACCCTTGTTTTGTGGCACACCACTGAATGTTAGTTGTATAAGTGCACCAGACACTGCTCTGTGTCCTGTAATGGTCATGTGGCTTAAACATTTGATACTGCTGTGATATTGACTACTGGTGTTAATGATGTAGGATTCCTATTGTGAGGGCAGGATGTATGGCTCCAGCTGAGGTCATGTATCCATGATAATTTGCTTATTCAATTTGCTCCCTTGTGATATTCTCCTTTCTTCCATGGTGTCCAGGTCATGGAGTGTCCTCCTCTGAACAGAACATACTATTATGGTAATTATGTAATTCTTGTTTCAGGGACATATGTTTAGAATTCCACAATGAGGAGTTAACTACATCTGAATGACAACAATAAATTGGGATTTTGTTCTGTCTGAATGAAATGGGGAACACATTACCTCTAGTTAATTTCTCTTTTACGTTTAAATCTGTTGAGTCAATACATTTTGACAAAATCAGGATGAAGACAGAGATGTAAGATTGACTGCCACAATAAAAGCAAAAGCATTGTAATTATTTTTGCCCATAGTGTTTATTCCTATTACACCAAACAAATTAAAAGTTGCAAACAAATGTGGAAAAGGCAACAGAAAACGTCTATAACAGTGGTTGAAAATATAGTGGTAGAAGAACATTGTTTGTAGTTCAATTACCAAAATACAATTGTCAGAAAATGTAAATGTGTTCCTGAAATAGTCCACAGAGTGAAAGGTAGACACACACAGAAGGAAATTAGGCATTGTGTTTCTTGGAGGTGGTGATGGAGGTCTTGCCTTCCTCTCCTGGCAGGACGGATGACCTCCCCCTCTGAGTAGGAGGGGGGCAGAGGTGCAGGAACTGGGGTGGGGGTAACAGGGCTCTCATGTGTCAGGGCCTCCCTGTCTGTGTCTGGCAGTGGTGTTGTTGGACTAGAGTTAGAGGGACCACAGACAGGGGCTGATTGATTTGGGAAAACCCTGCTCACTTGGTTTGTGTATTTCCGGCATGAGCTCCTTCTGCACCTCCTTGTTCTCCTGGAGCTCAGTTGCTACCTGGCCCATCACTTCTTGGGACTTTTGTACTGCATCCAAGACTTGGTCGATGGTGGTCTGGCTGACAAAGACCACAGTGTCCTAATGTTGGTGTCCCATGGATTCCATCCCATTACCCCTATCCCCTCTGCCCTATGACCTTGAAGCAGTGTGCCCCATCCAAATGAGTCTTGCAGAAGTTGAGGCTGAATGGCTCATAGAACAACATCTACAAAGACTGAGGGGGCACAAGTGGCGGTGTCCTGTGGCTGTGTTGGTGTTTCAGCTGGGGTGGGCTGTGTTGGTGTGGGCCGAGTGTGACACTCTGGGGCTATCTGGCCAGACAGACCACATGGACCAGCTGGATCCTGATCATCCTGACTTACAGGAAGGGAGTCCTCACTAAAGGCCAGTTCCTGAGCTGTAGTGGAGGTGTCTTGGCTGACAGATGATGGTCCACTTGTCCGGGGGTGTTAGACCTGAGAAGAATGCAGAGAATGTGTAATTAATATCTAGTTTGTACATCCTATGTGTTTTTGCTTACAAATGGGACAGTCTGTAAACGAAAAATCAGATTAATAGTATGATTAGGCCGATATGTGCTTGTCATTGTTTTGCACATTCTGGCTGATTTACACAGATGCAAACTCCAGTGATGATGATTTAGAGATGTCCTGGATTTAATTTTTTTTCTGAAATATACATTACAAGTGGCATGCATTCAAGCCAACACAGTGGTAGATATATTAGAGAACTCAGCCATTCCAAGGTCTAGCAGGCTAAAAACATTATACAAACTGTTGTTCAACATAAAATTATGACTAGCTTTGCTCATCATACGGACAGTGTTAAGTAGGTTGTGTGTGGATACTACTACTATTCAGCATGCTACATCACAGGGTAGTAAAGGAGGAGAAGTGCCTGACCCATTGGGCCAGTCACAGCTTCCCAGTCACTCCACAGCCCTCCTTCCAACTACTGACATCTCTGCCCACAATCCTGAGCCTAATTGCGACAGCTCTGCCTGCATTCCTGATGCTGATTGTGACAACTCCACCCATATCCCTGAGCCTGATTGTGTCTGCTCTCGCCCCTGCCGATACCACCTTAGCACCACTGCTGTTCATGCTATCCCATCTCCAACCCCAACCCTCCCACCTCTCAGGACATATCATGGAGGCTGCAGCGTGGCTGCGCCCAGCGGGTGAACTACTGGTGCACTGAAGGCATGCCAAAGGCAAGTCTGTCTGCACCCATCCGCACGCAGCACCAGGACCCCTGGTCTTCCCACTACCCACCGCTATACCACCAAGGAGCTCCAGGCCCTGAACATTGGACACCCCATCAAAAGCTGCTTCAGGGCCTCACCATGCTCAACCAAAGGACCCTTCACCTGCCTACACTGTCATTTCCCTTATAACGTTGGATCACCTGCTCACACTAATGCCCGCACTGCACCCACATAGAAGACTACCAACAACCAAGCCCCACTCCGATGAATCCTGCAAAATGCATGCTCCTTATGCAAACATCCACGTAAATCTGGGACTTCATCACAACCCACGACCCGTATGTCGCCTTCATCACCAAAACATGGCTAACACCCTCCTCAAACCCTGACATCACCATGGCCACCCCTAAAGTCTACACGATGACACACTGAGACCGCACAAACAAACATGGTGGGGACATAGCCATTGTCTTCAAGGAAACCATCCAATGCACCATCGCTGATGATGACCCAAAGCCCCTCTTGGAGCACCTCAACTTCTGACTCCAGACCAATGCCGACACCACAATGCAAGGCACCCTCACATACAGACCCCAGGGACCATGTCCAGCTTTCTGCGATGCCATCCCCAACTTCATCGTCCTACTCACCATCAACTTCTTCCTCTACCTTCAACTCAGTTATCTTAATTTCTACCTTAACGAACCCAACATCAACAACTCCACTTCCCTTATATAGAACCTCAGCATTATCGGCCTTACCCATCTGGTCACCAAACCCACAAACAAAGCCAGACACTAACTAGATCCCTTCTTCATTTCTAGTGACAAAATCCATTTCATCCACGTGAATGAACTCACCTGGACAGACCATGTCTTTATGCACTTTACCATCTTCACTTCCCAGCAAACCACCTCCAAGCACCTCAGCACTCCCACTAAAGCTGGGCAAGGTAACTGAGACCCCATGGGCACAGGCCCTAGGCACTGAAAAACCCAAGCCCATGACAGACCTTGACCTCAACCAGACTGTCCAAAACTTCACCGTCTAGATCTCGAAATCCACTAACAGAGTCACCCTTCTGAAACCAGCTAAAACCAACAATACTTCCAAGCCAGCAAGATGGTATACTCCGGAGCTCAGAAACTCCAAACTCAACTGCCACCGACTCAAGAAACTAAGGTACCTGACAAGAACCCATCCGACAGAGCTGCCTACAAGGCATCCCTCAACACCTACCAACACCACATCAAGCAGCAAAAAGAGCAGCAGTCACTGCCCACATCAACAGCGCAGCCAACCACATGAAATAACTCTTCAGGATCATCAAGGAATTCTCTAACACAATAGCCACAGAGACCACCATCCATCCCAGGAACTCTGTGACACCCTCTCAGACTACTTCCACAGCAAGATCATCACCATATGCAACAATTTTGACCCCCCCTACTCTTTACCTGTAGACTAGACAACATCTCTCAAGCAGCAAACACCAGCCACACCATAACCTCCTGGTCCCCGATTACCACATAGACCACCTCAGCCTTCGTGTCATCCATCCTTTCCAGGGCACCCACCGACCCCTGTCCTCACCGGCTTTTAAACCTGGGAGCGAACATTATTAGCACAGACCTAACCTGCATATCCTCAACACCTCCATCTCCACGGCAACCTTCTCAGATTAATGGAAGGACGCAGAGGTCAGACCCCTCTTAAAGAAACCCTTCATTTACCCCCAACCACCTCAAAATCTACAGGCTGATCTCCCTGCTCCCCTTTCAAGTCAAAGTGCTAGAAAAACCCATCAACCAACAGCTTACTGACTATCTCAAATGAAACCACCTTCTCAACACTTCACAATCAGGATTTCAGGCCAACTATAGCATGGAGAGTGCACTGATCGCTGCCATGGATGACATCAGGACACTCCTAGACTGAGGAGAGCCAGCAGCTCTGATCCTTCTGGGCCTCTCTGCAGCAGTCAATACAGTTTCCCACTAAACTCTCCTAAACAGACTCCATAAGAAAGGCATTTAACAAAACTCCCTTAAGTTGGTTAGCTCTTTCCTCTCAGGACACAATCAAAGTATCCACTTTCCTCCCTTCACTTCTACACCCAAGAACATCACCTGCGGCATACTCCAAGGATCCTCCCTCAGCCTAACCCTGTTCAACACCTACATGATGCCTCTTGCAGACATTGTCAGATCGTACGGACTCAATATAGTCTCCTACAGTAACAACACTTAACTAATCCTTTCACTCACCAAAGAACCCCACAACACAAACGCCAACTTCCACAGCGCCATGACCGACATAGCAACATTGATGTCAAACAGCTGCCTCAAACTAAAAATAGAGAAAACAGAAGACCTGATCTAAGGGAAGAAGGCCTCTGTATGGGACCACAACTGGTGACCAGTTGACCAATACCCTCTCCAACAGACCACACATGAAACCTTGGCATCATCATCGACTGCCAACTCTCCCTGAATCATCAAGTAAACTCAGTCACCTCCTCTTGCTTCTGCATCATCCGTATGCTCTGCCGAATCTTCCAGTGGATCCCTACAGACACCAGAAAGTCAGTCACCATGTCCTGGTCACCAGCCGCCTCAACTATGGCAACGCTCTCTATGCCAGAGTGTCCTCCTAGTTACTTAAATGACTCCAGACTCTACAGAACACCGCGGCAAGACTCAATTTCAACCTCCCAAAATGCTCAAGCATCATCCCGCACCTTAGGAACATCTACTGGCTTCTTGCCCGGAAGAGAATCCTGTTCCAAATCCTCACACTGGCACAAAAGGAGCTTCTAGGTCCGAGCAAGACAACTACGCTCCGCCTCACTAAGCCTTGCACTCAAACCCTGCATCCATCACAGCCGCTGCAAAGGCCGCTCCTTCTCCTACATAGCAGCCAAGTCCTGGAACAGCCTACCCCTCCACCTCCAAATAGCTCCCTCCCTGGTGAACTTCAGAAGGAAACTCAAGACGTGGCTTTTCAAAGGAGATGCAGCACCATCAGCACCCAGATACCATTAGGGGTGATAGTACTGTGCTTTGCAAATGCTACGATTGACTTATTGAAATCTAGGATTCAGCAAACTATGAAATATGGGGACATTTACATCAATTCAATGTAACTATGCGAAGGGCTTACCATGGATGAGGTACACTATAAGTGACATTTTCATCCATGGCATGACATTGTGACTGTCAAATTTACAGTTGTTGGAGAAGTGTGCACATATGGAAGTGAAGGAAGGTGGAGCAATGTTGCCTTGCACTACTGTTTTGCAGTTACCACAACAGGGCATCATTGTAGTTGTAGTCATCTGTTGACACCATATACAGTAGTTGTTGTTATGTGGTTTTTACATATATTTTCCAATTACTACAGTGGAGATGAACACACATTTACAACATGTACACATGTATGGGTATGATTTAGATCAACAAAATTACCTGCATGCAAGCAGTATACACTCATGTGCACATGGATGGAGTTGTATACCAGTTTGTTTGTGAGACCAATATACATTGATATACAGCAAAGGACTTAGCAAATGCAAGAGATGATCCAAGAACAACACACAATCTAACTTGACATATTGCACATGGCTACAAAAGGGGGAGACAACCATGATGCTTGTAATTAGTATCACACCAGATATTTGTGGGGTTCAGTTTATATATATATCTGTTTTGATGAAGAAGTAGGCCCATTCTAAAAGTCTACCTTTAGGGCAGGACTCCATTTGTGGTTGTTGAGACATTGCTAAGTTTAACTTACCAGACTCCACTACACCAGGGATTCCCATGAAGCCTACAGGATGTACCAATCTGCAAGACCTTCTCCTCCCAGGGAAATAGCTGCAATGGGAGCTGGGAGAACCACCACCAGTCCTCTGGGCCTCCAGGTGATGCTTAGAGGCAAGGGAACTGACTCGCCCCTGCAGGTCATTCCACCTCTTCCTAATCTCCTCTTGTGTGTGCAGGTTGTTAGCTACACAAATCACTCTATCAACTTTTGTGGTCCAAATTAGCCTTTTCTGAGATATTGTGGTACTTTGAACTTGTGCTCCAAACAGTTGGGGCTCTACCCTAATGATTTCATCCACCATGTCAGACAACTCTGACCTCTGTAATTGTGGATTTCTAGTTTCAGCTTTATTTCGGTAAAACAATACCATAAAAGCATACTGGCAAAATTCTTACATTTCTAAAAGGAACAAAGACACTTTTTAAGAGAAAAAAAGACAAAAAAAACACTAAAAACAGATCGAGACCAGAGCTCCCTCAGGGCCATACAATACAAATAGGCAAGTTATGGGTATAAATGTTATTAAAAATCAACAATTAATCAATAAAACACTCTAAAATATACAGTACACATCATCATGCAAATCACCATATAAATATTATAAAATTTTATAAAATACCCCTAAAATATAAACCTTTATACAAAAAACAGTTAAAATTGCTATTTCACTAGTAGTAGCATTAACTATGGACTAGCTCAAAAAGTGACCATTGTGGATTTCAGCTTGCTGCGATTGTGATTTTTTTTTAAACAAAATATAGTGCCCAAAACAGGATAATGAGAGAAAATAAAGTTAAGAAAAAAACACAGAGGGAGATGAAAACAGAAAAAAAAGAAATAAATGTGCCTCCTGTGTTGAAAATTTCACTGGCTGTATGGTGTTCTATTGTGTGATGGCAAAGGATCATGGTCTGGAATGGAGTATGTTTTATAGTGTGTTTTGCAGGTATTCACAATTGTCCAATATACAACAAGTGTGGGCTACTTGCATCCAACCAATGGCCACAGCCATAGTACTATACTGAACAAGTCCTGCGACAGACTCCTGCCGTCATGGGCCTGTTGTAGAAAAACCACCACTACAACTGTGTGATCTAAATAGGCTCTTTGTGATCCTGGCATCAAGACTGCGATGGAGGGCCTGCTTGTCAGCATTGGAGTCTGCTGCGTCGGCTGCTGTATGCAGCCTGTGCGACAGAGTGGACTACGTCTTGGCAGTATTAGGCTCACCTGCAATATCTAAATATGGCAAGTGGAAAACCATCAACTCGATGGTCTGTTCGGGTCCGCACCTGACTCGACTTGGTGGTGCGGCTGCCAAGAACTAAATCAGGCACTTAGGTGGTCATTATGAACATGGCGGTAACTAACGCCCTGCCGGAGGTGACGGTAACTACTGCCAACATGCTGGCGTTCTGGACCGCAAAATAATGAAGCACATGAGAAACAAGTAGCAGTCAATCCACACACCACCATCTTTGTAGTCCTGATGAGGACAGAGGAGGCTGCCGACAGGCCGGCAGAAAGGTCCTACCCTCCCACCAAATAATGAAACACAAGACCACCATCAGTTCTGCCTGGCAGAAATGAACAATATAAAAGGACACGCTCCTTGCCATATACCTCCAGGACCGTGACCGCTGACGAAGACGACAACGGTCAGTACCGCAAACTAGAACACATGGGAAGAAACCTCACCCGCCCTGCAACACACTCCCAACCCCTCCCAAATCCCAAGCCATACATACCAAAACAAGATGAACTTACCAGACACAAGCCAACAAAGACCTGCACCAAAGTACACACGTATGCACACTACACCCCCGTGAAACGCTGAACAACGTCACTATTTCGTGCCAACAGCACTACTGGGCACTCAAATTTATTCATATGGAAAAAACGTCCAAATAAGGCCATTGGCCAGCCCATTGTAAATACCCTGAAGGGCCAAAACAAGCCGAACTTGACTCCCACATGTGCAGAGGGTACTCCACTTGAAAGGGGCATCAATGGGGCAGCCAGACACCTCAGGGAACGGGGCAGGGGGTGGCAGGGACTTATGTCTGGAAGGGAAGGGCTTGGGATTAGGTTTAGGAAGTAGAGGGGATTTGGGCTTGCCCTTGGAAGGAAGGGGAGTGGGCTTGGGCTGGGGGGTGACAGAGGGACCTGGGGCAACATGTGGCTTCTTCCTCCCTGGGGAAGGGGCACAGGAATGGTAAGGGCGGACTGGGGCGGACTTGGACGTGGAAGGAGTGGACTGGGCAAGGAGATGGGCACGTTTAGGGAAGAGACGGTCTGGGCCAGTGGGTTCGAACAGGTCATTACAGGGGGGCAAAAGCTTCTTAGGGGCAGTTGGAGGGTATTTGGAAGCAGGTCTGGGATTGGAGGTTCAGGGAGTGCTTGGGTCAGGTGTAGATGTGCCGGACATGGATGCAGGTGGCTGTAAAGAATGCTGATGTGGATGTCTGCAAATGTTTGAGTGTTTTAGGAGGAGAGGGGTGGACACAGTGGGAGAAGATAGGCTGCCAGTGTACATGGATGTTGGCTGGGTGTCTGCAGGTGTGGTGAGTGTGCTGCAAGTGTCTGTAAATGTACTTGTGGTGAGTGCAGGTGTGGTGTCTAGGGTGCATGTCTGGATGTCAGATGTTGTGGTGACTGCATGAACGGGGGCAGCAGCAGTGACTAAGGATGCAGTGCATGTGGGTGAGCATGTGAGGTGACAGACAGGGTGGCAGGGAGGTTGACACACTGGGGGAAGTGGATTTTGTTGTGTGTGCTTTGGTATGTTGGGTGTGTGCCTGCCTGTGGTGGGAAGTGTGGTGCTTGTGTTTGTCTGTGCCCCTGACTAGTGGCCATTACCCCAGAATACATTGCATTACCCACAGAAAACAGATCTGATACACTGTGTTGAGTACACACATGAGAGACCATGCCCAGCCAATGCACTTACAAGTCCATGAGGCCACAAAACATACCAGATGACAGAAAGGGGAACCCCCATGTGCCTATGGAGACTGCCATACCATTCCAGGGACGTTGAGGGGGCAGGACTGCAGAAACACACTGCCCAAGTGTCTGGCACTAGAATGCATACATACCACAGCACCAACATACATCCATCAAAGCAGTATCACAACAGTGTTGGTACTCATCCCCTTGTGGCTGCTGTGCTGCCTTCAAGCACCCATCCAAATCTGGATAGGCCATCGCCAGAATGTGGGTCATTAGGGGGTCAGGGTCCGATGGTCACCCTTTCCTCGTTGGGAGGCCTTCCCCTGTTCTGGGTCTCTCCGGTCTTCCTGGCCCAACGCCTCAGGTCCTCCCACCGCTTCCTGCAGTGGGTGCTCTGCTGGTTGTAGACCCCCGGGGTCCACACCTCCTTGGCGATAGGTTGCCACAGGTCTTTCTTTTGATGGGCTCTGACCTGCATGGGACACACAGAGCACAAAAATCAGACGTCAGTATGTGTGCCCCGAATACAAATGCCATGCAGTTCCCTATGGAACGGCCATTGTTGAAAGGCAAGTTATCAACTCACATACAGTACATGTCAGACAATCTATGGCTGGGCAGTCACACATTGAACCCAAATGCATACAGGCATCTGCCACAATCACACACATCTAATAATGACAGATGCCAACTCACCTGCTCCTCTGGTCGCCCATACAACTTGGCATACAGGGGTAGGACGTGTCGCCAGCTTCTCCAGCTCCCGTGCGGTACGCGGTGAAGGCCGGGGCCTGTTCCCTTGTGACCCGTGCCATCTCAGGGACCAGAGACAGGACACTTCAGCAGTGGAGTACTTCCCTGAATGGGAATCAGGAGTCAAGTGCCAAGGGTCTGACGAAGTGGTGTTGGTACCGCGGCGGTGTGCTCCGTCACTGTCGGCAGCAAAATGATTGGCCCAGGTTACCCATTGACATCCATGTAATCCAATGATCGGGTGCACGGCGGTGAACACCGCCTTCCAACATGACGACTAACGCCAACGGAATGAAGTCCCTTCCACTCTCATACCTGGATGGCAGGAGGCTGCCTTTTTGCAACCACCACGTCACCATAGCCTGGCAAGGGGCCTCATCCAGGGCCTCAAAATCTCCAACATTAGTCACTGGCTGACATGAGTCTAGGATCCTCAGATGCACCCATATTTGGAATTGTGTCCACACTGGGATGTCAATTTGACAGAGTTAACTCAGCACACATATGCCTGACTGTGTACTTCATACTTTGCTTCTGGGTATGTTACCTATGTGTTGCTATTACAAAGATACAGTGACATCATGTGATGCGAGTGTATGTTCACACTCAATATGTGTTCTTTCCTCCCCCATAGGTACAGACCCATGTGGCGAGGGAAGGCCCCATCTGTTTACAGACCTCTGGTTGATTTGGAAACTATGGAGGAACGTTACATCATTGTCACTTACAGACTCAAAAGAGCTACTGTCCATGACCTCTGTGCATTAATGGATCCTGTACTGAAACTGGGTAATCGAAATCAGCATGCCATCCTTACAACTGGGCAAGTGCTATCTGTACTCCATTTTTTGGCTACAAGCTCATTTCAGGTGGCAGTGGGCACAGATGCAGGGTCTCACAGCCAATGTTCAGTCTTATCTTGTCAAAATTCCTGGATGCATTTGTCCAACACCTGCAAAAATATGTCCAGTTTCCCCAAAGGGGCTGAACCTCCTGCCATCAAATCTGGATTTTATGCCTTTGCTAACATCCCCCATGTGATTGGTGCCATTGATGGAACCCATATAGCTCCGATACCCCTAAGAGTGATTGAACAGGTGTACAGGAATCAGAAGAACTATCAATCCATGAATGTACAATTGGTGTGTACTGCTGACCAGTACATATCACATATCAATGCCAGGTTCCCAGGATCAGTCCATGATTCCTTTGTCCTGAGAAACAGCAGTGTATCACACTTGATGGAACAACTACAAGGGGACAGAGGATGGCAAATAGGTGAGTGTGTATGACACTGGATCTGTACATAGCTTACAGCCAGCCAATGTGCATGTGAAGTCAGTTTGTTAAGGTCCTGTATTGCCCACTTTTCAGGTGATTCTGGCTATCCCGACTTGCAATGGCACCTGACACCTGTGAGGAATCCCAGAACAGATGCAGAGAGGAATTATAATGAGGCCCATGGACGTACTAGGAGGGTGATTGAGTGCACTATAGGTCTCCTGAAGGCTAGATTTTGTTACCTCCATCTCGTTGGGGGATCCCTGTGCTATGTTCCTGACAAGGTGTGTAAGATAGTGGTGGCCTGCTGCATGCTGCACAACCTGGCTGTGAGGAAAGCTATCCCCCTACTGGAAGAGGAGGGTGCTGTCCCACCAGCCCAGCAACCTCAGAGAGGGAATGAGAGTGATGGTGAGAAAAAAGAGGGGGAAGATATAACTCCAGAAACCAGCTGATCTACCTATACTTCCAGTGTCTATAAGGTACTGTTCAATGATGCTGATGTCTTCACTGCATATTTCAGTCTGACTAATGTAATTGTAATGTGGTGTCTATAGTCAGGGACCCTATTAACTGATGACTGAAGTGGCATGTGCCAGTTAACCCAATATTATGGACAGTGTGATAAACTTCAGACACTACAGTGCGTTGGATCTCCTCCTGCAATAAAGGTATGATTATGAAATTGACTGGCTAGTGCATAAACACTCACAATTCATATCTCATATTGACGAGAGACATAAGATTTGAGTGCATAGATGTATTTATTGAATGGCAAAATATACGTAAGTGTTGGGGCAGTGGCATGTCAACAAGGGAGCACAGTGGCACACAAAGGAGACAGTTCAGGGCACAGTCACTTCCTAACGATGGGCTTGGTCTTGTCTGGTGTTTCTGTGGCATATATGGGTCTGAGGGCACGTTTGCGTGGCTGGAGCTGGGTTGCAGGGGTAGGGGTACTGGTTTCCTGTGTGTCCCCTGGCAGTGCCACCAGTCCAGTAGCTGCTACAGATACCTGTTCCTGGCCAGGAGTCCACTTGGCTCCACCAGCCGCCTCCGTCTGCCGCCTGGAATCGAGATCGAGGCCCTCCACCACCCGCAGGCACCCGCCTGCGCCTCATCTCTGGTGCGTAGTGGTAGGCTTACTGTATCATTTCATTTAGCTTTTTTCATTGTTTAGAACTGTTATTTAGTTCACCGTACTGCTTGGAATTGCCTTTGTGCCTTTGTTTTTGCACGCTTCGTTTTTACTGTGCCTGTTTTCGAGTCCGCACAGTTCAGCCGGCTCTCTCTGCTCTCCCAGCCCCTGCCACTGCATCCCCTGCATCCCCTGTGGCCCCGCCCCCCTCGCACACCCATTGGTCCCTCGCCTCCCAGCTGCTCCTCCCTCCCACCTCCCCCTCTTAATGGTGGCCGCTGCGGAGCCCCGTGTGATCCCCTGATCAGTTTCTGGCCAGGAGTCCACTTGGCTCCACCAGCCGCCTCCGTGCCCCTGATCCCCTTCTGCTGCGTGGAATCGAAATTGAGGCCCTCCACCACCTGCAGGCGCCTGCCTGCACCTCATCCCTGAGTCCTAGTGGTAGGCTTACTGTATCATTACATTTTGCTTTTTTCGTTGTTTAAAACTGTTATTTCATTCACCGTACTGCTTGGAATTACCTTTGTGCCTTTGTTTTTGCCCGTTTTGTTTTTACTGTGCCAGTTTTTGAGCCCGCCCAGCTCAGCCGGCTCTCTCCGCTATCCCAGCCCCTGCCGCTGGCTCCCCTGCGGCCCTGCCCTCCTCCCGCACCCATTGGTCCCTCGTCTCCCACCTCCCAGCTGCTCCTCCCTCCCACCTCCCCCACGTAATGGCGGCCGCTGCAGAGCCCCCTGTGACCCCCTGACCTGTTTCTGGCCAGGAGTCCACTTGGATCCACCAGCTGCCTCCGTGCCCCTGATCCCTGTCTGCTGCCTGGAATCGAGATTGAAGCCCTCTACCACCTGCAGGCGTCCGCCTGCGCCTCATCCCTGGTGCCTAGTGGTAGGCTTACTGCATCATTGCATTTAGCTATTTTCGTTGTTTAAAACTGTTATTTAGTTCACCGTAGTGCCTGGAATTACCTTTGTGCCTTTGTTTTTGCCCGTTTCGTTTTTACTGTGCCTGTTTACGAGCCCACCCAGCTCAGCCGGCTCTCTCTGCTCTCCCAGCCCCTGCCGCTGCGTCCCCTGCGTCCCCACCACCCTCACGCACCCATTGGTCACTTGCCTCCCACCTCCCACCTGATCCTCCCTCCCACTTCCCCCCTCATACTGGCGGCTGCTGCGGAGCCCTGTGTGACCCCCTGACCTGTTTCTGACCAGGAGTCCACTTGGCTCCACCAGCCACCTCCTTGCCCCTGATCCCCGTCTGCCGCCTGGAATCGAAATCGAGGCCCTCCACCACCCGCAGGCACACGCCTGAGACTCATCCCTGGTGCCTAGTGGTAGGCTTACTGTATCATTGCATTTAGATTTTTTTGTTGTTTAAAAATGATATTTCGTTCACCGTAGTGCTTGGAATTACCTTTTTGCCTTTGTTTTTGCCCGTTTCGTTTTTACTGTGCCAGTTTTCGAGCCCGCCCAGCTCAGCCGGCTCTCTCTGCTCTCCCAGCCCCTGGCTCTGCATCTACTGCGGCCCGCCCCCTCACGCTCCCATTGGTCCCTCACCACCCACCTCCCAGCTGCTCCTCCCTCCCACCTCCCCCTGTTGATGGCGGCCGCTGCGGAGCCCCTTGTGACCCCTGACCTGTTTCTGGCCAGGAGTCCACTAGGCTCCACCAGCCGCCTCCGTGCCCCTGATCCCCGTCTGTCGCCTGGAATCAAGATTGAGGCCCTCCACCACCTGCAGGCGCCCGCCTGCGGCTCATCCCTGGTGCCTAGTGGTAGGCTTACTGTTTAATTGCATTTAGCTTTTTTTGTTGTTTAAAACAGTTATTTCGTTCACCGTACTGCTTGGAATTACCTTTGTGCCTTTGTTTTTGCCCGTTTCGTTTTTACTGTGCCAGTTTTCAAGCCTGCCCAGCTCAGCCGGCTCTCTCTGCTCTCCCAGCCCCTGCTGCTGCGTCCCCTGCAGCCCCCCCCCTCGCGCACCCATTGGTCACTCGCCTCCCATCTCCCAGCTGCTCCTCCCTCCCACCTCCCCCTCTTGATGGCGGCCGCTGCGGAGCCCCCTGTGACCCCCTGACCTGTTTCTGGCCAGAAGTCCACTTGGCTCCACCAGCCACCTCCGTGCCACTGATTCCCGTCTGCTGCCTGGAATCGAAATCGAGGCCCTCCACCACCCGCAGTCACCCACCTGCGCCTCACCCCTTGTGCCTAGTGGTAGGCTTACTGTATCAGTGCATTTAGCTTTTTTCGTTGTTTAAAACTGGAATTTCGTTCACCGTACTGTTTGGAATTACCTTTGTGCCTTTGTTTGTGCCCGTTTCATTTTTACTGTGCCTGTTTTGGAGCCCACCCAGCTCAGCCGGCTCTCTCTGCTCTCCCAGCCCCTGCCGCTGCATCCCCTGCGTCCCCAGCCTCCTTGCGCACCCATTGGTCACTTGCCTCCCACCTCCCAGCTGCTCCCCCCTCCCACCACCCCCTCTTGATGGCGGCCACTGCAGAGCCCCGTGTTACCCCCTGACCTGTTTCTGTCCAGGAGTCCACTTGACTCCACCAGCCACCTTCGTGCCCCTGATACCTGCCTGCCACCTGGAATCAAGATCAAGGCCCTCCACCACCCGCAGGCACTTGCTTGCGCCTCATCCCTGGTGCCTAGTGGTAGGCTTACTGTATCATTGCGTTTAGCTTTTTTTGTTGTTTACAACTGTTATTTCGTTCACTGAACTGCTTGGAATTACTTTTGTGCCCCTGTTTTTGCCCGTTTCGTTTTTACTGTGCCTGTTTTCGAGCCGGCCCAGCTCAGCCGGCTCTCTCCAGTCTCCCAGCCCCTGCCTCTGCGTCCCCTGTGGCCCCTCCCCCTCGCGCACCCATTGGTCCCTCACCTCCCACCTCCCAGCTCCTCCTCCCTCCCACCTCCCCCTCTTAATGGCCGCCACTGCGGAGCCCCGGGTGCCCCCCTGACCAGTTTCTGGCCATGAGTTCACTTGGCTCCACCAGCTGCCTCCATGCCCCTGATCCCCGTCTGCCGCCTGGAATCGAGATCGAGGTCCTCCACCACCCGCAGGCACCCGCCTGTGTCTCATCCCTGGTGCCTAGTGATAGGCTTACTGTTTCATTGCATTTAGCTTTTTTCATTGTTTAAAACTGGTATTTTGTTCACCGTACTGCTTGGAATTACCTTTGTGCCTCTGTTTTTGCCCGTTTCATTTTTACTGTGCCTGTTTTCGAGCCCGCCCAGCTCAGCATGCTCTCTCCGCTCTCCCAGGCCCTGCTGCTGCATCCCCTGTGGCCCCTCCCGCACCCATTGGTCCCTCACCTCCCAGCTGCTCCTCCCTTCCACCTCCCCCTCGTAATGGCAGCCACTGCGGAGCCCCCTGTGACCCCCTGACCTGTTTCTGGCCAGGAGTCCACTTGGCTCCACCAGCCACCTCCGTGCCCCTGATCCCCATCTGCCGCCTGGAATCGAGATCAAGGCCCTCCACCACCCGCAGGCACCTGCCTGCGCCTCATCCCTGGTGCATAGTGGTAGGCTTACTGTATCATTGCATTTAACTTTTTTCGTTGTTTAAAACTGTTATTTCGTTCAACGTACTGCTTGGCTTTACCTTTGTACCTTTGTTTTTGGCCGTTTTGTTTTTACTATTCGGGTTTTCGAGCCTGCCAAGCTCAGCCGTCTCTCTCTGCTCTCCCAGTCCCTGCCGCTGCGTCCCCGCCCCCTCGCTCACCCATTGGTCCCTCGCCTCCCAGCTGCTCCTCCTTCCCACCTCCCCCTTTTAATGGCGGCCTCTGTGGAGCCCTGTGTGACCCCCTGACCTGTTTCTGGTCAGGAGTCCACTTGGCTCCACCAGCCACCTCTGTGCCCCTGATCCCCGTCTGCCGCCTGGAATCGAGATTGAGGCCCTCCACCACCCACAGGCACCCACCTGTGCCTCATTCCTGGTGCCTAGTGGTAGGCTTACTGTATCATTGCATTTAGCTTTTTTCGTTGTTTAAAACTGTCATTTCATTCACCGTATGTAGGAAGTTGGCTCTGTATATACTATTTCAAAGTAAAAAATAGTGTGCACAGAGTCCAAGGGTTCCCCTTAGAGGTAAGATAGTGGCAAAAAGAGATAATTCTAATGCTCTATTTTGTGGGAGTGTGGTCGAGCAGTAGGCTTATCAGAGGGTAGTGTTGAGCATTTGTTGTACAAACACAGGCAATAAATGAGGAACACACACTCAAAGACAATTCCAGGCCAATAGGTTTTTATATAGAAAAATATATTTTCTTAGTTTATTTTAAGAACCACAGGTTCAAGATTTACAAACAATACTTCAAATGAAAGGTATTTTACTCAGGTATTTTAGGAACTTTGAATAATCAGAATAGCATGTACAGGTTTGACAAAAATGTCAATAAGCTATTTTAAAAGTGCACATTGCAAAAATCAACAGTTCCTGGGGGAGGTAAGTAAATGTTAAGTTCACAGGTAAGTAAAACACTTAAAGGGTTCAAAGTTGGGTCCAAGGTAGCCCACCGTTGGGGGTTCAAGGCAACCCCCAAAGTTACCACACCAGCAGCTCAGGGCCGGTCAGGTGCACAGGTCAAAGTGGTGCCCAAAACACATAGGCTTCAATGGAAATAGGGGTGCCCCGGTTCCAGTCTGCCAGCAGGTAAGTACCCGTGACTTCAGAGGGCAGACCAGGGGGGTTTTGTAGGGCACCGGGGGGGACACAAGTAGGCACAGAAAGTTCACCCTCAGTGGCACAGGGGCGGCCGGGTACAGAGTGCAAACAGGTGTTGGGTTTCCAATAGGAATCAATTTGGAGACCCTGGGGTCTCTTCAATGATACAGGCAGGCACAGGGGGGGGGCTCCTTGGGGTAGCCACCACCTGGGCTAGGCAGAGGGTCGCCTGGGGGTCGTTCCTGCACTGGAGTTCGGTTCCTTCAGGTCCTGGGGGCTGCGGGTGCAGTGTGGTTTCCAGGCGTCGGGTTCCTTGAAGCATGCAGTCGCGGTCAGGGGGAGCCTCTGGATTTCCTCTGCAGGCGTCACTGGGGGGGCTCAGGAGGGTCAACTCTGGCTACTCACGGGCTCGCAGTCACTGGGGAGTCCTCCCTGTAGTGTTAGTTTTCCGCAGGTAGTCCTCTGAGGCTTCAGAGGTCGCTGGACCCAGTTGGATGCGTCGCTGTTTCAGTTTTCTTCGAAGTAGAGAGACAGGCCGGTGAGGCTGGGGCCAAATCAATTGTCGTCTCCGTCTTCACTGCAGGGCTTCAGGTCAGCAGTCCTTCTTCTTCTTTAGGTTGCAGGAATCTATCTTCCTCGGTTCTGGGAGCCCCTAAATACTCAATTTAGGGGTGTGTTTAGGTCTGGGAGGGTGATAGCTAATGGCTACTGGCCCTGAGGGTGGCTACACCCTCATTGTGCCTCCTCCCTGTGGGGAGGGGGGCACATCCCTAATCCTATTGGGGGAATCCTCCATCTGCATGATGGAGGATTTCTAAAAGTAAGAGTCACCTCAGCTCAGGACACCTTAGGGGCTGTCCTGACTGGGGAGTGACTCATCCTTGTTTTCCTCATTATCTCCTCCAGCCTTGCCGCCAAAAGTGGGGGCAGTGGCCGTAGGGGCGGGCATCTCCACTAGCTGGGATGCCCTGTGGCGCTGTAATAGAGGGGGTGAGCCTTTGAAGCTCACCACCAGGTGTTACAGTTCCTGCAGGGGGAGGTGAGAAGCACCTCCACGCAGTACAGGCTTTGTTCCTGGCCACAGAGTGACAAAGGCACTCTCCCCATGTGGCCAGCAACATGTCTGGTGTGTGGCAGGCTGGCAAAAACTAGTCAGCGCACAATGGAGTCAGGTATGTTTTCAGGGGGCATCTCTAAGATGCCCTCTGGCTGTATTTTTTACAATAAAGTTAATTTATTAATAAAGTTATTGTGCTGAGAAGTTTGATACCAAACTTCACAGTTTTCAGTGTAGCCATTATGGCGCTGTGGAGTTCGTACCTACAAGGTGTCCCAAGTAAACCACAGTACCCTGCCCTATCTGACTTTTGGATGCCTTGATAGAGAGGCCTGCTGCTTGCAGGGCCTGTAAAACCTTCTTCAGGTGGACCAGGTGATCCTGCCAGCTGGAGCTATAGACAGCAATATCATCTAGATAAGCTGCACTAAAGGACTCCAAGCCAGCAAGGACTTTATTCACCAACCTTTGGAAGGTGGCAGGGGCATTCTTTAAGCCAAAGGGCATCACAGTAAACTGATAGTGCCCATCAGGTGTAGAGAATGCTGTATTTTCTTTTGCTCCTGGTGCCATTTTAATTTGCCAGTACCCTGCTGTCAAGTCAAAGGTACTCAAGTATTTGGCAGCACCTAATTTATCAATTAACTCATCTGCCCTTGTAATGAGATGGGCATCTGTCTTGGTGACAGAATTAAGTCCTCTGTAGTCCACACAAAACCTCATCTCTCTCTTGCCATCTTTGGTGTGAGGTTTGGGGACTAAGACCACTGGGCTAGCCAGGGGCTGTCAGAGTGCTCAATGACTCCCAATTCCAGCATCTTGTGGACTTCCACTTTGATGCTTTCCTTAACTTGGTCAGACTGTCAAAGAATTTCGTTTTTAACAGGCATGCTGTCTCCTGTGTCCACATCATGGGTACACAGGTGTGTCTGACCAGGGGTTAGGGAAAAGAGCTCAGCAAACTGTTGTAGGACTTTCCTACAGTCAGCTTGCTGTTGGCCAGAGGGTGCCTGAATAGATCACTCCATCTACTGAGCCATCTTTAGGGTCAGTGGAGAGGAGATCAGGGAGAGGTTCACTCTCAGCTTCCTGGTCCTCATCTGTAACCATTAACATGTTTACATCTGCCCTGTCATGAAAGAGTTTGAGGCAGTTCACATGGATCACCCTTTTGGGGGACCTGCTAGTGCCTAGGTCTACCGGGTAGGTGACCTGACTCTTTCTCTCTAGCACTGGGTAAGGGCCACTCCATCTGTCCTGAAGTGCCCTGGGAGTCACAGGCTCCAGAACCCAGACTTTCTGCCCTGGCTGAAACTCAACCATAGCAGCCTTTTGGTCATACCACATCTTCTGGAATGTTGTTGGCTGGCCTCAAGGTTTTTACTTGCCTTTTCCATGTACTCTGCCATCCTGGAAAGTAGGCCTAGTACATAGTCCACTATAACTTGCTTAGGCTCATGAAGAGGTCTCCCAGCCTTCTTTCACAAGAGCTAGTGGTCCCCTTACAGGCTGGCCAAACAGAAGTTCAAAGGGGGAAAACCCTACTCTCTTCTGAGGCACCTCTCTGTAGGCGAAAAGCAGACATGGCAAGAGGACATCCCATTTCCTTTTGAGCTTTTCAGGGAGCCCCATGATCATGCCCTTCAATGCCTTGTTGGATCTTTCCACAAGACTACTGGTTTGTGGATGGTATGGTGTGGTGAATTTGTAAGTCACCCCACACTCATTCCACATGTGTTTCAGGTATGCTGACATGAAGTTGGTACCTCTGTCAGACACCACCTCCTTAGGAAATCCCACTCTGGTAAAGATACCAATGAGTGCTTTGGCTACTGCAGGGGCAGTAGTGGACCTAAGGGGAATTGCTTCAGGGTATCTAGTAGCATGATCCACTACTACTAGGATATACTGATTCCCTGAGGCTGTGGGAGGTTCAAGTGACCCACTATGTCCACTCCCACTCTTTCAAAGGGGACCCCACCACTGGAAGTGGAATGAGGGGGGCCTTGGGATGGCCACCTATCATACCACTGGCTTGACAGGTGGCACATGAGGCACAAAACTCCTTTACTTTCTGGGACATGTTGGGCCAATAGAAATGGTTGACTAACCTCTCCCAAGTCTTGCTTTGTCCCAAATGCCCAGCAAGTGGAACATCATGGGCTAAGGTCGGGATGAACTCTCTAAACTCCTGAGGCACTACCACTCTCCTAGTGACACCAGGTTTGGGATATCTTGCCTCAGTGTAAAGGAGTCCATCTTCCCAATAGACCCTGTGTGTTCCACTGATTTTTCCTTTGGTCTCTTCAGCACCTTGCTGCCTGAAGCCTTCAAGAGAGGGACAGGTGTCTTGCCCCTTACACAGCTGTTCCCTTCTGGGTCCCCCTGGGCCTAAGAGTTCAACCTGATAAGGTTCCAACTCCCTGGGCTCAGTTTCCTCAGAGGGCAGAACTTCTTCTTGGGAAGAGAGGTTCTTTTTCTTTTGCTGTGTTGAAGCTGGTTCCCCAGTCTTATTTCCTTTTCTCTTGGAGGGTTGGGCCATTATTCCAGGCTCCAACACCTCTTTTTCACCCTGAGCCTTGCACTGTGCCCTTGTCTTGACACACACCAGTTCAGGGATACCCAGCATGGCTGCATGCGTTTTGAGTTCTACCTCAGCCCATGCTGAGGACTCCAGGTCATTTCCAAGCAAACAGTCTACTGGGATAGCAGAGGAGACTACCACCTGTTTCAGGCCAGTGACCCCTCCCCATTCTAAAGTTACCATAGCCATGGGATGTACTTTAGTCTGATTGTCAGCGTTGGTGACTGGATACGTTTGTCCAGTCAGGTATTGTCCTGGGGAAACCAGTGTGTCTGTCACCATTGTGACACTGGCACCTGTATCCCTCAGGGCTTCCACACTAGTCCCATTAATTAAGAGTTGCTGCCTGTATTTTTGCATATTAGGGGCCCAGTCAGCTAGTGTGGCTAAACCCACGCCACCCTCAGAAACTAATGTAGCTTCAGTGTGAACCCTGATTTACTCTGGGCACACTGTTGATCCCATCTGGAGACTGGCTATTCCAGTGCTAACTGGAGTAGTAGTAGAAGTGGAACCTTTCTTGGGACTTGCCTTGTCTCCAGTTTGGTGTCCCTGCTGATTACAGCTACGACACCAGGCCTTTTTGGGATCAAAGTTTTTCCCCTTGTACCCAGAATTGGATTGTGAAGAGGCTTTGGACCCTCCCTGCTGAGCAGGTTTTTGGGGCCCTGTAGAAGACTCTTTACTCTTACCCTTGGATGTCTCAACACTTTTCCCCTGGGGAGTCTTTGTGACCCCTTTCTTTTGGTCACCCCCTGTGGAAGTCTTGGTGACCCTAGTCTTGATCCAATGGTCTGCCTTCTTTCCCAATTCTTGGGGAGAAATTGGACCTAGGTCTCGCAGATGCTGCTGCAGTTTATCAATGAAACAATTACTTAAAAGGTGTTCTTTCAGAAACAGATTGTACAGACCATCATAATCATTTACACCACTGCCATTAATCCAACCATCCAGTGTTTTGACCGAGAAGTCAACAAAATCAACCCAGGTCTGGCCCGAGGATTTTTGAGCCCCCCTGAACCTAATCCTGTACTCCTCAGTTGAGAATCCAAAGCCCTCAATCAGGGTAGCCTTCATGAGGTCACAGGATTCTGCATCTTTTCCAGAGAGTGTGAGGAGTCTATCCCTACACTTTCCAGTGAACATTTCCCAAAGGAGAGCACCCCAGTGAGATTTGTTTACTTTTCTGGTTGCACAAGCCCTCTCAAAAGCTGTGAACCATTTGGTGATGTCATCACCATCTTCATATTTTGTTACAATCCCTTTGGGGATTTTTAGCATGTCAGGAGTATCTCTGACCCTATTTAGGTTGCTGCCACCATTGATGGGAGCAAAGCTCATCTCTTGTCTTTCCCTTTTTATGGCTAGGAGCTGTCTCTCCAAAGCCAATCTTTTGGCCATCCTGGCTAACAGGAGGTCATCTCCATTGAGGCTGCCTTCAATGCTTCCAGAGCTGTTGGACTCCCCTGTGGGAGAAGCAGCATCTCTGACTAATACTTGTGGAGTCAGGGTTGTAGGAACCCTGGTCTCCCTAACTAGGACTGGAGGTGGGAAATTCTCCTCCACATCACTAGCTTCCCCCTCTGTAAGGGTATCTTCAGAGGGGTTGTCTCTAGCAAACTCTGCCAAGAGCTCCTGGAGCTGTACTTTGGTAGGGTTTGATCCAGTTTTTATCTTTTTGATTTTGCAGAGAGTCCTTAACTCTGACATACTAAGATGCAGGTAAGGGGTGAGGTTGAGCTCCACCACCATCTCGTCTGCAGTAGACATTATTTCTCTAAAAGTTGGGATACTTTTTCAGAATCTAAAACTATCTCTAGAACTTAATCCAAACTTTTACAAAAAACTTTTAAACTCTAAAAGAAATGCTAACAGGGACTAACACAAGGCCCTAGCAGGACTTTTAAAAATTTAGAAAAATAGCTCAAATTTCAAAAATCAGTTTCTAATGACAATTTTTGGAATTTAGTCATGTGATCAGGTATTGGCTGAGTAGTCCAGCAAATGCAAAGTCTTGTACCCCACCGCTGATCCACCAATGTAGGAAGCTGGCTCTGTATATACTATTTCAAAGTAAGAAATAGTGTGCACAGAGTCCAAGGGTTCCCCTTAGAGGTATGATAGTGGCAAAAAGAGATAATTCTAATGCTCTATTTTGTGGTAGTGTGGTCGAGCAGTAGGCTTATCAGAGGGTAGTGTTGAGCATTTGTTGTACACACACAGGCCATAAATGAGGAACACACACTCATAAACAATTCCAGGCCAATAGGTTTTTATATAGAAAAATATATTTTCTTAGTTTATTTTAAGAACCACAGGTTCAAGATTTACAAACAATACTTTAAATGAAAGGTATTTCACTCAGGTATTCTAGGAACTTTGAATAATCACAATAGCATGTACAGTTTTGACAAAAATGGCAATAAGCTATTTTAAAAGTGGACACAGTGCAAAAATCAACAGTTCCTGGGGTAGGTAAGTAAATGTTAAGTTCACAGGTAAGTAAAACACTTCAAAGGGTTCAAAGTTGGGTCCAAGGTTGCCCACCGTTGCGGGTTGAACCCCAAAGTTACCACACCAGCAGCTCAGGGCCGGTGAGGTGCAGAGGTCAAAGTGGTGCCCAAAACACATAGGGCCTGATTCTAACTTTGGAGGACGGTGTTAAACCGTCCCAAAAGTGGCGGATATACCACCTACCGTATTACGAGTTCCATAGGATATAATGGACTCGTAATACGGTAGGTGGTATATCTGCCACTTTTGGGACGGTTTAACACCGTCCTCCAAAGTTAGAATCAGGCCCATAGACTTCAATAGAAATAGGGGTGCCCAGGTTCCAGTCTGCCAGCAGGTAAGTACCCGCGACTTCGGAGGGCAGACCAGGGGGGTTTTATAGGGCACCGCGGGGGACACAAGCAGGCACAGTAAGTGCACCCTCAGTGGCACAGGGCGTCCGGGTGCAGAGTGCAAACAGGCGTCGGGTTTTCAATAGGAATCAATGGGGAGACCCGGGGGTCTCTTCAACGATGCAGGCAGGCACAGGGGGGGGGATCCTCGGGGTAGCCACCACCTGGGCTAGGCAGAGGGTCACCTGGGGGTCGCTCCTGCACTGGAGTTCGGTTCCTTCATGTCCTGGGGACTGCCGGTGCAGTGTGGTTTCCAGGTGTCGGGTTCCTTGAAGCAGGCAGTCGCGGTCAGGGGGAGCTTCTGGATTTCCTCTGCAGGCGTCGCTGAGGGCTCAGGGGGGTCAACTCTGGCTACTCACGGGCTCGCAGTCGCCGGAGAGTCCTCCCTGTAGTATTAGTTTTCCGCAGGTCGAGCCGGGGGCATCGGGTGGAGAGTGGAAAGTCTCACGCTTGAGGCGGGAAACGTGTGGTCCTTAAAAGTTGCTTCTTTGTTTCCAAAAGTTGCAGTTTCTAGAACAGGGCCGCTGTTCTCAGGAGCTTCTTGGTCCTTTAGGTGCAGGGTAGTCGCTGAGGCTTCAGAGGTCGCAGGACCCTGTTGTATGAGTCGCTGTTGTAGTTTTCTTCGAAGTAGGGAGACAGGCCGGTGGGGCTGGGGCCAAATCAGTTGTCGTCTCCGTCTTCACTGCAGGGCTTCAGGTCAGCAGTCCTTCTTCTTCTTTAGGTTGCAGGAATCTATCTTCCTCGGTTTTGGGAGCCCCTAAATACTCAATTTAGGGGGGTGTTTAGGTCTGGGAGGGCAGTAGCCAATGGCTACTGGCCCTGAGGGTGGCTACACCCTCATTGTGCCTCCTCCCTGTGGGGAGATCCCTAATCCTATTTGGGGAATCCTCCATCTGCAAGATGGAGGATTTCTAAAAGTAAGAATCACCTCAGCTCAGGACACCTTAGGGGCTGTCCTGATTGGGGAGTGACTCCTCCTTGTTTTCCTCATTATCTCCTCCAGCATTGCCGCCAAAAGTGGGGGCAGTGGCCGGAGGGGTGGGCATCTCCACTAGCTGGGATGCCCTGTGGAGCTGTAACAAAGGGGGTGAGCCTTTGAGGCTCACTGCCAGGTATTACAGTTCCTGCAGGGGGAGGTGAGAAGCACCCCCACCCAGTACAGGCTTTGTTCCTGGCCACAGAGTGACAAAGGCACTCTCCCCATGTGGCCAGCAACATGTCTGGTGTGTGGCAGGCTGGCAAAAACTAGTCAGCCCACACTGGAGTCGGGTATGTTTTCAGGGGGCATCTCTAAGATGCCCTCTGGGTGTATTTTTACAATAAAGTGCACACTGGCATCAGTGTGCATTTATTGTGCTGAGAAGTTTGATACCAAACTTCACAGTTTTCAGTGTACCCATTATGGTGCTGTGAAGTTCGTGTTTGACAGACTCCCAGACCATATACTCTTATGGCTACCCTGGACTTGCAATGTCTAAGGTTTTGCTTAGACACTGTAGGGGCATAGTGCTCATGCACCTATGCCCTCACCTGTGGTACAGTGCACCCTGCCTTAGGGCTGTAAGGCCTGCTAGAGGGGTGACTTATCTATGCCATAGGCAGTGTGAGGTTGGCATGGCACTCTGAGGGGAGTGCCATGTCGACTTAGTCATTTTCTCCCCTCCAGCACACACAAGCTGACAAGCAGTGTGTCTGTGCTGAGTGAGGGGTCCCCAGGGTGGCATAAGACATGCTGCAGCCCTTAGAGACCTTCCCTGGCATCAGGGTCCTTGGTACCAGGGGTACCAGTTACAAGGGACTTACCTGTGTGCCAGGGTTGTGCCAATTGTGAAGACAAAGTTACAGTTTAGGGAAAGAACACTGGTGCTGGGGCCTGGTTAGCAGGGTCCCAGCACACTTTCAAATCATAACTTGGCATCAGCAAAGGCAAAAAGTCAGGGGGTAACCATGGCAAGGAGGCATTTCCTTACACCGTACTGCTTGCAATTACCTTTGTGCCTTTGTTTTTGCCCGTTTCATTTTTACTGTGCCTGTTTTCGAGCCCGCCCATCTCAGCCGGCTCTGTCCTAGCTCCCAACCACCGCTGCTGCATCCCGTGCGGCCCAGCCCCCCTCACACACCCATTTGTCCCTCGCCTCCCACCTCCCAGCTGATCCTCCCTCCCACCTCCCCCTCTTAATGGCGGCCTCTGTGAAGCCCTGTGTGACCCCCGACCTGTTTCTGGCCTGGAGTCCACTTGGCTCCACCAGCCCCCTCCGTGCCCCTGATCCCGGTCTGCGCCTGGAATCGAGATAGAGGCCCTCTACCACCTGCAGGCACCCTCCTGCGCCTCATCCCTGGTGCCTAGTGGTAGGCTTACTGTATCATTGCATTTAGCTTTTTTCGTAGTTTAAAACTGTTATTTCGTTCACCGTACTGCTTGGAATTACCTTTGTGCCTTTGTTTTTGCCCGTTTTGTTTTTACTGTGCCTGTTTTCAAGCCCGCCCAGCTCAGCTGGCTCTCTCTGCTCTCCCAGGCCCTGTCGTTACTTCCTCTGCGGTCCGGCCCCCCTCGCACACCCATTGGTCCCTCGCCTCCCACCTCTCAGCTGCCCCTCCCTCCCACCCCCCCTCTTAATGGTGGCTGCTGTGCGGCCGCGCCGCTGGCGTGCCAGAGGCGCACCAGAAGCAAGCCCGTCTGTGCCCGTCCGAGCCTGCACCGCGCCCAGCACCGGTCCCCCTGTTCCTCTCAACCCTGACCCCTCTAGACAACACTATTCAGCCGCCATGCTACACGCCCTCAACCCAGGTCGGCACCTCGCCTGCGCCCAAGCCAACCCCAAGCAAACACATGGACCCTTTACATGCTATGCACGCCGGTTCTCCAGCACCCCCACAAACACCAAAAACACCCACACGCCAGCCCCGACATGCCCCACAACAACAGTAGCATGCTCTACAACAATACTAACACCCCCCGACAACAACACCATCACGCACCACAACATCAACATCCCCTGCATTCACCTTAACTGCATACTCCTAAACACCCACACCATACACAAGCATGCCATCGAACTTTGGGACCTGATCACGTCACACTCTCCGGACATTGACTTCCTCACGGAAACTTGGATGAATCCCTCATCTGAGCCCGACATAGCCATCCCAGATGCCTACCAAATCTATCGTAGAGATCGTCTAAACAAACCAGGAGGTGGCATCGCCATTGTACATAAAAACACCATAAAGATCACCACCAACACACACAACACCCTAGACAGCCCAGAACACCTGCAGTTCCTAATTCCCCTAAATGCCAACACCACCCTCAGAGGAACCCTCATTTACAGACCACCAGGACCTCACCCCCCCTTCTGTGATGACTCACTCGCCCCTCTTAGAAGAAACATCACCACCCGCAACATCAAGAACGCACCCTGGTTTACAACTGAACTCCAAGCCTCCAAGCGTGAATGCCGCAAAACAGAAAAAGCTTGGCACCAGGAACCCTCAATGACCAACTTCTCTACCCTCAAAACCACCATACGCAAACATCACCAACTCATACGGACCGCCAAAAGGGCTTACTACAAGGAACGCATAGACAGTAACTCACATAACAGCAAGGAACTCTTTACCATCATCAAAGAGCTCACCAAACCCAAATCCTGCAACATCGACTCCACTCACACGCAGAGCCTCTGCAACTCCCTCTCCAACCACTTCCACCTCAAAATCTTAGACATACACAACAGCTTCACAACACCAGCACCCACCACCTCCACCACCGACACGACAACAACAACACACCCCCCTTCCCCAACCTACTACACACCTGGGCCCCTACCAACGATGAAGAAACTGAAGAAACCATGAATTCCATCCACTCAGGCTCCCCCTCGAACCACTGCCCCCACCGCATCTTCAACAAGGCCAGCCCAACTATCGCTCCCAAGCTTCGTGCCGTAATCAACAGCTCCTTCGACAACGCCACCTTCCCAGAGTCCTGGAAGCACACAGAAGTAACCGCACTCCTGAAAAAACCCAAAGCAAACCCTGATGACCTCACAAACTACCGCTCAATTCCTCTTCTCTCCTTCCCCAGCAAGGTCGCTGAAAAGTTAGTGAATGCCCTCCTGTCTCACTTCCTAGAGGAAAACAATGCACTCAACGCCTCCCAATCTGGATTCCGCAAGAACCACAGCACTGAGACCACCCTCATCGCCTGTACTGACGACATCAGAACCAGAGTCAACAAGGGCGAGACCATCGCACTCATCCTCCTAGACCTCTCTGCAGCCTTCAACACTGTCTACCACCAAATACTCCGTACACGCCTCTACAATGCAGGAATCTGACACAAGGCCCTGGACTGGCTCGCCTCCTTCCTCGACGAAAGGACCCAGAAAGTCCGCCTCCCTCCCTTCCAATCCCCAGCAACGAAGATCATCTGCGGAGTTCCTCAAGGGGCCTCCCTCAGCCCCACCCTTTTCAACATTTACATGGCCTGCTCGCCAACATCCTCCGCCCACACCGAATCACCATCATATCCTACGCAGACGACACCCAGCTCGTCATCTCCCTCACCAGAAACCCCACCACTTCCAAGACCAACCTCCTCGCCAGACTCCTAGACACCACCAAGTGGATGGAAGCAAGCCACCTCAAACTAAACTCCAACAAAACCGAAATCATCATCTTCGGCCCCAACAAAACAATATGGGATGATTCCTGGTGACCCACCACCCTAGGATCACCGCCAACACCCGCCACCCACGCACGCAACCTCAGCGTCATCTTAGATTCTTCTCTCTCCATGACCCAGAAAATCAACTTGATCACCTCCTCCTCCTTCAACAACCTCTGCATGCTGTGAAAAACCTTCAAATGGATACCCATAGAAACCAGAAAGACCGCCACCCATGCACTCATCAGCAGCAGGCTCGACTACGGAAACGCCCTCTACGCTGGCACCACAGTCAAGCTTCAGCAGAAACTGTCAGTGGTATCCTGGGTGGAGCTGCTGGAGGGTGACAGTCCAGGACTGTGTGATGGGCCAGGGTATTCCTCAATTTCCATACATCCCTCTGCACTCTCCTGAGTGCGGCCTCTGTCTTCATGTGGGGTACTGTCATTCCTTGGCATTTCCATCTGGGTGGCATGGGTGGTGGTGCCTGTTGGTTGGAATGGACATGTGGGTGTCAGGTACTTTTTTGACAATAGATGCACTGTTCTGCCCTATTTTGTGCTTATATTCCCCTGTAGTGGCATGCAAGGTCCCTTTGTGTACATTTCCTTGCATTTTATTGGGGGGTGGAGATGCATTGTGGGTGCTGTAATGCCACTGGGAATCCATGCAGGGGTGGGTGACTCTGCACAGGCGGCAGGATGGAGGTCTGTTTGTGGGATAGTGGGCATGCAGGGTAGTTGGATGTGGGTGTCGTGGACTAGCTGGGGATGGGGTCCTGGTGGAAGTGAGAGGGGTGAGGTGATACATGCATTTTAGGTGGGGTGGATGTTTTGGTATAGTGGTTGACTTACCCGAGTCCAGCCCTCCAGTGAGTCCAGTGAGGCCCTCCGGGTGCAGGATTGCCAGGACC
Source organism: Pleurodeles waltl (assembly GCF_031143425.1). NCBI lineage: Eukaryota > Metazoa > Chordata > Amphibia > Caudata > Salamandridae > Pleurodeles > Pleurodeles waltl. The sequence goes on from NC_090447.1 coordinate 204,739,205, forward strand.
TTCTCCTTCCAGTCAGTGAATTCGGGGGGGTGTAGGTGGGGGACTGCCACCCGTCTTTCATACGGCAATGTTGTGCCTGGATGCCATAGACCGAACCTTCCTGTGCAGGTCGTTCCATCTATTCCGGATGTCATCCCTTGTGCGTGGATGGTTTCCCACTGAGTTGACCTTGTTGACAATTGTCTCTCATAGCTCCATCTTCCTGGCCACAGGTGTCTGCTGCACCTGTGCCCCGAATAGTTATGGCTCGACCCTGAGTATTTCGTCCACCATGGTCCTTAGCTCCCTATCTATGAAGCGGGGTGTTTAGGGGGTGCCATGGTGTGTGTTGTGGGTGGGGTGTTGTGGGTGTATTGGTGAGGGTGCTGTTGTGTGGTTGTGTGTGTGGCTTATGAAAGTGTTTGGGGTTTGTATGTGTTTTGGTGGTGTATTTGTGCGTGTGACTTGTGTTATGTTGTGTTCAGTGTATGCATGTTGTGTTGTTAATCTCGGTTGTGCTATTGCCGCTGCAAAGGATTGTGGGGTATGTGTGTGGGTGTTTTATAGTGTTGTGGATGTGTGTCAGGTGTGTGGGTTTCCAAGTTGTCAATGTGTGGATTTGATGTTGGTGGGTCCCATTGCTGGCCTTGGCGGTCTGTACCACCAATGGTCATTCGCCATCCACCAACCTCCATGCTGATTTGTGCATCATTATTTGGTGGGCAGACTATTTGTATGCATGGCGGTGGTTGTGGCGGGGTGGGGTGTACTGCCTTTCCACTGTTGTGGGCCCTGTCAGTGGGTGGAGGTTGCAGGATTTTTGGAGGTTTGACTTTTTGGCATCATAATTAGGCGGTGTCCAGTCTACCGCCACTGGCGGTTTTTGTTCACTGTCGCCACGGCGGTCAATGGCGATTGCCACCAAATTCATAATGAGGGCCTAAATCATTAAAAATTAATATCTCAACTGATTGGATTTTTTGTCAATTTGGTCTTATTTTACCCAGGTAAATATTATGTATTTCTCCAAATTGGTGTTGAGTCTTTTTGTGGTGTCTTTCACTGTGTTGCTGTAATTAAGTGTTGCACAAAAACTTTACAGTGTTTTCTAAGTTAAACCTGCCTGCTCCTTGCCAAGCCACCAGAGGGTGATCACAGGTTAATAATATAGGTTGTGTATCTGACTTACTCTGACTATGATTGTAGTCCCTACTTGGTCACAGTATATACCTCTGCCAACTTGAGACCCAATTTCCAATATTGTTGATCATGGTGAGGATAGGGCTTATATTTTTTCAGTGCATTACAGTAATTTGATGTACACTACAACTTACACCTAGACTAATTTGAATTAATTGTCTCTGATCCCCACTGGCATTTTTTCTCTTGCTCTCTTCCTTTCTCTTCTTGATTTTAAATTCTTCCTAATTATCATTTTTATTTTTACTCTAAATTATGTCTCTGGTTAGAGGTTCTGCATCTGCACCTCCATCCTGCAAGGATGGAGTCTGAGCTGGCCAAGCTGGAGTGGCCCAGCTTAAGGAGTTCTGTAGGGGTTTTGGGCTGCCTGCAAGGATCAACATGCAGAATTTCAAAAGGCACTGTAGACCTATTCTGAAGCCCATGCTTTAGGAAATGTGACCACAGAAGAGACTGAGGAGGAGGTGGGAATGGAGAATGACTTGGACCTGGGTCTGGCCAAAGGTCTTAGACTGCTGTCTGGAGGGGAGGCAAGCAATTTACTCCCAGAAATGCAGGCACCTTCCAGGGCAGGTAGCAGGACAGGAGGGAGGAGAGAATGTATATATTGGAGCTGGCCAAGTTGGAGAAAGAGGACGGTTTAGAGGAGAAAAGGCTGGACATAGAGATGGAGGCAAACCAAAAGAAACTAGGCAAGGAAATGGAGGAGAGAGATTGGCTATGGAGGAAACAAAATGATGTTGACTCAGGAGTTGAGCCTGAGAGAGCTGGACATCAAGGTCAGGCAGGCAGAGTCCAGCAAGGATGGTGGCAGTATTTCCACTATGTCTTCAAAGGTACACATGCCCAAGAATGTGTTGTCTGCCTTTGTTGTGGGAGACAACATAGGCCATGGTTGGAGGCATATGAGATTGACCTACATATGCACGAGGTCCCTGAATCAGATTGAGGGTTGGTTTATTGGGGAATCATTCCTAGTGAAGGAAGGGATGCTCTCTTGGCACTGGTAAAGGCTGACCATCTATTCCGCCATGAAGGAAGCTCTAATCAGGAAGTTTGGTGTGACCCCAGAAAGGTACAGGCAGAAAATCAGGGATAGCCAAAAGGGTGCACAACAGACATGGGTGGATTGTGTGGGTTCCTTTTGCAAGGCACTTGATAGTTGGGTGACGGGCAGTGAGGTAAATGATTATCAGGTGGCTGTACTATTTACTTGCAAATGAGCAGCAGTTTAATCTTTGTTTTACAAGACTGCCCCAGCACCTTATGAATAGTAAGTTCACTAACCTCAGAGAGCTTGCTAAGGAGGCAGACCATTGGGTTAGCACACGGGTCCAAAAGAAAGTATCTGAGGGGGATCATGCTAAGGTTGGACAGGGTCCTCACCAGAAGAAGGAGGTGAGGACAAAAAGAGTAAGGAGTTCTCTAAGTGGTCTCAAACTAGTTCTGTGGGACAGGGTCCCTCTCCCACTTCTGAGAAAAGGAAAAAGTGGTTCCCTGAGAAAAGTCTGCAAGGAAGGCTTATGCGAAGTGCTTTGGATGCCAACAGGAAGGGAACTGCAATGGAGATGTCAAGTGTCCCAAGAGGGCACAGTCCCCCCACTGGTGGGCAGTCACTAGGGCTGGCTAGTGTAGTACTTGGGGAGGAGATGTCCCTAGATAGTGATGGAGAGGAAGTGCAGTTAACCCTGTTGTCGCAGGGTGAATGCGAGATGGTCCAGAAAAGCTATATGCCTGACAATACTAGAGAGTACAGTCAGTGGGTGTCCATTAATGTGCAGAGAGTAAAGGCTCTGAGAGACACAAGAGCCAGCATGACAACCACCATCTGGTATCTTCAAAGCAAGTAGTCACTCTCTAACACATTCAAAAAAGTTGTTGCTGCTGACAACCCTGAGAGCCACTACGCAGTGGCTCGGGTTCCCTTTGAGTGGTGGGAGGTCTCAGGTCTGCTGAAGTGCTAAAGGTAGCTGTAAGTCCATCCATGCATGTGGATTGTCTGGTGGGCAACAACATGGAGCACATCATCTGGAAGGAGGTGGAGCTCAGGTCACACTTTGAGATGATGGGGTTACCTGGCAGAGTGGTCAGGTGAACCTGGAGCCTGAAACTAAAGCACAGGTTACTGCCAAAAATAAAAAGAAGGAAGGCAAGCCTGTTTCAGGACCTGGCATACATCATAGCCCAAGGGAATTTACAAGACCATGGAAGAACACACAGGGCCCAACTTATGAGAGCATGAAATGTTGAAATGGGAGGGATATGAGGGGGCGATTAAAATGCAGGGGGCTCAAAGGGGACAGGGATCAATGGATGGGGCAGCAGCATGAGAGGCACTGGTTATGGCACTGGACCCACACAGTGTGAAGCCATCGGAGACTGATCCTGCCTCTTCCTAAAACTTCCCCTTCTAACCCACAAGTACAGAGACAGCTTTGCACCAGGAGAAGGCAGCAGACCAAAATAGATAGAGTTGCAGGTGCTAATAAGGCATACCGAGCCAGTGAGGATCACTTTCCCATATATGCTGACTAAGTATAATTCTTACAAGGAGGGCACATGGGGCACAGTACGGGGAGGTAGTGGGGTAACACTTTGTAGTTACAAGGGAATGAAAGGAGATGTATGTATGAGAGGGATGATGAAGTGACAATATGACCATGCAATATGTTATTAATTGTTGTTGACCCTTGGAACAGGACGGCTGAGAGAAGTTCTGTAAACTGCATTTTCTGGAGAAAAAAAAAACATTTGTTTTTACAACAAAGAAGGACAAAGGGCACAGGAAACTTGTTCCTGGGATTCTCATGGTCTGGGAGGAGGCTAACCTCAAGGGGGACACCCCGGTACCTACAGGGGAGGACTCAGCCAAACTTGGGAACCTTCCTGAGCTGTCCAACTGGCAGCAGGAAGGGGGTCCCACCAGGGAGGAGTTCTGCATGGTACAGAAGAAGTGCCCTACTATTGTGGGCCTTCTGCTGCAAGCTGAGGCCTAGACAGCTGGTGATACCACTGTCAAGCACCTGATTTATTGGGAGAATGGTTTCCTGCATAGTGAGCCTAAGGATCCTGAGTCTGGTGCAACACATGTGCTGGTGTTCCCCTACTGCTACAGATCCTTCTTACTGGGTCTGGCTCATGGTGTACCACTAGCAGGACATATGGGACAGGACAAGTCCTTTGACAGGCTTGTCAACCACTTTTACTGGCCTCAAATGAGACAGAGCACATCTGCGCACTTCAGGTCCTGTCAGACCTACCAGGCAAGTGGCAAGTTGCGAGGAACATGTAAGGCCCCCCTGCAACTCTTGTCAGTCACTGGCACCCTTTTGAGCTGATTGACATCAATGTTGGGGCCTCTGGATCTCAAGATAGACATGGCCAAAAGATTTGTTCTAGTCTTGGTGGACCATACCACCCAGTACCTGGAGGCTATCGTTATGAGAATGGTGACTGAGCCTATGGTGGCCAGGGCACTCATGGGGATGTTTACCCATGTGGGTTTCTCTATGGAGGTGGTACCTGACTGCTGTACCAACTTCATGTCTCATTACTATGAAATTGACACTGGAGAAAGTCCACCTATAAAGAATATAATTTAATGGTTGTCTGATACGGTGAGGGCTAACATCAAGGAGGAGGTGTCCAAGATGTTAAAACTCTGGGTTATTGAGAACTCCAACAGCCCTTGGTCCAGCCCAGTGGCGCTGGTTCCCAAGACTGCCCTGCCAGGTGTCACACCTGAATCCCACATCTGTGTGGACTACACTGGGCTCAATGTGGTCACTAGGACTGACACACACCCCCTCCCCAGAGCTGATGAGCTCATAGATTGGCTTGGAGCTGCTGCATTCTTCAGCATGTTTGACCTAATATCCGGGTCCTGGCAGATTGCCTTGACCTATGGGGCAAAAGAGAGATGGACATTCTCTGTACCAGAAGGGCACTTCTAGTTTTATGTCATGCCATTCGGGTTAAAGAATGACCCTGCCACCTTCCCAAAGTTGGTAAGTCAGGTCCTAGCTGGACTTGAGAACTTCAGTGCCACATATCTGGATGACATTGCAGTCTTCAGCTCTAGCTGGAAAGACCACCTGTACCACCTAAAAGAAGTGCTTCACGCTCTACTCAGAGGGTAAGCTTGACTATCAAGGCCAGAAAGTGCCAGATACAACAGTGTTCTGTGGTCTACTTGGGACAGCAAGTAGGGGATGGCAAGGTGCAGCCTTTGCAACCCAAGATTGACACCATTCTGGCTTGGAAACCTCCTGAAATCCAGATCGAGGTGAGAACCTTCCTAAGCTTCACCGGATATTACTGGTGGTTGCCCCCTTTACAGAGCTGACTACCAAGAAGCAGCCACATCAGGTGATCTGGACAGAGCCATGCTAGAAAGCTTTTGACACCCTCAAAGAAGCCATGTGCACAGCACCCGTGCTAAAGGCCCCAGATTTCTCCAAAAGGTTGTTGTTCAGACTGATACCTCATAGCATGGTATAGGGACCATGCTTTTGCAGCTAAATAAAGAGGTCCTGGATCAACCTGTAGCCTTCAACAGTAGAAGGTTACTTTCCAGGGAACAGAGGTGGAGCGAGATTGAAAGGTAAGCCTTTGCTGTGGTCTGGACACTGAAGATGCTAAGGCCATACCTGTTTGGCTCTTACTTCTGGGTTTAGACAGACCACAGGCCCCCCAGGTGGTTAATGCAGATAATCCCAAATTGTTGAGGAGGTGAAACATCCTAAAGGGAATGGACTTTGTGGTGAACACCATCCTGGAACAGACCATGCCACTGCTGATGGTCTCTCCAGGTTCTTCTGTCTTAGTGAAGATAACTCCCAAGGGGTTGGGTAACTCTCCCCACTTTCAGCTGGGGGGACACGTGTTAGACTTGGCAACCTTCCGATGTTCCCCTAACATTTTGCTCTCTGGCCTCCTTTTTCTGACTCATTTTTGCTGGGTTTTAGGAATCTGTGCATTTTACCACTGCTGATCAGTGCTAAAGTTCAGGTGCTTTGTACTCTAAAACATAATAACATTGGCTTCTCCACAATTATCATATTTCATTTACCTATAAGTCGCTAGTAGAGTATAGTACATGTACCCAGGGCATGTAAATTAAATGATACTAGTGGACCTGCAGCACTAATTGTGCCACCAGCTACAGTAGCCTTTCAACTATGTCTCAGGTCTGCCATTGCATAAGCTGTGTCTGCAGTTTAAACTGCCATTTTGTCTTGGAAAGTGTACCCACTTGCCAGGCCCACACCTTCCTTTCTATTACATGTATGTCACCCCTAGGGTAAGTCTTGTTAGTCTCAAAGGCAGGGTGCAGTGTATTTAAATCGTTGAACATGTGCCTTTTAGTTTAGGTTGTTCAGATAGTAGAACACTCTTAAATTGGCTTTTCACTATTGCAAGGTTTATCTGTCCCATAGGATAGCATTAGGATTACCATAAACATTTTTAAGTCTAATTTCCAATTGGGAAGAGATAGAGATGTGGAGTTTGGTGTTCTGTACTCACAAGTTAAAATCACAACTTATGGTGAAGTGGAATTATAAATTGTAGGTCTGAAAATGGCACTTTTGGATAGTTGCCTTTTTTGTGCCTTAGCCTGTCTCTTCTATCTGGGATATAGGTTGGATGGCAGTTACATTTTGTGAATTCCCTCTAGAAAGCCACAAACACAGGACACTCAGCTGCATCTGCATTCTGCTGCATGCTGATGGCTCTTCCTGTGCAGAGGGAAGGGTATCCTTAACTCTTACATTTAAATAGGTGGTGTCCTATGTCTACACAAAGGACTGATCAGCACCACAGATAGACAGGGCTGGGATGAAAGGGATCATTATGCAGTTCAGGTACTTCTTTGATGTCTCTCCCACATCAAAGGCCTTTTTGGGTATACGTACTAGATCCAAACCCCTGCAAATCAGATCTCCACTGAAACCAAGGACACTCTGCCAGGAAGAAGGACTGCTGTGCTGCCAGGATGGACTGCAACTCTGCAGCTGCATTGCTATGTTTGCCTACTACTGCTGCTGTAGTTGTGACTGCCACTTGTTCTGCTGTGTTGGTCTTCAATCTGCTGCTTTTGTCCTGCAGTGAGAGGGACTGGCCTTGCTCCCTACATTCTTGCAACCAAGAATCTCCAAGGGTTGGCTGGCTTGCCCCCTGTTCTCTGCATTCTCAGGGACATCAAAGACTGCTTGCAACTCTCCTGGTGCTGTTGGACTCTGCCCCTGTGAGTCTTTCTCTTGCCTGGCGTGCCCCTATCCAGTCATGTGCCTTAGAAGTGGGTTCTGCAGCTGCAACCTGAAAAAGTGACACATTGCAATGAGGGCAGCAGAAAAATCGAAGCGTCACCTCAAGAAAACAATGCATCACATCTACAGCTACAATCCATCACCTCGAGTGCCTTAGAGCTTTCTGTGATGCATCCATGTTGACAATGCAACAGCTCCCCAATGACAGTGGCTTCACTGCTGCATGACCTGCTGAGGATGCTCTGCACGGCCCACTGACGACACATCACATCCACTTCTACAGCACCTGATGACAGTGCATCGCCTCAAGTGTTGATGTATTGTACCACTGATGACGATGCATTGCTCCTCCAAAGGTACTGTTTCAGCGGACCCTGCATGGGTTCTGTAGCCACTCTACTCTCCATTGAGGTTGGCCTGGATTTGGACTTTTCACCAGTCCCTCATGACCTCAAGTAAACTTTTAACCGCTAGTGACTTCTAAGCACTGTTTTCACATTTGATTTTTTTAAATTCATATCTCAACTTCTACTGTTTGAATGTTTGGCATTTTGGTCTGGTTTTAATTAGGTAAATATTATTTATTTTTCTAAAACTGTGTTGAATCTTTTTGCGGTGTCTTTCACTGTGTTGCTGTAATTAAGTGCTACACATTTCCATCTGAGTTAAGCTTGCCTGCTATGTGCCAAGCTACCAGAAGGTGAGCACAGGTTAAATTAGGTTGTGTATCTGACTTACCGTGACTACTGTTGTGTTCCCTGCTTGGAAAGGGTACGTATCTCTTCCACATAAAGACCCAATTCCTAACAGAATTGCTTATAACTTTGGTGTTGGTTTATCACAAAACTTTCCAAAACAAAGTTCCTTCACCTCATCTCCTTTCTGGAAAGATTGGAGTGATCTGTCAAGTGGAGGCCGACAAAAAAGGACTGTCCCAAAACGTGTTTTCTCCATTCATTAGTAGACAGAGCTACAGCCAAAATGGCTAAATGCAATTACACCAAATTTGGCATAAAGCTAGATCTTTGAACACAAAGCATGCTTTTTATGATTTGGTGTAACTCAGTTCAGTGGTTTCACAGAAAGTGAGAATAAACACAATAGATAGTTCACGCTGAGGGGGATCCACTGAGCCAACATATCTCTAGATAAGATTTGATTGGTTGTCACCATTATAACAAAGATGTGATGGCAGCCATTTTAGGACTCACAGGGTGTGTCCCTGTCCCTAGTCCTGGACAAATGTATAAAAAAGATATAAGAAGCATGGAAGTGTTACCCTGCTGGGGGCAGGGTATTGCTACCCTGGTAGGGTGGATCAGGGCCCGTCGGTCACATAAACCCTGTTCTGGCCTCGGTGATCCCAAATCCCAGGGATGCATTTAACAAAAAGGAATGAGGACACACTGCCCGCCCCCTGACCAATTGTATGGCTTTGGGGACCCAATTGTTGAGGTCGGCTCCATTGCTATGTTCAAGGGAGACCAACCCCTAGGTCACTGTAGATTTCCAGCCTGCAGCAGCATGGGCAGGAAAGTGTAATGTGTTCACACCTAGTGGGAATAAAAAGCTTTATTAGTTAGTTATTAGAGTACAAAGGTTACTCCGTACCAGAGATCTTGTGGGCAGGGAAACACAGTAATGCTCCAGTCTAGGACTGGGGCATCCAACTATTAAGAGACAATAGAGATGACAGTGCCTGTGCTTGTAGAAATCTGGCTAGGCTGTGTGGGTCCTGGGGTCTCCCAATAGCCCCCAAAATAACAAATGTGCTTGGACATCAGGGAACCTCAGTTATTTAAAAAAAAGTTAAAACATGTTCTGGCTCCTATGTGGCTATTAGGGCCACTAGCAGAGCTGACAGGCTGTGGGGGCCAGCATGGAGCATCCCATAATGCCCTTAGATAACTTTTTACAGATTTTTGTTGTATGCTGGTGGCGCCCCTTGAAAGGGCAGGGATGCCACCAAGCATTTTCCATAATGCCATGGAGGCTTAAGAAGTGCAGCAGTGCTGCAGTAGCATTACAAAAATTAGCAAGTCTGCATCGTTATTAAATATTTGACCCTAAGAGAGATTACCAGGTGTTTTTTAAAGCACCCCTAGCTGGAGCTTTATGCTCTTCATAGCCCATTGTAGTTGATTCCATGACTGCACTTTGTAGCTTGAAATATGTTAAAAAAAGGCTTGAAGACCGATTGATGCTTTTTTAAAGAAAACTTTAATCAAATATTTTATGACAGCCACTTTTGTTATCATTTGCACTGTGTGAATTACTGAAAGATACATTTGATTATAGGTGTTAATGATTTGACAAAAACAAGACATGATTTATATATGTTGCTTTTAAATGTATTTTCGCTAAGATGTTGATATGGGAGCAATTGCTCTCTTTATGTGATAGGGCTTTTGCCAAATATAATTTCATACATGGAGAGATTACATGATTTGGTCAGAATAACATGGGTGTTGTGCCGAGACCTAACAAGCATTGGCAAAGCCAATATGTCTTGTCTTTGAGACTATTAGGCTGTGCCATTGCCATTTCTTCATGCTGTACAGTATGGGCATTGGCTACTTAGACAATGATTTATAGCCATGCTGTATGGGGGGGGGGTGGCATGATGCAAGTGGGAAACAAAGGGGTGAAGTAGGGTATAGGTAGTACTTGGTTCATGAGCACCTCTGGATGCAGGGGAAAATAGAGGTAAAGGTCAGAGGGCAAGATGGATGTCATAGTAAAAGAGGGAACACCATGAAATTTAAGGGTACAGGATGCAAAGGGGTTGCAATGTTTGATTCACTCTCAGAAAAAGTATAGCACAAGCAAGAGTAGTTGATGTTCCCTCCACAGATACAGTAAACAACTCCCACATGGGCATCGGCAGTGCTGGGTCGTTTTGCAAAAACAGAAGAGGCAGCATTAGAGCTTGCTTCCCTCTCTTACATAAAACAGTCACTACATGGACATCATCATTAATGAAGTCCCACAAAAATACAGGCAGCTGTCATGTGGGTTTTAGCAGGTTGAGGGCCACATAAATACACAGACTCATAAATATCCACTCAACAGACACCAAGAAGGCATCAGTAGTACAAACCTCCCTTGTACATGCAGAGAACATGTACCACATGAGAAGCTCCTCGATTAAACTCAATACCAATTATTTTTTATGACTTCGAAAGAAAAATTATTAAGTATGCCTGGTGGAAATTAAACTGGGGCTGGTGCTTAATTTGAGCCAATAGTTTCTGACGAGGGCTACCAGCACTTATTTTTGGGGACTGGCACTCATCTTTTTTATCAGGTATTTCTCGAGAGTCAGAGAGGAGAAACACACAAAGGGGAGAGAAGGAGGAACAGAAAGACGGAAAAACTGTTGCAAAAGGGAGGCAGCAGGGATCTGCAAGGGTGAGATATAAAGGAAAGGGGTATGTGGTAGTGGATTAAAAAGGCCTGAGGTGGATTGATGGCAATGCATCCTTCCTATTCAGCACAACACTTCTGAGCACAAGTGGATGGCATTGTACAGCTCTAAAGAAATTTTAATAATCTAAAGCAGAAGAAATAATTACAATTAGATGTCTCCATAATTCCAAATCCACTATCCATCGTAGGTTATGCAAAGGGTCAGACAGCGGTAGTCACTCAATAAAGATCAAACATCTCTGATTTGGGACCCAAAACCAGTAAATGGCAGGTAAGCATTTTCTCAGCCAGTTCTTGGCCTAGGAATATAAAGTTTCCAAATATATGATCTGTGGTAAGCCCTTGAGTTTCACAAACTCCCTCCCTACAACTCCTAGTCAAAAATGCTTATTTACGAAGTTCCTTTTAACTGAAAGAATGTTTAACTCTTTTCCAAAAAAGTTTAAAACAAGTAATGGAAGTAATTATATATATATCATTATTCTTCATACAACACTGAAAAGCAACATTGATTGATACGTCAGAAGAGCTTGACATTTTCAGTGTTTGTGAATGCCTGATTGTTGCATATGTATTGTGTTTGACATGTGCTTACTTCAATATTGTATTGATTCTACTGTTGCCAGAGTAATGTTCTAGAATCCTCAAGAGAGGCAATCTCTATCTTCTAGAGGACCAGCTGTTTGCAGTTGCTCTTTACTCTGCTGCTGCCAATAAAATAATTGTATAAGATAATGCAGTTTGGATTCAACAATGGCAATGAGTTGTGAAGTTGTATCGGCTAGTCTTTAAGCAGCGCAGGCGTGATAGTGTCTTCATTGAACCCAGGATCGTTTTCTACTTGCCAGCTGCTCTACATGCCTTTTATTCCAGGACCATATGTTCGACCAAGGCTCAAGGTTCAAGACCTGGAAAATTTGAGTTTTTATGGCTTTTCTCTGCATTTTGAAAGCTTTCAGACATATTTGGGATTTCAAACGACCCACCCTGCATGAAAATCAGAGCAGCTCAAGGGATTCAGCATCTTTCAAAGGATACTGTGCTGCTTGTGGATACAACGAGGCTCGAGGAACTCACCGACAATGAAATGTTGTTGAGTTACGGCTTGGTTTCTCATCACTGCCTGCTGATAGGTGGATTCAGGTTTGTTCTTTGCAGGGTGTGCTGATTGGCTGCCACTAGCACTTGTTATATTGACATGTCAAGGTCACGGTGTGTATTACCCTGTTCCATAGAACATCCTCATGTCTCTTTTTTATATTGCCTAGGAAGTTGTCAACTGTTCCGAGTGCTTTCAAAATTTCGGCTCCGTTCGGGGTGGAATGTGACCAAGAGCACCTGTGATCCTTGGATGTGAGAACTGTGAGTAAAAATCCTAGTCCGGTGGTAAACTGCATCAGTTCCTGCCATTTTAGTACTTTCTGTGACTAAACGCTCTCTTTGTGCTGCCCGGTTTTCCTTCTGGGTTGAGTGCAGCTGACTGGATTTCTGTAATTCTGCTGACTCTATTATAAGTGCTTCAGGGTGATGGCAGCGTCTATGGCTTGAAGTCATTCTCTGTGGGATATTGGAACTACATTACAGGAAATAAATATGTGTTTCTTGCATCATTTGTCGACATGCAGTTTGATCCACCATCCAAATTTCTCCAAAATAAAGGTTACCCATTCCATGGATTGGATGGAAAGAGGAATGTATAACTTATTTAAAGGCTATTGATGGGGAAAGTTTGTCAGCTGAGAGGAAGAAGAACATCCATTTGCATTGTTTAAGCTTGGAAGGGCAAGTAGTTTTCAGAACACTACCACAAGTTGAAGGCAATGGTAATAGGAATGTGTATGATGAAGTTAGGCTACGGATGGAAAATCTTCTCAAGCCCCTGACAACTGTGTTTCCCTCAACAGATTTAAGTTCTATACCAGAGAACAAGAAAAAAATGAAACATTTGACAAGTTTCTCACTGGGTTTCATGCCTTATCTACAAACTGCAATGTTGGACACATCACAGATGAAATGATTTAGGGGCCAGATTATTGTACACGTCAGAAGCAAGAAAGTTCAGGAACAATTGTGGATAACGGTTGATCCAAATTTGCAGGCTGTTATCAGTACTGCTAAAGCATTACAATAGTCTGAGAGGTGGATGAAGTCCTTGTGTAAGGATAGTAAGACACCTAAAGAGTTGTGCAGTGTGGCACCAAGTGATTCATGTGGGACTCAGAATTATAAGAGAGGTGAAAATCTGTTTACTGTTGTAGATGTGGATGCACCAGTCTGTAATGAAGTAGAAAGAAGCTCTTCAAGCCGGTACAAGTCTTCCAGCATTAATTTAGTGCATAATAACACAGTAAGTAGAGACGCGAATCCCCCGCCGACCTCTGACACTTCCCTTCCGTCCAACTCCAGCCCAACCGTCTCTCCTGAATGTAGAATTCTCGATATGCATCACATGCCGAAAATTCCATTACACAACACATCCCCCTCCTTTATCAAAAACAAGAAAAATAAATGAATAATGCAAACAAGAAATACCCAAAATGAAAATTCGGCAAAAGCACATTTATACAAAACACTTTGTATGGAACCAAACAAAACAAAGTTCACACATTGCAACTATATATATACACTGAACACCATAGATAAACCATAAGACACTACATAACATAATCCTGTAAATACCCTGGGGGTTTACATGCCCTCAAATCTGTTCTCTTAGCATGAACACTCCTTGCATTCACTCCCATACTCAGATCCGCTTCTGTCTCTTGTCTATGTTTCGATTGCAACTGAACACTCTGTTGTACACCATTCCTTCTATTACCTAACAGATCCTCATCACTCATGAGTAAAGCCCACTTTCACCACCTGGAGGGTCCACCCTTCTTTCACCCTTTCCATCACCTCTGCGATACAAAGCCAATCTCCTCTTGTTCCATTGTTCCCCATTACTCAACACAACATGAAATTCATGTACATCTGCAACTACAAACAGTCCATGGAATTTCATACCACCACTTCCTACACATCCTGTTTTTATTTTCACCAGATCTCCCTTCACAACATCCTTTCTCCACAACGGCTGCGATGTTCCAACACACTTATTGACTAACCCTCCTTCCTCTAACATTGATGACATCCATGGTGGCTTAACCTTTGTGTGTGCTCCCCTACCCCTCATTTCCTCAAACGGTATCTTACCCGTTACACCATGTGCAGTAGTGCGATAAGCCCACACTAGGTCATTCACCATGGTACGTACATATTTGCCACCTCTTATTGCCATATGAATGACCCCCTTTACCATCTGATTACACCTTTCCACCATGCCATTGGCCTGTGGATTGTACAATGCAGTACGGGAATGATGAATCCCTGACTGTTTAAGCAATTTCTCCATTTCATGGGACACTAATTGTGTTCCATTGTCCGTGATTAATTTTACTGGACATCCTTCCTCATGAAATATTTCCTGCATAATCTTAAGTAGACTTAGTGGTGATTTCTTTAATAAATGTCACCGTCAACCACTTGGAATGAACATCGATCATTACCAAAGCGTATCTCAAATCTCACGGAACACCATTTAAAGGTCAGATGAAATCCATGCATAAGGTATGCCACACTATACCAGGAACAGGTATAGAACCCATTACACTCTGTTTGCCCACTCTCGATCTCTTTTCACTCTCCACACAATCAACACATTTCTCAACCCAAGCATTAACATAATTGTCAACCCCGGGCCATCAAAAATGTTCCTTTAATCTTTTTTGTTTGTTAAGGTTTGCCCTAAATGACCTTCATGAGGCAATTTAAACAACTTGTATTCCACACCCTCCTCCGGAGGGGACTATCACCCCTCACCACAATGTCCTTACAAGAGACAACTCCTCCAGAACTTTCACATATGATCGAACCTGAACTTTCAATGCACTCTCTCTTCTCTCTTCACCCAAAATCAATTTGACGACGTCTTTCATCACCTCATCTTTCTCCATTCCTTCACACTACTCCTCGCGGGACCAAACCTTGAGTACACTCAAGAACATCCTCAACACTTGCTACCGCCCCCTCATCCTCACACTCTCATACATGTTTTTTATCTACATCCTGCCAATTCAAAGGTAAACGGGACAAGCAATCTGCCTGAACATTACGCCATCCAGGAATATACTCAATGGTAAACTGATGTTCTTGTAACCTTGCAGCCAATCTTGCCAGACGGGGCGACACCTTGTTAGCACCACCTGTTGACAGTACCTTCAACAATGGTTTATGATCGGTACGGAGTGTTATCTCACACCCCCAAATATAAGTCCTGAAGTATCTAATACCCCACGCTGCAGCCAATGTCTCTTTTTCGATGACAGAGTAATTCCACACTGATTTAGTCAAAGAACGTGAGGCAAACGCTACTGTCTCTTCTCCCGTATTAGAATTTTGTGAAAGTACAGCTCCTAACCCAATTGCACTTGCATCCACTGTTACAATGGTTTTTGCTTCAACGTTTGTTAAGAATAACGTTACGACAATCAAGAGTTGACAAGCTTTTATTCGTAACATGTACGACCCCGACAACAGGAACATAAAAAGCGCGTCTTCAACAGGAACATATAGAGCACGTCTTCCACCATCAACTGTCTCCTCAAAATCCCCGATTCGAACCACCCCGTTGCCTAGCGATGCTCGAGCCCTGTGATATCACACACTGTGCACTTATCACACACTGTGCGCGAGCATCGCAACACATCTTCCCCCTAACAAAAAGAAAATACAACAAATAAAGGAATGAATACAATTTCAACAAAAGAACAATTTTACCCGCAAAGAATAATAAGTTCACATCCGTAGCTTCACGCAAAACAGACATAATCTTGAAATTTGCTTGGTGTCCTGACTAAACGACCACACCTGCTTGTTTTCCTTGCAGGCAAACAAATATGATTGTTAACAATAGGAACATTAGGCTGTACGTTTGAGTTATAACCAGGATCATCGGAATGCGGATACTTCCAATCATCTAACCAGTCAAATTTGCATTCCTTGCGTTCTGGACTGATAACTTTTCCTTCCTTCCCAACCAACCCAGAATTAACATTCCTACATATGGACAATGATGACATGTGCCAAACCTTACCATCACTCAATAATGCAGAATTGCAAAAAATTCAATCTACTTTAACAGGATCTGAAAATCGATTATTACTTTTTTTAATGAAACCTGGTTTCTTAACTCTCACCAGATCACCAACTTTTATGACTTGTTCTTTACATTTGTGTTTTGTGTCATAGTACATTTTGCTTTGCTCTTGGTAACATTTAATGTTGTGTTTAACTTGTTTAAGTGTCCAATCAACCTTCTTATCCCCAGAGCTCCAACCCACATTATCTTTTCCAGTGGGAATTCTCCCTCTCATCAACACAAAGGGAGAAAACCCCTTAGAAACACAAGGTGTCGTTCTATATGACCATAAATTCCGCATTAATTCACATCTCCAATCCAAATTGTTACAATTTGCCATTTGAATGACACCCTTGATCACCCAATTGAATCTCTCTACAGCACCGTTCCCTGCCGGATGATATAAAGCAGTAGTATTATGTACAATACCTTTCCCCTCTACAAAATCTGTAAAAATACGAGAAATAAATTGAGGTCCATTGTCGCTGAATATACATTTAGGTAAACCCTCTTTCAGAAACACTTTGTCCAGGAAGTGCACAATTGAATCCACATCAGCCCTATTAACAATCTCAACCTCTGGCCATTTTGAGAAATGGTCAACCAACACTAATAAATACTTTTGCTTATCGTCATACATTACTGGCCCTGCAATATCTATGCCTATCCTTTCCCAAGGTCCATCCAGACACGGAATAGGATGGAGAGGTGGTCTTAATGTTACCTGAGTCTTGTCGGATAAAATACAGGCATAGCAATTTCTAACTTTCCTTTCATTGTCTGAGTCCAAACCTGGCCACCAATAAGTACACTTAATTTTGTTTTTGGTTTTACCTATGCCAAGATGTCCTTCGTGACATATATCAATAATCCTATGTCTTATAGATGTGGGAGGAATAACCCTGCCATTTCTAAAAATTAAACCACCTTCAAGAGAGAGTTCATGTCTCAATTCCCAAAACACACGCATACCATGATCTAACAAATGTTTTTTAGGCCATCCATTCTTGATTTAACCGCTAACTGCACTAAAGATGTCATCTTGAGCTTGAGCTTGTTCCCAGTCCTCTTTGGTAATACCTGGACAATCAGCTAACACATTAGCTACTGTAAAATTGTCAATGTCAGTATCCTCACCACTCATAACAGGTAAAGGCATTCTGCTTAAAAAATCTGCCACCACATTTTTGACCCCAGGAACATATTGTACACTGTAATTGAAATCTAAAAGTCAAACTGACAAACGAGCTATACGGGGTGATGCTGAAATTAACCCTTTTGTTGTCAACACTTAAAAAAACATGATAACCCCAAACAAGCTTTTATTCGTAACGTGTACGACCCGACAACAGGAACATAAAAAGCGCTTCTTCAACAGGAACATATAGAGCACGTCTTCCACCATCAACCGTCTCCTCAAAATCCCCGATTCGAACCACCCCGTTGCCTAGCGATGCTCGAGCCCAGTGATATCACACACTGTGCGCTTATCACACACTGTGCGCGAGCATCGCAACAACATTGAATGGTACTAACACTTTGGCTTCACACATTTATTTTTTTATATTCTGAAAAGCAAACTCTTGTTCATCTTTCCATTGAAATTTGTGCCCTTTGCGTAGCAGTTTCCTTATACTTTCAGTCTTATCTGCGTCGAATGCCGAGAATTCCATTACACAACACAGCCACATTGTGTCTGCTCCACAGTGCACTGCCGTGGCAAAAGGGTGTAATAAATGTGGTGGCATTATGCACTTTGTACATGTATGTAGAGATTTCAAAAATGAAAATAGTGGTAGCAATCCTAAAGGGAAAGTCTCATGTGTGAATGAAGATATTAACCAAGGTGGAGAAGAAATGGGTATGGTGCTGGGTATCAAGGATTTTGGTACAGCTATGGAGAGAGAGGGTGTTATGGGGCCTCCCAAGCGTGTGGTGCATATATTGAATGTTGAACTCAAATTGATGGCTGATCCTGGTTTGCAATGGACCATCAATAACTAAGGTCTATTGTGTGCAACAGTTTGGGACTATAGTACGGTTGGATGCCCTTAAGAAGTCTGGCATCAGCTTTGAAAGTTTCGATGGGACTAGAATTGACATTGAATGTTATGAGGAGGTGGAAATCAACTCTAAGGTTCAGATTAAATTGTATGCAGTGGCAAAAATATTGCCAATGTACTGGGTTGGAGGGACCAGTGAAAGTTGGGAAACATCCTTAATCCCAGAAAGTAGAGAACCTGTGTTGATTGTGTCCGATAGAACATCTAAGGATATCCAGCAGTTTCCCAGTGTCTTTGCTGAAAGTCTGGGAAGGCTGTTGGGGTTTAGCCATAAGTTCAAGGTGAAAGAAGGTGCTGTTACTGTAAAGTTGAAGTTACGAGGAGTGCCATTGAATGTGAGTGAAGAGCTGAAAAACATGTTGGAAGGGCTGATTAAAGAAGACATCATTGAGGATGTGGAGTCATCAAAGTTTTGGCTCACAAACCAGATAAGAGTCTCAGATTGTGTGAATTTGAGAGCCTTGAATGCCAACTTGGTGGTAGATTGCCATCCACTCCCGAACATTAACGAAGTGGCGTGCATGTGGAGGGAGCCAAGGTATTCTCTACGTTGGATCTCTAATCAGAATACCACTAGATTGAACTAACTGAGGAGTCAAGGAAATTCACTGCATTTACAACACCCCAAGGTTTATCCCAGTTCCAAAGGTTGCCCTTTGTTTTAGCCTCAGCAGCATGAGTATTTCAGGGGGCAATGTTCAATTTTTTCATGGATGTGGACAAATTTGTAAAATGTTTCCAGGATGACATTCTCATCTTCTCAAAGAATGAGGAGGAACATATGGGGCATGTGGTAAAAGTGTGAAAGGGATTGGAAGAGCATAGTCTGACACATAAAGATGAAAAGTGTATATTGTTTCATAACTCAGTGGTGTACCTGGGGTACAAATTGACTGGTGATGGTGTAGTTCCTAAAAATCCTTGGTAGATGCTATTGTTAAGGCTCCTGCTTCTGACAATAGGGAAATGCTATTATCATTCACAGGACTGTGTGAGTGTTACAAGTGCATATAAGGATTTGCCACAAACATGGAACCTCTCAGAGAACTGACAAAGAATGTGGCTGAATTAATTTGGTCAGAAAAATAGCAAGCAGCTTTCCAGCAGATCAAAGAAGATATTGAGTCAAGGACATTAACGGAGACAGAGAGACGAGCCCTGTGATTGAAAAGGAGCTTTTGGTTTGCGTTTGGGTTATTGAACATTTCCGCAACTATGTGTGGGGAAGTAGATTTCTACTTAGGATGGACCATAAACTGCTTTTGGGAATTTTGTCACTGAGTGGTGGATGGAACCCCACTGCACGCATAGCTAGGCTCAGTTCCAAGATACAGGAATACAATTTCACTGTGGAGTACGTGTTTTGAAAAAAGAATTCACTGCTGACTGCTTATCAAGACTGCCATGTCCTGATAATATGAGTGCTAAGGAAAAAAATTAAGTGGAAACGGTGGCAACTGTTAAGGATTTTTTGGGTACAGAATTCCAGGTATCATGAAGCCAGGTTGGTCATAATTGATTATCGTTGAAAGTGGCAGGAGGTCAAATTTGTTGCACATCCCTCCTCTCAGGTAGTGATTGAGTTCTTTAGAGAGATTTTTGCCCGAGAAGGGTGTCCAGAAGTGGTGGTAACTGACGACGGGGTGCAACTCAATTCACATGAGATGGAGGATTTTCTTAAAACATGTGGTATCAGACATGTCACCACAGCTCTTTATGAGCCACAGGAGAATGATCAAGTTGAGCGCTTCAACTGCATTCTTTAAAGTTGTTTTGAAATAGCATGCAAGTCTAGAGGTGCATGGAAGGAGGTTCAGTGGGAACGGTTCTGTTTTTATCGCATCACACCACATTCTGTGACCGAAGTGAGCCTGTTCAGGTTGTTGAAAGGAAGGAATCCTGTTTCCAAGTTGTGTCCATGGTGGATTAAGAAGAAATTTACCAGAGCAAACAGTATGGCTCTTGATGAAGTGGCTTTAAGAGTGAAGGAGAAACAAGAGAAAATAAAAGCAAGGTCTGACAACAAGTGGAAAGTGAGAGTACTTGATTTTGTGGTAGGTGATTTGGTGAGGATCCGCAGGCCAGGGTTCATGGTTAAAGGTGGCTCGAAATTTGTTCATTGTCCTCAAGCTAGTTAGAGTCAATAAGAACAGTGTGCTCAACCAGGATGGTGGTCAAGTGCAGGTCAGGAAGTGTTCAGGATGAGTCAAATTGTGAATTGTCATCGGATTAAACTGGAAAGGCTCATTCTCATGTGCTGGAATTTGTGTGTGAAGCGTAAAGGAGCGTGACAGGATCAGACACCTGACAGCAAAGTGTAACGATTATTAAGTTGTTAATTTAGTCTTATTACTATTGTTAATGGGGGAAATGTGTTACATATGCATTGTTGTTTGACATGTGCTTACTCTCAATATTGTATTGATTCTACTGTTGCCAGAGTAATGTTCTAGAATGTTCTGGAGGACTAGCTGTGTGCAATTGCTCTGTACTATGCTGCTGCCAATAAAATACTTTAACAAGATAATGCATTTACAAGATAATGCAGTTTGAATTCAACACAGATATTAAACAATGTCAGCATTTCAAGATCGCTATTTAATTCAGCCAAGTACACCAGCCGCTCACAGGAAGGTAACATCATAGTACATTCAAGAATGCCAGAATGCCGTGTGTGCACCAATAGGCAAAGTTGAATCACAGAAAATTATTAGTATGTAAATGTGATTGCAGCATCATATGGAGGCATGCTGATGTCTTCTTATTTTCCTCGTTGATTTCTCTTTTATTTCTAGTGATTCTATCACAATTACATTTTCTTTCTGTAAATTATATGTTGTTGCATACAAATCCTCAAAGTGTTAAAAATTAAACCATTCTCAACTTCTTATAAACATATCCTGTTGTTTCCAATTTGATAGATGTGTACCTAGGGAATGCTTTATTCAGAATATGCTGGTGTTTTCAGAAGTGTTTATTACACTTCCAAGAGTCTTTGTTGAAACAGGACTCATCTTGAAGGGTATGAAGTAAACTATACATCAAAACGTTAGATACTGGTAGTCAAACTAGTGAAGTTCCTTTTGAAAATGTGTGGTTGATTGCTCTTTCCTGTGCTGTATATGTCCCACAGATGAACTAAACAGGTCAGTTCCTCTTATCCTCTCGACATCATTTTGTCTGTACAACGTGGCACACTTCCTGTCCGCTCTAGGTTGATTTCAGGTCATTCCTCTTCGTTCACAACACACTGCTCTTGTGATGCTGGCGCAGATGTGATTTTCCATTTTGCAGACGCTAACCTGGCAGGTCACCCATGCTTTACCTTTGGTAGATATTTTAATTAGAAATGTGCTTTCGCTTTTCCTTAGGGATTTGTTACTTAGGGGATGTGATAAGCTATCTTATTATATTATATTATAATCATCTCTATTGTTTTTTTTCAACTGTCTTTCATCTAAACCAGCTAGTTAAAACTAGAAAAAATATGTGTATATTAAAGACAGGAATAAACACCAGTAGCATGTATTTTCTGCGTATTAATGCGAACTTGAGAAAATACCTAAAATCTTCGAAGGCATCACACGTGCCTCTTACTTTTGAAACACACATAAGGCTGAAGGAAAAGCAGCAGTGGCTGTTTGCACCTTTTGTCCTTGCTGCAGTAGGTCCGGTTTGTGCTCTGATAGAAGCATACTTTGTTCAGTCTCGGCATGAGTGGAAGTTTCCAATGGAAAAACTCCACTTATGCCTTATTAATGCAGCTTCAGTCTACCTGTGGTGCCTGGCACAGATTCAGGTTTATGGCTTTTCAGGATCTGGTGCAGGGTAAGTAAAGTGAAATAAGAGAGCTAACACAAATGCAAACTTAGGGCCTAATTTACTAGGCCCTACCGACACACTCCAACACCGGAGCGTCATTTTTTTTTTTGTGCCAGCCCATAGTTACAAGGCAACGCAAAGCCACCTTGCATGGCTTTTCATGGCTTGGGAAATATGGGCACCTTTCATGCATAAAACTGCATGAAAGGGGCGTTTCATGGGTGTTGCTGTTAGAGTTCCCACACAACACCCATGTAAGGCTAAGGAATCTTACACCTTCCCAGATTTCCAAGTCTTGAATGCGTCAGATTCCTAAGCAACCTCAGAGGTGGTTTAGAAGTGAAGCAACAGAAAGAAATATCTTTATTCTACCCATTTTTCACTCTTTCTATGCGTGCTGCATTTTGCAGCTTACAGATAAAAAGGAAAACACCTCTCTTGATTGTTTTTGTGCAGGAAAGTGTCCCTTCCCTCACCAAAAAAATCATTCCCACAACGCAGGCATCCTTGCACCATAGTACAAGTGTGCCTGCATTGGCACTAGGAAGCAATTTGTGCGCTAGTGCAGGAGGAGAGGACAAGAATGCACTGTATCTTGTAGATACAGTTCATTTCTGCCCTTTCCCAGTGGTGCAGGGTGGTGCAGCAAGACACTTGCTGTGCTGCCCTGCTCTATGGGGCTTGTAAATAAGCCCCTTCGTTTTCTGATGTGGAATACTAAACATAAATATGTGTTTAATTTCATGTTGAGAATGACAGAAGGTTAAGAACTAGCAAAGGAAATGTAACATGTGCTGCTAAGCAAGAAAAATGGGTGGTTATTGATGATATGACCTGCACAATCTCGCAAACCATAGTAATTAATACAAGCATTGGCAAAGTCAACAGGTCTCAACTTTGTCAATGGTTTTTAGCCATGCGGCACGGCATTCTTGACATGAAACAAGGGTTGCAGGTGTTGGGTAGAAACAACAAAGGGGACGAGGGGTGGTAGCAACATGATGCACCTGTGGAGAGTGAGCTTTTAAAGTGGCAAGGGGAAGCTACAAGGGAGGAGTAAGCAACACCAGGGATGGAAGTAACCAAAGGCACAAGTGGGTAGCAGAATCAATATGGGGGCACAGGAGATGGGATCAAGCATGCAAAAGAGAACAACCTGTTGCTAGAAGGGAGACAGCACTTTGACAAGAAGGCAACACAAGGCAAAGGATGAGAAGCACAAGGTAAAGAGAGAGGAACACAAAGTGCACCGAAGGGTGATAGACAAGCACATGAGGGAGACAGCAGAAAAACACATAGGCAAGAGAGAAGAACACAGAGTGTGCCATAGGGTGAGAGACAAGCACACAAGGGGGTCAGCAGAAAAACACATACACTCTTATAGTGTGCACAAAAAAGAAAAAAGTAGTGCCTTAAAAAGCTAGCATTGTAAGGGCATAGAGTACATCCAAGCTCCAGGAGCAGAACAAACCCAAGAAGAGGAAGGAAAGTTCACACAACTAGTGAATCAGCAGAAAGCAAATGAGAGTAGTAAGCTATGGGGAGCTCTAGAACCACTGTAAAATAAGAATATGTCTTATGGCAGAAAGTGCATGTGCTGTCTTAGATGAGGCCTAAAATGGTGTTAGTATAGGAGCAATCAAACAACTATGCCAAGTAGACACTCATCCTTGTGAGTATAAACTTGAGCTTTTAACTGTCAACTAAAAATGTTTTGAAATGGGAAATACAAGTGAGATCCACTGGGGGCAGCTGTTTAAATGACAAGTACAACTGAGGTCTACTGGTCAGGGGGATGTTTAAGATAAAACAAACACACTTATCATTTCGATGGACGTTAGATAGAACCTTTCTACTGGATAACAGCATAGTAGCAGGATTAAGAGCAGATGCAGAGGATTTTTTTACTCCTAATGTAGGGTCGTCAATAGCGATGGTATGTGATGCATTTAAGGCTTTTCTGAGAGGCAGATTGATAAGAGTGGCCTGTGTTAAATGGAAAGTATATAAGTAAGAAATTAGTCGATTGGGAGATCGTATACAACAAGTGGAGCGGGAGTTGATAGATCAGGCTCCTGAAGAGGGGAACATTAAAAATCTTTGCAAAGTGCATCAAGATTTAAGGTATGAACTTTTAACAGTGATAGATAAGAGGATTAAGGAAAGGTGTGAGGCAAACAGAGTAGCCTATTTTGAGTATGGGGAAAGTTGTGGGAAACTGTTGGCCTGGAAAATAAGGACATACCTGGGCAGGAATAAGGTGGTCAAAATTCATGATAAAAACTCAGGAGATATTTGTAGCAGTAATGAAGAGATTTGGGAGGCCTTTCAAAACTACTTTAAGGAGCTCTATACAGAGGACCTAGAAGTATCATCAAAGATGGTTAAAACCGCTTAATCGCCCTGGAGGAGGAGGATAATAAAGCTTTGAATGAATAAATCAGGCAGGAAGAAGTGGAGTGATGTATACAGTCAGGGAAGTTGGGGAGGGCTCCAGGACCGGATGGGTTACCCTTTGAGATTTATAGAGCATTAGGAGGTAGCATAACAAGATTCTTAGCCAGATTGTGTAATAACATTTTACTGGACGGGGATATGTGTCCCACTTCTTGGAAGGAGGCCACCATTACATTAATTTTAAAACTAGGGAAGGACCCCAAATGCTGCGATTCTTATCGGCCAATTTCCCTATTAAACTGTGACTATAAAATATTCACAAAAGTCCTGGCAGGTAGATTGGGGGGAGTCCTAGGTAAATTGATTCAGTAAGATCAAAAAGGGTTCGTAAAAGGGAGACATATGTATGAGTTGACGCAGAGCCTGATAGGCTCCATAGATATAGCTAGTGTATGAAGGGAACCATTGGTTCTGGTAATGATCGACACCACTAAGGCATTTGATAGGATTAACTGGGCTTATCTGAGTACCCTCTGCGAAGTCTTTAATTTGGGAAATAATTTGACAAGGGTACTGCAGATAATATATCAAAACTCGGAGGCAAAACTTCTGGTCAATGGTACTTTAACTCGCCCTTTTAAAATTGGAAGGGGAACAAGACAGGGGTGTCCATTATCACCATTGTTATTTAACATGTATATAGAACCCCTTGCTTGTAAGATTAGAAGAGAGCAGAAGATAGCTGCGTTTAGATGTGGGAATTGGTGCAGGAAGGTTGCTCTGTATGCAGACGATTTGACAGTGTACACAACAAATCTAAAGCAAACCCTACGAGTTGTGGAACAACTGACAATGAAATTTGGGGAAATTGCTGGGTATGCAGTTAATAAGGAAAAAACTGAAGTTATGACTTGGAATATTCATGAGGACAGTGTATCAATTAAGAAGGAGTTGAAATTTCTGGGTATTGTGATAACTCAAGATATTGATAAAATATCAGAAACTAGTTTTATGAGAGTCATGAGGGATTCTAGTAAACTACCTCTTACTATTTTCGGGATGGTTAAATTAGTTAAAATGATGATACTACCCAAGTTATTATTTATCTTTAATGCAATGCCCCTGAAATATGATAAAGAATGGCTGGGTAAACTGCAGGGCAAAATTAGTAGTTTCATTTGGGCCTCTAGGGCAGTGTGTATTGCATGGAAGAAATTGAGACGGAGGAAGGAGAAGGGGGGACTAGCGCTGCCGGATCGCCAATATTATTTTTGGGCGCTTTTTATTAGGAACATGAGAGGGGAATTGAATGGGTCAAAGATCTCAGAGTTGGGGCAAGTATTAAAAGTTAGGATGGAATTCAATTATGAAACACAGGTGGGATTCCTTCACAAATCTGGGGGTCCTAAATATTTTAGGAAGGTGAGATTTAAAATAATGCAAGACTCTGCAAAAGTATGTTACGAGCTTAGGAGGGCTACCAAGTTACCATACTATAGTAAATATGCACCACTGTGGGATTCACCGGGCTCACCAGAATGGACAAAGATGCTCTGGTTAGCCCTCTGAAAAAGGCTGGGCTTGTGCAATGGGGACAGCTCTGTATTAATGGGAAGTTAATCCCCTATGAAGACCTTAATATGGAGGTAGACGGGAATCTCTCCAAATTTAAATGCCTCCAAATATGGAGTTGGGTGAGGAGTGCTAAAGAAGAGGTTGGTGGTTCAAATGAAGTTGAAGGACTATTCTATCAGGATATTTTGGGGAAGAAAGAAGTGGCAAGATGGCACTGGACCCGGATTGAAACAGTGGATGGAGAGTTCCACTTGCCAGAAGAAATGTGGGGAGAATGC
Source organism: Pleurodeles waltl (assembly GCF_031143425.1). NCBI lineage: Eukaryota > Metazoa > Chordata > Amphibia > Caudata > Salamandridae > Pleurodeles > Pleurodeles waltl. Next base: position 204,765,399 of record NC_090447.1, read on the forward strand.
TTGCCAGGATCACAGGTAAGAGAATTATGGCAAGTATCTACTACTTTGTTGTATTCTACAGTTAAACCTGCCTATCTAAGAAGGAAACATTTGTTCTTAATTCACAGGGCCTCCTGGTCCCCAGGGAAGCTGTCCAAAATAAAGAAAGGTACCTCGATTAACTGCAAAAAATGTGGTCTGGAATCAGCAGGTGACCTACATTTGTTTTGGGAGTGTCCAAAGCTCAGCATGTTCTGGAAAGAGGTCGGTGAAATATTTAATAAAATCTTACCTTTGAACTGCCTGGTAAACACCCCACTGGTTATTTTTGGCTGTCAATCGGATTCCACAAAGCTAAATAGAGATAATGCCAAATTGCTTTTCTATATGATGTTATTGGCTAGGAGGGAGATATGTAAGAAATGGATAAGTGCCTCTCCCCCGAAGGCGCTACAGTGGAAAGATTCTTTATTGTACAATCTAACGCTAGATGTAGGAGAGAATGAGGAAGCAAATAAGAAATATGGATTCTGGGATCCATTGAAGAGATGGCTAGACTAATTGGTTGGTCCTATGATTACACTAAGTGTTGGTCTCTGGAAACGCTTTGAAGGTGTGCCTTTTTAAGGTCTCACTAATCAGAGATGTGGACCACTCCGGACAGTAGCCTCTAGGGGGAGATTGAATGCTAATTGAATTGATCTCCTTGATGAGGTCTCCAGGATATAGTGGTGCCGGATAAGTGAATGAGGACAAAAAAAAGAATTAAAAAAAACAAAACATACTTATCATTTCATTATTCTGATTTAAGCATTTTGGTAAATTTACAAAGCACAAACATAAACTTGCTATCAGTGAGCAACAGGTCGAGTTTAATAATGTTTGCATCCTTCATTGCGCTGTGTTCCTTACACTGTCTAAAATATTTTTGTAATTTTATAATTTAGAGTGAGGCCTTTGAAAAGCCAATGTTCAAAGGATAAATAAAAGAACATTGGCCATGGGTTAATAGAAACAAATTAATCAAGTATGAGTAAAGACAATAGGTTTGGCCTTGGCAAGCATGCAGTGGTTTTTCATTTAGGTATTTTTTTCAAACATGTTCAAAATACAATTTTTTTTAAAACATATAAAAGTTATAAAAAATAAAGGACCGGCCCAGAAGCACTAGCATGCCAGCCCTAGGAACTGAAGATTAGTCTTTTAAAGGGGGCTTGAATATGTGAAGGGGCAAACTACTATCACTCACAGTGCAAGATATCATATGGATAAATGAGGCAGATCCATTACCCCATGCTTTAGACTGTGGTTGTCGGAAGCAAAATGTGAGTGACAGTGACACTTAAACAGACCAATAGGTGAAGAGATCTATTCATAAGCTCTTGCACATGTAATAAGTACGTTTTTTTAAATTAACTTGTTAGAAAATATGAGGCTATGTCAAGGGCAAGCCTGCAAACAAATGCGAACCTGGAATTAAAATTCTCAGCAATATGCTTTTAAACACAGGAGATATAACTGAGAAAACAATATGTGAACCACTGACAGGATGGTACTGCTTGGAGTCTTGCATTAAGATTAACATTTGAACCTACCCAGCCCTGCTAGCAGAATTTTTAACTGGAATCATTAAGTCTGAGCTATGAAGAATTGAAACAGTTGAATTATAGTTTCAATGAAAAGAGATATAAAATAGAAGTAGCATTGAAAGAAAAACTCTGATTTAAAATGTACACATGAAAAATCTGATACAATGTCAAATTGTATGGATTTCGATGGTTGGGGGAAAAACCTGGAAAAAACAGTATATTTAGTACTATGGAGCTGGGTATTGCCTCTACCCAGGTGTGAGAGTATGATAACCTGTACAACACTTCACATTTCAGAAGAAGGGGAGCTGGTACCAGGTCAGAATGTACTTCTTGGTTATGTGTTCTTTGAGCAAGAGCAAGAGAAAGTGAATACAAGTAATCAATGGTTGATAATTGGGAGTTGAAGCCATACAAGTTCATGTCTGATAATCCAGGGTTGAACCAATTGATTGTTGCTGTTGCTGAATCAAAGGAATTCCTCAATGATGTGGTTGTGTTTCAAATAGGTGGAATGTTTAGAAGTGAAAAGATTTTCATGGCCAAGTGTGTGTCTTTAGAAAATTACTGAATTGTAAGTTTCTGTCAGTGGGTAGGATGTCAAGTGGTAAAACAGAGGCTAAAGATAGAGGGGGAGGATAGGGCCCTTGGATACTCTGTAGGTGATATGTGCACCAGGGTTCCACAAAAGCCTATCTGGACAAGCTGGTGATATGTAGGAGCAGGACCAGTGCAGAATAATGTCAATGAATCCTAGAAAAGATGGCAGGCTGTGGGTTAAGAAGAAGTTAGGATAGTCCAACAATGTTAAAAGCAAACACAACTGAGCAGCCCAGAAGTATAAAGTGGCTGGGATCAGTCATGCTTGAGGTGCAGAAATTGCTGTATACTGCTTCAGTGCTGCAGCATGAGCTTATAATTTGTATTTAGGCCTGGGCGGAGTTCACGGAGTTCTGCTACTCAGAGCTCTGCGAAGTGCCCAAAAAACTCTGCTGCGCTATTCAGAGTTCTGCAAGTGGCGGAGTGCCTTAGGTCATGCCGCTTGCGCTGATTTTTAGGGCCAAGTGTTGGTCCCATGCTGAGGGTGCTGCTTGAGTAGATTTCCTACTCAAACAGCAGCTTCCTCAATGCGAACAGAAGGTTTCTCAACAATTGTCCTCGATATGTTCTTGCAATAGGATTTTATTTCAATTATTTTGCTTATGAAGTGATGAAAAACATTAATTAGCCAGGCCACTAGTCTCTAAATTGGTTTCCCCAGGAACAAAAGGATTTGGCAATTCTTGAAAGTTTCCATGAACATAGTTTGAGGGATGATGAGGCTGAGCAAAACTTTGAGAGTTTCTAAAGGAAGGGAATTGATGAAGGATAGGGATAGGACATCACCTTAGAACAGTGGTCTTCAAACTTTATGATGTCGCACCCCCCATGAGAAAAAATATTATTGGGCCCCCCTCAGATTCTTCACAATTGTATTGAATTGGCAAATGTTTAAATGTGCCTAAACTTATTTAAACATTGCAGTTAAGTTATGTTACTGTTTTAAAAATGCTATACATACATGATGCCAAACATACTAATCTGGTCAGACAGGCCTTATTAACATGTAAAGGTATCCACAGTGGCGTTATTAGGAGTGGGGGTTTTGAAGAGTGTTTGGAGTCCCTTCCCTTTTGACATATACCACCACCTTGTATATAAATGACAAAACATGTTAGTGATGGTCCATTACAGAGAGGTTTACTGCTGCTAATTTTTTCATCTTTAAACAAAGACCTGTTATCAGCATAATGCTTCTTTTGGCCTGAGTTTGGTGCCCCCACTGGGATCACTTGAGGCCCCACTAGGGGCCCGCACCCCAGGTTGAAGACCCCTTCCTTAGAAGGAGATGGTTTTGAAGTAGTTGAGATTATCTTTAAGATCTGTGAGTCCAATGCATTTCCAATCAAACTATCAATAACGTTATCAACCAAAGGCCTCTAGCTCCATGTATGGCTAGAGACAAACTCTTGCAAGCAATTACTGCTGGTCACATAGAACAACCTTCATTCCATGACACCAGGAGCTTGTAACTATGTTCATTCTCCACTATGCGTAGTGGAAGTGGTTGGTAGACTGCTGCCTGCCTCCACAGAGCAACATGACTAATCCACCCTCCTTATTTAATTTACCTAAATTGGATGACAGCCCACTCAATATACTAAATTTGATGGGTTAGAAGAATCGCCCGCCTGATTTGCTCTTTTGCCATAATGATAAGGAACATGAGCAGAACGATTGATAAGTGGGTGACATATACAAGATTTTAATGGCAACTTTATTGAGCAAAGTTTACACTTATTTTTCATAGAATTTATAGCTCACCTTTGCATGGATTGTCATGGGAAATTGATAAAAGTTGCTTGGATTTCAACAGGAGGAATGAGCTTTAGCTTCTGTATAACTAGCTCCCATAAAGAGAGATAAATGAGGAGGAAATAAAGAAACATAAATAGTTTTAAAATTCAGTGCATGCCTGGAATTACAAACATATCTCATCACGATTACAGAAGACTTGGTTTAATATTAATTACTTATAACTAACACATTAATTTGCATGAAACACATGAAATTCTGTGGATGGGATTGTGCTGAAACTAGAAGCTTAATACGAAGTTTATTTTAGGGTAAGTCTTTTGAATGTAAATGGCAACAAGTTCAATGAAGTGAGTCACTTGGAGCAAACATAAGTTCACAAACTTTCTGCTGATGCTGTTTTTAGTTTGAGGATTGATATTAAGAACTTAGGGCCAGTTGTACTAAGAGTCAGCCCACAAAAAGTGGTCACAAATTAAATAAGACATTTTGCAAATGGATTCTGATTCTGCGAAGCGTCTTATGTACAAATATTTTGCATTGCAAAAGCACCAATCACAAGGGGGTCACAAAATGACCTGCCTAGTTTGGTAGGTCACAATTTGTGAACTGCAGTGTTTGGCTATAAACACAGAGTTGGTGGCTTGAAAGCTGCTTCCTCTAAAGGTTTAAAAAGGTTTCCATTTGGAAAAACATAAGGCGTAGCAGACAGCGGTTCCCTGGACATCCTGTACATCCCACCGAGTCTGCCAACATAATCCCCCTTTAACCACATTACAAATCATTTACCACTTCCTTGTTTCTGATTTTAACTGATCAACGATTTTTGACCAGCTGAGAGAGGATGTGATATTACGGCCAGAACTGTTGACTTTGTAACGGGGAACCAGGGGCCAGATGTAGCAAACGTTTTGCAACTCGCAAACGGCAAAATTTGCCGTTTGGGAGTCGCAAAACGCGTATCCCAATGCAGAAATGCATTTTGCGAGTCGTTACCGACTCGCAAAATGCATTTCAGACTCGCAAATAGGAAGGGGTGTTCCCTTCCTATTTGCGAGTCGCATTGGGATGCAATACCATTCGCAAATGGCATCGCAGTTACCATCCACTTCAAGTGGATGGTAACCCAATCGCAAATTGGAAGGGGTCCCCATGGGACCCCTTCCAGTTTGTGACTGGAGCCCAAAATATTTTTTCAGGGCAGGGAGTGGTCCAAAGGAAAAAAACCCTGAAAAAAAACCGAAACTAAAGGTTTTTTTTTTTTTTTAAGTGCAGCTCGTTTTCCCTTAGGGAAAACGGGCTACACTTAAAAAAAAAAAAAACTGCTTTATTTAAAAGCAGGTCGCTAACATGGAGGTCTGCTGACGTCAGCAGGCCTCCATGTTAGCGAGTGCCTATACTCGCAATGGGGCCGCAATTTGCGACCCACCTCATGAATATTCATGAGGTGGGTCATTGCGACCCCATTGCGAGTTGCAGTCGGTGTCTGAGACACCGTACTGCATAGCAATTTGCGACTTGCAAATTGCGGGTCGCAGGGACTCGCAATTTGCAAGTCGCAAATTGCTTTTTTCCTACATCTGGCCCCAGGTTCGAGTCTCTGCGTCGGCTCAAAATTCAGTAAATCTGGGCATGGCATTTCATTTCCCTGTGCTTAAAAAATTTGACCATGTGTAATGTAACTGGTGCTCATGCAAAATGCTTCAAAACCTTTAGGTCAAATTGCCCGACTGCAAAACTAAATAATTAGAATGAATGGTTAATCACCAGAATAGTGATATGTTGAATTCTGAATGGCAGTTTGGAATAAATGTTCCTGTTACAGAGACTGCAGTAAGCCAGTGAGGGTGATAAAATGGGAAGGGCAGAACAAATGCAGACCCAACATGATTACAGATAGAAAATACCTCAACCTACCTTGCCCAGCTTCAGAGAATGGGATGAAAAGGAATTCCTAAAATATGAGAAATGGGGTAAATCAGGAAAAAGGCTTCCATTGGGAGAAATTAGGTCATGGTTTCAGTCTAGGCAGAGGATAGGACGATGCTAAAGTGAGCGCAACAACATTTGGAATGCATTCTTAACATGATTTGAAACTATTTGGATTTCTTTACTGGAGTGAAAGCATGGAATGGTTTTCTTGGACACATAAGACTAATTGCAGTAACCAACAATAATCAATAATACTGGCCTAAGCACTAATTTTGGGTTCATTAGCAAAGCACTACCTGGTGTAAAGGGCTTCAGCACATCACAATATTACATTCTTCTTCCACTTCTTTCCTCAATAGTTTCCTCATTCCTTTGGAACTTCTTTTTTTATTTTTTATTTCAGCAGCACCCTTAAGGCAGCAGTATCAATTCAACATTGAAGTATTTGGGACAATTTGCAAAATATTCTACAATTGAAGTTCAAATAGTAAATTAGCCTTCCTGGCGTCCACGGAATCCTGTGAGGCTATTACACCACAATGGAAGGCCCAAAAGGCAATCCTGCATCTAACTACTGGTGGTGCTGTTTTATACATGAAAAAACAAGGTTAATAGTCTTTATGAATTTTAGCTAAAAAGCAAGCATTTGCATTTCCACTTGTTCTGGCATTATTGCCCTAACACATACAAACACAGGAGTGCAAACAGCATTGTTGAATGTTTGTGTTTGCATGCGAGAGCACATAAGAACCAGACTGATTAACTTTGTTGTGCATTTGATCTAATGTCTTCCCTACTTCTACATTTATTTCTCTGCCACACCTTTCTACCTCCTATATGGATACTCCTTCTTTTCCTTTGTCATGGAAATTGCATTCAGATACCAAATTAAGCATTTAGCCCAGATTTACTAAGCCTTTGCACAAGGCGACACAAGGACAACGCAAAGGCTTCAGTAACATTTAAAAATCCATGCAGTGGGCCATTTGCGCTGCCTGTGTGGCTTTGTAGAAAAATGTAACACTATGTAGTGGCTTATGATGAGTTATATTACATTTCAATCTGATAGGCATTCCATGGGTGAAACATTGGTGTTCCTGTGCATCTACACACGGTTTTGACGTTATTCCAGATTTATAACGTTTTTTAAACTTGGGGTTGCATCAAATAGCATGCCTGCCACAGGGTGGAGTAACAAAGAGAAACATCTTTTATTTTCTCCTCATTATATCCTCTTTGGATTGTTTTTGTGGAGGAATGTATCACTACTTGCACAAAAACAATCCTGCCCGTAATGCAGACAAAAGTGTGGCATGGCACAAGAGTGCCTGCTTTGAAGCCTAGGCACAACACAGTGTAGCAGCATTAGCAGAAGTGCACCATATCTTAGTAGGTATGAAACATTTTTCCTCTCTCCTTGTCACCCAAATTTGCTTGCTGCTCTTCCATGTGTGAAACTTTGGTAAATGTGCACTCAAATGTTAATACATTATTTTCCTCTCCAATCTTTCTTTCTCTGCATAATGCAAATAAATCATGACCTAATATGACCTCATCTGCTGAGTTCAATCAGTTGCAAACAAATAACACTATTTACAACATTTTCAATGCATTCTATACTGAAGTTAATCCTTAAAGTATACCATGATAAATTAATATTAAGTCCATGGAGGTGTTCATTCATCTCCAGAGCTCTAGACTATTGTAATCTCAGTTATCATCCTTGTATAAGCTGGTGACTCCAAGCGCTGTTGCCATTGAAAAGGGGAAATTAAAATGTTCAGCTTTGTATAATAAAATGCAAGTATGATATTGCATATATTATAATCCATAAAGCATTTCAGAAGAGAACAAAGGCATACACATTTATTATGTTACATCCTGTCATCTGCTTTATTAAGGATTACATGGAAAGAAATGCCTCAGCATGAGGTGAGCCAGGGGACATGTACTGAAGAGTAATATTACCTGGCAAGCAGTGCCCTGACATGAATACTTCTCTTTTGTGAAATGAAACTAGCTACCCTCAGTTTAAAATGCATACAGGCCTTGCCAAATTTGCAGCTCTAGGGGTAAAGCTTCGACTACATGTGACAAAACTACCTTCCCTATCTGTTTCCCTTCTAAATAATCTCTTTTGCTGTGGAGCATCCACATCCAAAATGTGAATGCTTTTTATAATTAGTGTCTGATAATCTACATCTATTTTCTGTCTGACATGCTCACTACAATTGTATTTTTTAACATAACATGTATAACATGTAATTCTTCAGAATGACGAGAGCAGTAAACATTTCTTGTCATGAGGATTGGACTCCTTCAACATACATCAAAACAGACCCCCTCCAGTTGGAGCAAAAACACTTCACCTACTGCCAAATTTGACATCCAGATAAATATCACACAATGGATTCTGTGCTGAGAGGAATCAGTGTCAGGCCTGCAAACCCGAATTTACTCCAGAACCCACATCTGGCATTTAGTAAAATGTGCCCCTAAGCAAATCACCTACCATTGCATGGGCCAATGATTTTTGTTGCCTTGGAGAAATGTTTACTTGAGCCAATGCTTGTTTTAGAATTCGTGTAGGAATCTGGGGCACGTGTCAACATTGTTGCCTGAGCTTGTGGCAACCTTCAGAACTCAGACTGGGTGTGACCAGGTACACAAGGAACTGATTTTCATTCTTTATCGCCTGTTATTAGTCTATGATTGTGACTGTGTTTTAAAAAGTCTCATCAAGACCCAACGAGCAAGACGTACACTCAATTACTGAAACACTTTAGGTAAGTCTTCTAGTAGGGCCACATTGACTTGGGAACAAGGTGGGGATACATATAGATAGTATAGAAGGCTAAACATTGTATCTGGTTGCAGGTTCCATAGTGTTTCTTGAGGATCCCTAGAGAGGGAGAGAGCCATCAAAAGTGGGGAAGGGGACCCTGACAGGTACACCTAGTTTGTGGGACTTGACGAAGAGTAGTTTTAGTATAGCAGTTTCATGAACAGTGTTATTTGACTAAATGTTTAATTCATCATAGGAGATATCTGTTCTTCGTAGATCAAAACTAGCTATCCTGATCCTGCCAGGTGACGTCCGTGTTTCTTTCTCTCTCTCATCCATTTCCTTTCCCCCAGAATGTTCCTGTGCTGAACACAGTTGCAAAGCAATCACAGTTACCAACAACTTCAAGTTGGTGTAACCCTTTCGCAAACAGGAAGGGGTCCCCAATAAACCTCTTACCCTTTATGAATGGGGTGCCAATATTTTTTCAGAATAGGCAGTGGTCCCGGGGACCACTGCCTACTGTGAAATAATGAATGGAAACTTTTCACTTTTTTTGTAATGCATCCTGTTTTCCTTTGAGGAAAATGGGCTGCATTAAAAAAACCTGCTTTATTTATAAAGCAGTCACAGACATGGTGGTCTGCTGTCCCCATCCCTGTGAGTGCAGCTATTCCCAATAGGGGCGCATCCTGTTTTCCTTTGAGGAAAACAGGCTACATTTAAAAAACAAAAACTGCTTTAATTATTAAGCAGTCACAGACATAGTGGTCTGCTGTTCTCATCCTGTGAGTACAGCTATTCCCAATGGGGTCACACATAGGGACCTACCTCATGAATATTAATGAATTGGGGAATTTTAAACAGTGAGCTTGACACTCTTGTACTTTTTTTTTTGCCACTCACAATTTGCACTTCCCAAATGACATCTGGCCCTTGGTCCCCAGCTTCATCCCCACAATGTTTTGCTCCTTAAGAAGGGGGAAGGGGACTTAGGGCCTTTATTGACTATAGGGGGCCCTACAAAATATCATAATTAAAAACAGATAACCTCTGATCTCAACTCATATCGATCAAGTTAAAAATGCATGCATATACACGAAATTGGATTTGAGCGGGGCTTAACATCTTGTAAGAGTCCGGGAGGGTGATGAGTGGAAAATGGCTTTCTGGACCACACTTGGTTTGTACGAACATTTAGTTATGCCTTTCGGACTCTGCAATGCCCCTGCTGCCTTTCAATATTTTATCAATTAAGCCCTACATGACTTCATCGATCAGTGTGCTGTTGTCTATATTGCTGATATTTTAATTTATTCCATTACCTACAAAGAGCATGTCAGCCATGACAAAGCCATTTTATAAGCCTTACAACAACATCACCTCTTCGCGAAGCTAGAAAAGGGTAGTTTTCATGTTCAAGGAGTGGAGTTCCTCGGATATATCCTAACCTCAATGGGGTACAGATGGACCCTAAAAAGGTTTAAGCTATTGCTCAGTGGAAAGCCTGGCAAAGTGTCAGAGAAGTACAAAGGTTCCTCGGCTTTGCCAATTTCTATAGGCCTTTTATCAATCACTTTTCCAACATTGTTGCTCCCATCACTAAATTATTCTTTAAAGGAATGATGTTTCAGAGGGGAGAAGAGGCACATAAGGCCTTCCACCAATTAAAAGACAAGTTCAGTACAGCTGCCACTTTACAGCACCCAGACCCTACGCAGCCTTCTGTGGTCAAGACGGACACCTCTCAAATAGCAGTGGGTGGGGTCTTGTCTCAGCATGATCATGGGGCCAGGGAGCTCCACCCAGTGGCTCACTTCTTCCACAAACTGAATTCAGACTTTACAAATTATTCAATTGCCGATCAAGATTTACTAGCAATAAAACAATCCTTTGATGAATGAAGACATTATTTCCAAGGGAGTTTACACACAGTCACCATTCTGACAGATCATAGGAATTTACAGTTCCTGAAAAACGTTTGCGCATTATCTGCACAACAGTTGAAGTTGTCCCAATTCTTCAGTGTTTATGATTTTTAGATCCAGTCCCAACCAGGTTGTAAGAAGTGAAAAGTGGATGCACTTTCTAGACTAACTCAGCCCACTAATGAACAAGTGGAAGAACCACCATTTATTATCTCTTCAGACAAAATTTGTGGGGGGCATTATCCTTGATTCAGATGTTTTACAAGAGGTGCTAGAGCAGGAAAGTACTGCAGCCATAGAAACCCTGTAACACCACACTATAGATTTCACTAGCCACGAGGGGTTAAAGTAGGTACGAGGGTATGTACGAGGGTATGTAGCACAGAAGTTATATGTACTGACAAAAAAATTACAAGACAAAGAATGTGAGTGGTGCCATGCTAGTAAGCTTGCTGGTCACCCTGGGGAAAAAAGACCCTAGAGATCCTCCAATGACATTTTTGGTGGCCATCCATATCCAACGATGCAAAGGCTAATATAGCAAATTGTGCTACTTTTGCACAAGGGAAAAGTTTGCACTAAGCTCCTGCTGGTCTTGCAACCCTTGCCCATGCCACCTGCACCCCGGCACACTGTATCATTAGACTTCGTGATAGAATTACCAAAATCCCAGGCTGGTTTTTCTACCGTTCTAGTAGTAGGGGATTATTTGACCAAAATGACACACTTTATCTCTCTAAAAACCTTACCTTCAGCCTTACAATTAGACCAACTTTTCTTACAATCTATAGTTCCCTGAGCTTCCTTCGGTGGTAGTTTCCAAACGAGGGACACAATTTGTATCCTAATTTTGGTAATACCTTTGCAAGGAATTGGACATGGATATCCACCTGTCATCCAGTCACCACCCACAATCAGATGACAGACTGAAACAGTCAACCAGTGGATGGAGCAATTTTTACGTTGTGTTTGTGGACTGCCAAATTTGCATGTAACAATGCAATCCATGCATCTACTGAATTTTCACCTTCTTATTGTAATTATGGGTATCATCCTTGCATGTTGGATTTGAGTGTAGTACCTCAGCTACCCACTCCCACAGTACAAGATTTATTACAACAATTGAGTGACATTCAGAGAAACGCACAAGACAATCTAAAATCGGCAAAACAAATGTATAAGACATATGTAGACAAAAAGAGACACCGGGGACCAAATTAAAAGGGAGAACAAAGAGTATGGTTGTCAACTAAGCACTTAAATCTGAAGGGGCACAAACGTTTCATCTAAGGTTTGTGGGCCCTTTCAGCATTACCAAGAAAATTAACTTAACTTCTGGAACACTTTAGGTAGGTCTTCCAGTAGGGCCACATTGACTTGGGAACCGGGTGGGAAAGCTTGTAGATAATATAGAGGGCTAAACATTGTATCTGGTTGCTGGTTCTATACTATTTCTTGAAGATCCCTAGATAGAGGGGAGAGCCATCAAAAGGAGGAAAGGGGACCCTGACAGGTACATCTAGTTTGTGGGAATTGGCGAAGAGAAGTTTTAGTATATCGGTTACGTAAAAAGTGTGATTTGACTAAATGTTTAATTCATCATAGGGGATATGTGCTCTTTGTAGACCAATGCTAGCCATCCTGATCCTGCCAGGCAACATCCATGTTTCCTTCTCTCTCATCCATCCCCTTTCCCTCAGAATGGTCCTGTGTCAATCATGTACATGTAAGTGGGAGGCACGCAATGTCTAGTTTGGGAACTAGCAACTTGTGTCAGCATTGTGTCTCAGTGGGACAAGCAGGTTAGTGCTTTACAATCACAAGGACAATGTAGCCCAGTCACAAATGTAAATTAAGTTGCCAATGATGTTACTTGTATATACCTGCCAGGAATTCACAAAGGGGCACCTGGTGGAGTTAAATACATTACCACCTCATCTTGTCCTCCCTGTCCAGTTCCTGACCGAATGAGGTGACCTACCTCCAAACAGACCTTTTCCATGCTATGGGATTTTAATCCCAGGCTTTTGTGTTCTTTTTCCACTCCTAGTGGTAGAAAAATGTCCCTTTACCTACCTAGCCTCCTACATCTTCTCTGTCTCTGACAGAGGTAAGCACGCTAAACAGTTGTCCTATTTTCAGTGTGTTTATTGGTTGTCATTTACTATAAATGCAGACCACAAAAATGCAGCACTTTCATTAGAACAAACTCCAGCACTTACTGTTTAGTGGGGTGGCAGTGTTCAGCTGACTTTCTTTATCGGCAGTGAACACACTTCCTGCTCTTGTGCTGGCCTATTGCGATGAGATACCAAAGTGTCGGCATTAGGGCCATTGGAGAAGTGTTTGTCAGTGTCTCCAGGGGCATAGCAAAGGCGAGTGAGTGCAGAAGTGGCCCCCCTCAATGTGTTTTGCAGTAAGGCCCCCTCCAGTTTTGTTATGCCACTGAGTATCTCAGCCTCATGCCGGTGTGTTTCTTGCACAGCAGGTGCAGTGAGACAGATGTGCCTTACTTGCCTTAGTGCTCACAGAGTGAGAAATAATGAATGCAGCACTGTATTTAAGTACACTGCTATAGCGTGTCACCTAGTTTTTGTGTCAACATGACACCAAGGAAGGTTGCAGAGGAGCAGCTTAATATGAAGCCTGTTCTGGCTCAGAATGAAGAGCACCACAGATCAAGAGAAATCATCAGCAATCTTTTATAAATGAAACAGGGGATACTGTTTTAACTGAACCTTGTTCTAGGAAGCAGCGGGTAGAGCGTCATAGGGACAATGATGCTAATCAAGAAGACAAATATATTCAAGGTCCTCAAATGCATGTCCTCGTGTCCTAAGGTAACCGTAACTTGCACCCTCACCATGCACTGCTAATTACCCCACATAATACATCACTCATGACATCTTTGATAGCATCATTGATATTATCAATGTAACATTTGCAGTAAAATTATTTAGCAGAAAACTGTGCATGGTGAGGGCATGAGGTATAGTTACCTTAGGACACGAGTTATAGTTACTTGAGATAACTCTAACTATAACTGATGAATTTTTACGGTTTAGTACGTTTAAAATGTGAGCCTAACTATAACATCCCTGTAACCTTTGGATTTTTAAGTGAATTTCAAGGTTTTTTAAATTCTATTTCCTAACTATAATGTCCCTGTAACCTCTGTTTTTTCAGTGAATATATATATATATATATATATATATATATATATATATATATAATTATTTATATATAGATAGATAGACACATAGATAGATAGACACTAGATAGATAGATAGATAGATAGATAGATAGATAGATAGATAGATAGATAGATAGATAGATAGAAAGTTATTCAATGCTTAACATGTTCTTAGGCAAAAAGAACAGTTGATGGAATGTAGACCATTTGATTTCTCTTCAAATCAAACATTCTCCCCAGTCACAGATCTGGGTTGAATCCATCAGTTTATTTGCTCACCATGCCATTCCAGTTTGGACCCAGACATATGCAAATCAGTCTTGACCCTGTTGCCCATGGGAACAGTCCAGCCCAGAGGCCTGAAACTGCAGCTTCCACTGCCTATTTTCGTGGCCTGAATTCAGGGCAGGGCCGTAGGCAGCAAAAGCTGCCATTTCAGACAGTCCTTGTTTGTGCACCAGTGTGCACAAACAATGATAAATGAGAAAAGGACTTACCTGGGTCTTCGCAGGGGGTCCTCCTCTCCTCCTTGTCCGAAGGGGACGACTCTCTCCCTGCAGCGGCTGCCTCCCTCAGTGCCCTGGTGCGCGCTGCAGCCCATTTATGGGCTGCACATCACAAGCACAGACTGAGCTCCGCTCCACTGGCAGGGCTAGCAGAGTTTGTGGACTTACTCTGCAATCCAAGTGGAGCAGAGTTCCAAAACCTCCGTTAGCTCTGCCAGTGGAGCAGAGTTCCACGCATACCCCTAATCTTCATCCGTGGCAGGAGAGGCCATAGCAGGTTACCACTTTTTCTGGATTAAGTTGTGAATGTTTAACACAGCCCACAGTTCACTAATTAAAAAGTTACCATTCACAAGTTTAAACGTATTTGGATTGTAGCTTAATGGAGGAGTCCAGGAAGCAGCACAAGGGGAAAGGATCCTGAAACCATTGGAACTATTCACAGCCAACAAGACCTTTCTATTGAGGCAAGCCATTTACATCCCTGGAAAAATGTCCTTTTTTTGTGGCCATGCATGACGATTGAGGTTTTATCGCTGAAAATGTGTAAAAAATACACAAACACAGTTTTTATTTATTATAAATGTTTTATTGGTTTCTCATAATGATGCCAGTGATGACTGCTCACAGTATATATGTTTTATTATCATTAATGAGTGCATTCATGCAGGATTATTATTTTTGATAATTGTATTTAAGCACAAAATGATGCTTGACAAAACCAACAGACTAACTTGATATGTTTGTGTGACCCGTTTAGGGGGACACACATAATTATGCAATTGTAATTTATGGTATTTTCCATCTGCCAATGTACATATTTGTAAATTATTGAGTACTATTTAGTAATGTGTTTGTGTAATAAATATACTTCTTTTTCCAAAGAAAAAGTACTAACTGGACAATCATTTATCATTTATTGAGTGTTATAATTATTTGCCAGTGAATGGTGATTACTAGACCACACCACCTCCCCTGAGTAGGCCTTGAACTGCCCTGCCACACTACCCTGAGAGAGTCAGCCGCTGCAAGGGAGTGCTTGGTCCCAGTAAAGGGAATCGTGGCCTTATTACTTGTGCAGACCACACAACTAATAAACAAAATCCTACACTCTTTTATATTGAAGGTTGTCTGATTGTGAGTGTGAATACTCCTGTCCCCTCCCACACATGCTGTATTGATAGGTACAATCATCTATACACACAAGTTGCTTCTTCATAGAACTCTTCCCTTCAGGAAAGCTTAAAAGAAAGTATCTACTCCCCTACTAGAAATATTTCATGTTGAATCAACCAACTGTCTTTTATATAGATATTTGTCCCTAACTAGAGGTGATTGTGAATGCTCCAGTCCCAACTCTTACTTACCATGTACTGGTAGGTGAAGTCATTTTTCCTACGGCTGTTTTCTGAAAGAAAGCTGTGCATGAAAAGGCCAGTGCCAAAGTGCGCTACCAGATGCCAGGACAAGACACTTCTGAACTGAATTGTTCCCTAAGCAAAGCTTACAGCTCAGTGACCACTTCAGTAGTACACATTTTAGGTGTTAGCATGTGCAAGCCTTTTTAATATTGAACTCTCTGCCTCAATTGAGCTATCTGTGCACTGTACAATGTCAGGGCATATGCACCATATTTTGGGAAAGGAACCCTTTTACACACACCCCTCTGCTTACATAAAGCTTAACATCACAAGAATAATCCCCATGACCACACATCTTCTGATAGCAGGCACTGCCAAAGCTCACAGGTAACCGACTACTTCCTTGCTGCACATGTTAGGAGACAAAAGGTACTAGCATCTGTAAAATGCAGGTTTCTCCATGAACAGAGCTGACTGTATACTATGGAGTCTAAGCCCATGCATACCATGTAGTGGTAGCTGTAAGCACTTCCACTGGAATAAAAAAAGAAGTTCCTAAGTGTGTACCTCATCTTATACCAAACGTGAGTATAGTATGTATTCCATTACTAGAAGCCTTCCATGATAAAGGACTTAAGCTTCTGTAAATTATTTCATTATTCATTATACAAGCAGGGTATGAATACTGCAGTTTCAGACCATACATGTGATGTAATTGCATGTGAAGTTAGTGCTACATGCACTCTGTTAACTAAGCTCTGCATGAAAACTCAAGTACTCACATTAGCTAGTACCAGGACCACCCACTTCTGTATAGAACTCTGCCCCTAAGAAAAGATCCTATAATGGTACACTAAACCACTTTCATATAATGTTGTTTCTGTTAGTGAATGTATTTATAGAAACCTGAGTCCCCTAGTAAACAAATCACCTATTATTGTTCCTAATGAGTTAAAGAAAGTTGAGAACAAACATAATGGAAAGAAGGTTCTTTGGTTAAAATTATTGTTTTTTTATTAACATGTTAAGTCTAAAAAATATATTTGTTGTTCACACATTTGTTTTTGTATTGTATCATCCTTTTTCTGTATCTGTTGAACACCATTCACAATGCCAACTAAGCAGCAGAAGAAGTTTCAATTAAGGATGTCAAGAAAAACAAAATGGTGTGCCACAATGAAAATAGGTGTACAACAAGAATGTACAGTGAAGAGTATTGCGATATCTTAATCACAGTAGAGTAAGATACATTTCAGAACTAAAAGAGTCCTCTATGGCTCAATAAAAATGTGCAAACAAGTTAGAAGGTTGTATTTTGTAAAAAAGTGCAGGTTTTCGTTTAGAAGCTTTGAAAAAAAGCTGTTTTACCTGGTTCCAAATCAGAAATTAGTAGATATCTAAAGATATTGAAATATCTTACTTTCACCAAAGACTGAGACAGAAGTACGTGAAGTAGTACCACCTCTAACCCAATAGAGTGACAGTACTGAAATTAAGTTAGAGCAGTTCAGGAAGAAAATAAGACAGTTTAATGCTCTCTGTTGAGATTCCAAACAAAATATGTCTTTGTTGCTGATGTACACACTACAACTGCGCAAAACCAGGGGAAACCCTATAACCCTAACCTGCCTAGGGTAAATACACAATCAAAACAGAAAAACAATGACAGGTAGGGACAAATTCAATCCTAAATTGTAAGAACAGTCCTTAATTCTGTTACTTATGGATTTATTTCTTTACATATTTATTTCAAAATTGTTTAATGTAGCAAAAAGGATCTATGGTAAACAAATATGATTTAGTAAACATCACATAAATAAGTATACATACAATATTACTCACAATGCACGCACAATCGACCACATATAAGATTTAAGATTTGACAATAAAAACCATCCTAAGATGGTGCCCTACGCATTACAATAGTGGTCACTATAGTGTAATTCCACATGTGATCCACTGCTCTTTGCTCAGGTACTAGGCTTTTCGTACACTTAACTATCAACGTATTGTGTTTTTCTTTCACACAAACGTGATATCGTGTGTTTCAAGTCTTTGCAATCTAGTCCATTATTTGACAAGCCCAATAACCTTGCACTACAGGGAAGTCAACGCGTTTCGGCCTACTGATTTAGGGCCTCATCAGGACTGGAGAAGGGCAAAAAGTGGTTCTTAGTTGTAGGAACAACGGAGGAAACAAATCCTGTATGTCATTCTCGAAGAATTGAAAACGCTGGCCCAGGTTGCTTGTGTTTGTTACCTCAAAACCATACAGTGCAGCTCGTATCGGCACTGTTTTATTAAATCCGCTGCGTCCTACTATTGCTGACACTGCAGCGCGACTCATTCAAGACGCGTCTTCCGTATCCGAGTTGTTGCTAAGCGGCGTCATTTGTGCAAAAACTGAAGAGAAAGAATTTATTCAGTGGTTTAAACTCACCTCATGCTTAATTGTAGAGGAAAGGTTTGCTTTATCTGTTAATGAAGAAGTGTACAAATACTGCGTCACTAAACTTGACGATAATAAAATTCTTGCTAGATTTATACAAAATAACTTACAAATGTTTCTGGAGTTAACTGCTATTGCAATGTAGTTCTTAATATTCTTTTTGTGCTCATACCGGTTGTAGAAAGAATTATAGAAAACCAAGATAAGACTTTATGTACACCTTTTTAAACTAAATGATGACTGTACAAGAACAAAAAGATGCTTGCCATCCGACAACAAGTATACGTGACTGTGTTGATATATGTACTGGTCTCATTCAATTTACAAATTTACTTTCAATATTCAAGAAGATGCTCAAGGATTTTTAATGACCATGCTACAAATTCAAGAAAGGGAAGGATTACTAATTTAGTATTAGGAGTAAGCTACTCATGGCAACATGACAGTAAAAATTGTCTATATTTCACAAGTCCTTACTTTGAGGAAGAACAATTTGTGTATGTACACATACCAGATTGCAAAATAGTTCCTTTTGAAGAAAGCTGTGCAAAATAATACATGTCCAGACAGTAAAACAGAAGTATTATTAAGTCTACATTTTCACAGTAACAATAGTTATGTGATATTAATGTAAAGGTTTATAGCAAAATGACAACTGACATTTTGAACTTTAAAATTGATGCAGTCCAGATTGTTCTAGGACACAAAACATACACTACAATCACCATAATTTTCCATCATTCACAGAGTATTAGGTCAGGTCAGTCACCATTAGTCTATGAAATCAGTACCAGGCTAGACAGAGTGTAATGATATTTTTCTTACATTCAAACCAAAATTACCCTGAAAGTTGCCAAAATTATATCTCCATTTTCTTTGACAAAAGTTCTAGACTAAGAAGTGAAATTGAATGTTAACTTAGTTTAGGAGAATATATTGGTTATCTTCCGAAAATAAGTCATCATTCGGCCTAGCACAGGTGGCAATCACTTTTGTCCTTATATTTCTTGATATAATTACTTCTCCTTTGTAGTTTTATACTTGGTAACATATAGTTTTAAGGATTAGAGAGTGAATATTGTGTGTGACTAGTAGTGGTGTGAAAACCTAGTTGTTTAGATATTACAGTCTGCTATGGACAGACGTTTTGGGGCTTTTATTTTTTACAGTGAACATGTTTTTCCCCGTAGTTCAGTGATGAGAAACATTTTTATTAAAATGTTATCAGGGTTGTGCATATTTCGGTTCTTTCATTTGGAAGAAGGATACAGTTACTGATGAAAAACTGTTTGAGAACTTAATAAAATGTAGTTGTTTATTGTAAGTTGATTTTCCAATGTATTTTCCTATAGTTATATTAAAAATGTTCCCTATATCAATTCCTCTTTGTAGCCATGTGTACACCAGATATATATATTAATAATAGGTAAAATATGCTATATGCATATATGATATATACAGATCTGTGTCTAAAACCAAAAATCTCGATTAATTCACCTTTTCTCCACTTGATATATTAATTTTAAAGTAACATTGCCTCTTCTATATGAAAATTTATTTCAGAAGAAAGTTCTAGTTCAAAAGTCCATTTTCTAATATATCTGTCATGTAGAGTTATGCCAATTCTCTTGTGCTTAAGGAGATTAACTGAAAAGTCAGATTTATTAAGTCAGTATCAAATCACATACGAATCCATGTAATATATTAATATATATATATATATATATATAAATGCAGTTGTTCCTCTGGAGAAAGGTCTGTAAATTAAACAAAACTTCACTTGAAAAAACATATAGTAGAACACCAACTTTGTTTTATATGGTAAATGTTTGCAGACCAATGCTTATAAAATATATGTGTATTTCATACTAAAAATAGCCGGTGAACGTAGCTAAAAAGTTCTTCCATGTAACATGACTGTTTGACTTAGGCAATGAAGTTACATACATATTGTGATACTTTTTTTTTTAGAAATTGCTAGGAAACTTATTCTAATTCAGAAGAGGTAAACTAACAAAGATAAATGCTACTATAATCCTAGGTTGTTCTTATATGTTCTTTTCATGAAAGATAATATTATGATTAACAATGTTTTCCTTGTATTTTTCAGTGGTCTAAAGGTCCATTATTCACAAGAAGAACGAAGCACAGAGAGGTGTACTAGAATATCTTTACTCAAACTTTAAAATAGCTATAAAAAATGTATACTATGTAAAATGCCTACTAATGTAATAGGAAGAAGATAATATATATATATATATATATATATATATATATATATATATATATATATATATATATATATATATATGAAGAAGAATTAAGTGTAGAAGATATTGAGAAAGGCTAATATAGTGATAAATCTTAGGTGTTTATAATATTGCAATTTTTAGCCTTGTTTGAATATAGCTACGATGTTGGATATGCCACACACACATATAATGTGACACATTGATAAAGATACATTCACATATCCACTCTCATACCAGGATGGATGGAATGTTGCATGGTATGCCACTCACTGTATCAGATATGAGCTAAACAACACTTATAATGTTGTTTGTCTTTATTGAAATACTCTTAATCACACCTACATACACAGGTACATCTATAGACATGTACTGTCACACACGTTTCACCACTATGTATACTTTTTTTTTAAATACAGTGAAAAATTTACATTTATACAGTGACAAACTCAGAGACCTAAATACATGAATAACCAGGTAATAATATAATACATACTCACACACACACATATATACTGATAGAATGAATGTGTATTTGAAACATACACTAATCTTGAAAAAACAATTACTAATTTACTTGTGTACTATCTTATCAATCTGTGTTTTACACTCCATAGAAATACACATGTACAATGATAGATGGACTGATCCATTTGTATTTATTTACATGCATGAACAACTGCAACTACACCTACATGCCAGGACATACTCACACATATGCACTAAGAGGTTTGACAAAGTCACACAGTCATATACAAAAGCATTCAGCCACGTCAATGGTCAAATTAATTCCCACTTTAAACAGACACACAGACAGACACATACTAACTCACTGAAGAAAATAAGCTTAGATGCACACAGTGTCGTACACATCTACCAAACCACTTGTACTCACACATACACAAACATGTGCAATAAAGCATTAAATACTGAAAGTTACCAGCACAACAGAGGACAAGCACACACACATGTTTACAGATATAATGAAACACATGCAATCACATCTATTAACCAATAGACCCCCTTAAAAAAATCCCATACATGCACACATACATAACAATGGCATGTTGTGACACAATCACCCAATGCAAATATATCAAGATCCTTCCTCAAAAAAACATAGTTATAGATCCATGAAACAACATATTTTCCCATGCATACACTCATACACATACCTGCAGAAAGAGAGAGACTCACCCATACACAAATACATATGTGCTACCACATATTGACATAATCACCCATTTATCCACAGAATACCAAACAACAACACACACACACACACGCTCTGTAGAACCTGACTCACTCATGCATAAACACACATACCCACACATACTTTCTCAGTTTCACTCAGCCTCTAAAAACATCATTATAGAATCTCGCAGACCATCAGTGATATACAAAAACTGAAACAACCAAAGTTGTCCATTTGCACATTCTCATGGAAAAGTACAACTACAACCTGAAATAGATAGCATTACACTCTCACACAGACACATGGATATACACTGTGAAGACACCTACTCACTATGTCCCATAAAGAGACTCAACCAATCTCTCTTTCACATGCATACAAGTAAATCACCTAAGTCACCTGTTCACAGTTAATTATACAGATAAGAAAGTGCACCGGAACACACATACTGTAATGCACACAGTCGACAATTGCTGTAACATTATCAGGACAATCAAATACTAACATGTAGCCAACACTAGTCAACATTGTAGACCTTTTTCCTGCTTTGCTGCCTTTGCGCTCGCTTTCTGCCCGTTTTCGGCTCTTCTGAGCCGTTCTTTCCCATTGCTGTGTCCCTGCGGCCCGCCCCCCTCGCGCCCCCATTAGTCATCTGCTCCCGCCTCCCAGCTGGTCCTTCCTTCAACCTCCCCTTCTTAATGGCGGCTGCTGCGCATTGCTCAGAGTGACCCCTGACCTGTCTTTTTAAGGTCAGGGCTTGCTCCACATGCCATGCAGCTCCACCAGACTGTGCCCGTGCCCTCCACCCTGCCCTCTCTGCTGCTGCGAGTTCGAGGCTCTCCACCACCCGCAGGCACCCGCCTTCGCCTCATCCCTGGTGTCTAGTGGGCTTCCGTAAGTTCTGTGAGTGGGTTTTGTATCTGCTTTGTACCTTTTTTGCATTGTGCCATTTCTGTGCTTTTAGCCCTTTTTCCTGCTTTGCTGCCTTTGCGCTTGCCTTCCGCCCATTTTTGGCTCTTCTGAGCCATTCTTCCCCTCATATGCGTCCCTGCGGCCCTGCGACCCAGCTCCCCTCGCGCCCCCATTCGACCTCCACACCCGCCTCCCAGCTGCTCCTCCCTCCCACCTCCCCTTCTTAATGGCGGCCGATGTGCGGCCACGTCAGAGGCGTGCCAGAGGCAAGCCCATCAGTGTCCATCTGCTCCTGGATCATGCCCAGCGCCAGTCCCCTGGCCCACGCACCCCCCACGCCACCAGTCGCTGCTACAGGGCCAACTAACTCCACACCCTCAACCCAGGCCATTCCACCGCCTGCGTC
Source organism: Pleurodeles waltl (assembly GCF_031143425.1). Taxonomy (NCBI): domain Eukaryota; kingdom Metazoa; phylum Chordata; class Amphibia; order Caudata; family Salamandridae; genus Pleurodeles; species Pleurodeles waltl. The sequence continues at coordinate 204,788,238 of NC_090447.1, forward strand.
CAAGCCACCCCGAGGCACACCCATAGACCCTTCTCCTGTCGGATCTGCAGCTTCATCTGCCCCAAGCCGCCAAACACCATGACAGTACAACACACAACCACCTCAGCTACATCCTCCTCAACACCCGCTCCGTCCACAAGCACGGCGTCAAACTCTGGGACCTACTCACCTCATCCTCCTCAGACGTCGCCTTCCTCACTGAAACCTGGATGAACCCCTACTCGGAACCAAACATCACCGTAGCCATCCCTGAAGGCTATAAGATTACCCGCAGAGACTGCACCTACAAACCGAGAGGAGGAATTGCCATAGTCCACAAGAAAACCATCAGGATCTCAACCAACACCAATGACACCATCAATGCGGCCGAACACTTACACTTCCAGATTCATGTCAACTCCAACACCACTCTCAGAGGAACCCTTGTCTACAGGCTCCCAGGCCCCCGACCACAGTTCAGCGATGCCATCGCCAACACAATCAGCACCCAGGCCCTCGCCTCTATGGACTACATTCTCCTCAGCGACTTGAATTTTCACCTAGAGAACGCCAACAACAGAAACTCCACCGATCTGATTGACAACCTCGCCATCCTCATCTCAAACAAGTTGTCATGACGCCCACCCACTCAGCCTGCCACACGCTCGACCCCGTCTTCTCCACCAGCAGCCACATCACTTTCAGCCATACCACCGAACTCCACTGGACCGACCACCGCTGTGTCCACTTCACCTTCCAGAATCCCACTGCTCACCACCACCCACAACAGATCCCCTGCCGCAGCTGGAACAAGATCTCAGAAGACCAGCTGATCTCCTCCCTTGCCTGTGCCCCGCCACCTAGCACCATCGACCCCAACACAGCCGCCCTCAACCTCAAACAGTGGATAGACGACTGCGCCATCACCCTCGCTCCGCTCAGGAAACACTCCAACAAGCGCACCAGCACTAAAGCAATCTGTTTCACCACCGACCTTCAGGCCTCCAAACGGGAGTGCCAGAAAATAGAGAAGAACTGGTGCCATGAACAAACAGAGAGCAACCACGCCGCCCTCAAGACAGCCATCCGCAAGCACCACCAGCTCATCCATACCACCAAAAGATTCTTCCACAAAGATCGCATAGACAACAACCACACAACAGCAAAGAGCTCTTCTGCATCGTCAAAGAACACGCCAACCCCAAGTCCTGCTCCATCGACGCCCCTCCTTCGCAAGACCTCTGCGACTCCCTTGCCACCTTTTTTCATTGCAAAATCACGGACATCCACAGCATCTTTAACTCCTCGACCCCCACGACCACCGCGGCCACCACTAACCCCAACACAACCAGCCACACCAACCTCTTACTCACCTGGACCCACACCAACAATGAGGACACCATCAATACCATGAGCACCATCCATTCTGGATCACACTCCGACCCCTGCCCCACCATGTCTTCAACAAAGCAAGCCACATCATCGTCCCCCAACTCCGTATGATCATCAACAGCTCCTTCGAGATCGCCACCTTCACAGAGAGTTGGAAACACGCCAAAGTCAGCGCCCTGTTAAAAAAAAACAAAGCACACCACAGAGACCTCAAGAACTATCGGCCCATCTTCCTCCTTCCCTTCCCGGCGAAGGTCATCGAGAAGATCGTCAACGGCCAACTGACCCGCTTCCTGGAGGACAACAACACGCTAGACATCTCCCAATCCGAATTCAGTAAGAACCACAGACCGCACTCATCGCTGCAACTGAGGACATCAGGAGCATGCTCGACAAAGGCGAAACTGCTGTCCTCATCCTCCTAGACCTCTTGGCAGCCTTCGACACTATCTGCCACCACACCCTCCGCGCACGCCTCTACAATGCTGGAATCCGCCACAAGGCCCTGGACTGGATCACATTCTTCCTCTCCGGTAGAGCTCAGAGAGTCTGCCTCTCTCCTTTCCTGTCTGAAGCCACCAAGACCATCTGCGGCGTTCTCCAAGGATCCTCTCTCAGCCCAACTCTTTTTAACATCTACATGGCTCCGCTCACCAACATTGTCCAATCTCACAGCCTTAACATCGTCTCCTACGCAGACGACACCCAACTGATCCTCTTAGTCACCAAGGACCCAGCCACCGCAAAGACCAATCTCCATGACAGATGCATGCCATCGCCAACTGGATGGAGAAAAGCCACCTCAAACTGAGCTCGGACAAGACTGAGATCCTCATCCTCGGCTCCAATTGCTCTGCATGGGACGTCTCCTTGTGGCCACCGACCCAAGGAACCGCATCAACTCCCACCACCCACGCACACAACCTAGGCTTCATCCTAGACTCATTGCTCATCTTCTTGCTTCAACACCCTCTGCATGCTTCGCAAGACCTTCAGATGGATCCCCACCGCAACCAGAAGCAGCAGACTGGACTATGGCAACACGCTCTACGCAGGAACAACGGCCAAGCTCCGGAAGAAACTACAACGTATACAGAACGCCTCCACACGCCTCATCCTCAACATCCCACGCCACAACCACATCTCAGCCCGCCTCAGAGATCTACACTGGCTTCCCCTCAACAAGAAGATCACCTTCAAACTCCTCATCCACACCCACAAAGCTCTCCACAACGCAGACCCTGCCTACCTCAACGAGCGACTCACCTTCCACGCTCCCATCCGCCAACTCCGCTCCGCCAACCTCGCCCTCGCCACCGCTCCCTGCATCCATCGAACTACAGCCAGCAGCAGAGCCTTTTCCCACCTCGCCACCAAGACCTGGAACTCCTCTCGTCCACCTACGATAGACCCAGGACCTCCTGACCTTCAGGAGATGCCTCAATACCTGGTTATTCAAGCAGTAGCAACCCTTCACCCCCCACCTCCAGCACCTTGAGACCCTAATCGGTAAGTAGCACGCTTTACAAGTGATTGATTGATTGACTCACTGATTCATGTACATAGACACACTAAAATCAAGCCTATTATACTAAGACAAGCATATACAGGGAGTGCAGAATTATTAGGCAAATTAGTATTTTGACCACATCATCCTCTTTATGCATGTTGTCTTACTCCAAGCTGTATAGGCTCGAAAGCCTACTACCAATTAAGCATATTAGGTGATGTGCATCTCTGTAATGAGAAGGGGTGTGGTCTAATGACATCAACACCCTATATCAGGTGTGCATAATTATTAGGCAACTTCCTTTCCTTTGGCAAAATGGGTCAAAAGAAGGACTTGACAGGCTCAGAAAAGTCAAAAATAGTGAGATATCTTGCAGAGGGATGCAGCACTCTTAAAATTGCAAAGCTTCTGAAGCGTGATCATCGAACAATCAAGCGTTTCATTCAAAATAGTCAACAGGGTCGCAAGAAGCGTGTGGAAAAACCAAGGCGCAGAATAACTGCCCATGAACTGAGAAAAGTCAAGCGTGCAGCTGCCACGATGCCACTTGCCACCAGTTTGGCCATATTTCAGAGCTGCAACATCACTGGAGTGCCCAAAAGCACAAGGTGTGCAATACTCAGAGACATGGCCAAGGTAAGAAAGGCTGAAAGACGACCACCACTGAACAAGACACACAAGCTGAAACGTCAAGACTGGGCCAAGAAATATCTCAAGACTGATTTTTCTAAGGTTTATGGACTGATGAAATGAGAGTGAGTCTTGATGGGCCAGATGGATGGGCCCGTGGCTGGATTGGTAAAGGGCAGAGAGCTCCAGTCCGACTCAGACGCCAGCAAGGTGGAGGTGGAGTACTGGTTTGGGCTGGTATCATCAAAGATGAGCTTGTGGGGCCTTTTCGGGTTGAGGATGGAGTCAAGCTCAACTCCCAGTCCTACTGCCAGTTCCTGGAAGACACCTTCTTCAAGCAGTGGTACAGGAAGAAGTCTGCATCCTTCAAGAAAAACATGATTTTCATGCAGGACAATGCTCCATCACACGCGTCCAAGTACTCCACAGCGTGGCTGGCAAGAAAGGGTATAAAAGAAGGAAATCTAATGACATGGCCTCCTTGTTCACCTGATCTGAACCCCATTGAGAACCTGTGGTCCATCATCAAATGTGAGACGTACAAGGAGGGAAAACAGTACACCTCTCTGAACAGTGTCTGGGAGGCTGTGGTTGCTGCTGCACGCAATGTTGATGGTGAACAGATCAAAACACTGACAGAATCCATGGATGGCAGGCTTTTGAGTGTCCTTGCAAAGAAAGGTGGCTATATTGGTCACTGATTTGTTTTTGTTTTGTTTTTGAATGTCAGAAATGTATATTTGTGAATGTTGAGATGTTATATTGGTTTCACTGGTAATAATAAATAATTGAAATGGGTATATATTTGTTTTTTGTTAAGTTGCCTAATAATTATGCACACCTGATATAGGGTGTTGATGTCATTAGACCACACCCCTTCTCATTACAGAGATGCACATCACCTAACATGCTTAATTGGTAGTAGGCTTTCGAGCCTATACAGCTTGGAGTAAGACAACATGCATAAAGAGGATGATGTGGTCAAAATACTCATTTTCCTAATAATTCTGCACTCCCTGTACTTACACACTTCAGCACACTGATCTATTAACACTCCATCACAGACACACACAAGTGTACTCACAGATAAGTATTGTCAAATATTCATATAGTCTTATGACCACACAGTCTGCATTCAGTCATTCTCTGAGTAAAATACATGCAAAGTGTAGACCATATTTATTTATAAATATACAGAACAACATAATGCAGAATGTGACCCTGCTTTAATGCGCTAAATGAAAGGAAGAGGACACTAATGTTCTCTATTTACCATTATACAACAAATTCCTGCTCTATGCCCACGCTAGCACAGAAACTGCTGTGTATTGTCAACACAAACACCCTTGCACCATGGTGCAAGAGTGGCTGCATTATATGCAGAATTGGTTTTGTGCAACGAGGAACATCCTACTGCACACAAACAATTCTCAGAGGCTTTTTTGTCTTTCTGTGTGTGCCACACAATGCAGCAGCCATAGAAAGTGTGAAAAAACAAGGATACATATAAATATTTTTTCTTGTTACACCTCCCCCCTGGGAAGCATAGAAATTAGATGCAGCAAAATTCATAGGCGGATGCATGGTTACACTCACGTTCCACCCACGTAATGCCTCCTGGGCAGAGTAATGAAAGACAGCAACTTAGGCTGCCTTTCCGTACTCCACATTTACCAGGCCATGCAGGGCCACACAAGTATTTTTGCATAGCTTGTAAATATTTTTCCAGGCTTTGCGCTACCATTGTACCCTCCTCGGTGGTGCGAGAGCAATGTAAATTCATCATAAATATTGCCCTAAGCTTGTAAGTCAATCACACTCACAATTAAGACTGGGCAGTAAACTCCACTCTGCCATCAGAGTTCGCAGAGTTTTGCCACTCTTCATTCCACTTGGTGGAGTTTCATGTTGGAGTTTTCTTGTGCCCAACTAAGGCTTGTCTCAATCTCACCCTTGTCTCAAATGCAGCGAGCAGCTCCACTGTACCAGGGCATGAACTCAAGGCCAACTGCCCGTGAAGACAAGCCTGAAAAAAGCCACACATATTTAATCATCAAACAAGACCATCATGTACAGCCCAGTATTGCTTTCAAAGAACTCAAACATGTAGGATATATATAACAAGCAAGTCGATTCATCATTGTGGTCATGTTATGTAAATATCCATCTCAAAATATGTGAACAGGTGTTTGGACTGAGCTGCTAGTTGAGTGACCATTCTGTGGTCATTCTCGGTTGAATTCTCTCTACAGTGATCTGCATCATCTAGGAGAAGATGGTGGCCCTGCAGAAGAAAACTACGAGGGTTTCAGATTTGTCCTCAGGTGAGTGAAAGGTGAGTCCATCTTTCTTGCCCCCCCAATCTGCTTCTTCCGGTCTTTCTGTGTTGAAATCATGGCACAACCCTCCACAAAAAGACTGCTTTCATGCCATTGCATTATTGAATAAAAAGAGGGTGCTGCATGCTGCAAAGTGGCATTGATAATTGTATTTTGTTTGTACAATGTTTAGCATGATGATTCTCTGGCCATGTCTCATACCGTGAATATGTGTTTAATTACCATACTTAGTAAGTGCTTTTTGCAATATGAAGTGGTGGAGTGCAAGGAGTCTGGTGGTCTCCGTGCACAGCATGCATTTGTGCCTAACTCTGGATATGCATACACTCTTCTTGTGCAGTGATTTATGAGTTTGCACTGATTGTGGCCTTATGTAAGTGGCCCTCAATTTTCGTAGATGCTCCACTCTTGTTCCAAGAAAAGCTTTCCAGAAAATTAAAAAAAAGTCCCTCATAGCAGGCTTAGTCAGGCAGAGATCTTGTTAGGTAGTGACACAAGGTGCTCAATTCTGACTTATTTATTCAAAGGCATTTCAAATGGAAATGTGTGTTTGTTGCAGGTGGTCTCTAATAAAACTTTTGTTTCACAGAGGTATGCCTGATCATGTCTGACTCTGTTAATCTCTCCTGAGTTATTATTTTGGAACAAGGACTGTGGTTTAAATGTGCTGTGAGATTGAAGAGAGGAACTGCTGTACTCTGCCCACTCGTGGAACTACATGGAATCTTGCAGATTTTTTCAGTAACTCCCTGGAATACTGTGGAGTGAAACTCCGGGAGCTCAGCCCAGGCGTACTCACAATGACATACATGTAGGTATATGCCAGCAGTCATTCATACATTGACAAACTGACAAATAACATATATTTTTTCTTTTTTATTTCAAGCAAAATAGGTAGTTCTGAAAATAACTATTTTTTCATGTTTTTCAAACTTTTTATGATTGTTTGGGGTATTTTTTATTTTTTTACTTAACTAAACATAACTTGGCAAAAAGCAACTACAAACACACAGAACTTGTACAAACAAGATTTACAAAAAAAATGAATTAACATTGGTGGTTGATGACAGCCAGAACAAAATCTGGCATAGAACTCTCACCCAACATTGCAAATCATTCAATTTTAAGAATCTCGATAACCACTGATGGAATATCAGCAGTCACAGATGGTGGTGCTGCATCACTGGGAGCAAGCTATATCTGAGCTGCAGATTATGAAGCATACAGTGTGTCACAGGTAATTTCTGCTCTTGCCAATTGGTGAGGATGTATAGTATGCAGATGTTTAAAAATGCTGCTGGTCCCACTGAATTATTTCTTTGAAAAGCCATGCAACACTTATTTGTTGCAGCAGTTGCCTCTCAGCCTCCACTATCACCTTTTTTTCTCCAGATGGAATCGAGAAGAAATGCCACCCCTAAGATTCCTTTTTGGGGACACCTCCTTCCTCCTGCTGCTCTTCCTGCTCCCTTTCTTCTCCAGGTGCCATTTTCCAAAAGTTGAAGTAATTAAAGAAAAAACTGAAAAAAGAAAGATTTCTAGCTCAGCAGAGATGTAAAGAATAAAAGAATAAGCTAACACATCCAAAGTAGATGGGAAGGAACATCCTCTACAACAGGATGGCACATGTTCCAACCAATCAGATTTATTTTTTAGTAATGTCACATGGGATTAACAGAGCCATTGTGGCACCGTCAAGACATCACTACTGTTAGAACTGGAGACTTTGGCTGTCAGTCAGGTTAACCCCTGTACAAGCAAGGACCCTCACTCTAGTCAAGGTAAAAGAGAATCACACTCAGCTAAACCCCTGCTTACCCCCTTGGTAGCTTGGCACAAGCAGTAGGCTTATCTTCGGAGTGCTAGATGTAAAGCATTTGTAACAACACACACAGTAACTTAATGAAAACACTACAAAATGACACAGCACAGGTTTAGAAAATTGATAATATTTATCTAAACAAAACAAGACCAAAACGACAAAAATCCAGAATATACAAGTCAAGTTATCACTAAAAATGCAAAAAGAGTCTTTATGTAATTTTGAACACACACTAACGCTGTGAAAATTTACCTTGGGTGCATCAAAAATAACCCCGCACGGGCGAGTGTGAGTCAAAAAGGACTTGCGATGCGTCAATTTCACTCACAAGCAAGGCCTTGCGTCGTTTCTCCTTTAGTCGGGTTGGCGTGTGTCGTTTCTTCTCTCTGCAGGAGAGCGATGCATCGATCCGGTCAGCACTCTCAGGTTCGGGCAGGCCTGGCGTTATTTTTACACGCCCAGCGGTATTTGCGTTGGAAATCCAGCCGCACGATGATCCGAAAACCACGCAGCGCGGGTTGCGATCTCACCAGCCTCTGTCAGCGATGCTGTGCATCGTTTCTCCTGCACCAGGCGTCATTCCTCAGGTCGCGTTTCAGGCAAGCGTCTAAAGTCTGTGGTATTGGGTGCCCTTCTTATACCCATTTTCTCCTTTGAAGTAGGCCTACTTCAAAGCAAATTCTCTCTTGATTGTGAAATCCTGCCTTGCCCAGGCCAGGCCCCAGACACTCACCAGGGGGTTGGAGACTGCATTATTTGAGGGCAGACACAGCCCTTTCAGGTGTAAGTGACCACTTCCCCTCTCCCTCCTAGCACAGATGGCTCATCAGGAAATGCAGACTACACCTTAGCTCCCTTTGTGTCACTGTCTAGTGTGAGGTGCGACCAGCCCAACTGTCAAACTGACTCAGACAGGGAATTCACAAACAGGCAGAGTCACAGAAATAGTATACGCAAACAAATGCCCACTTTCTAAAAGTGGCATTTTCAAACACACAATCTTAAAATCAACTTTATTAAAATATGTATTTTTTAAATTGTGAGCTCAGAGACCCGAAACTCCAGATGTCCATCCACTCCCAAAGGGAATCTACACTTTAATCATATTTAACGGTAGCCCCCATGTTAACCTATGAGAGGGACAGACCTTGCAACAATGAAAAACGAATTTAGCAATATTCCACTGTCAGGACATATAAAACACATTACTATATGTCCTACCTTATCCATACACTGCACCCTGCCCTTGGAGCTACCTAGGGCCTACCTTAGGGGTGCCTTACATGTAAGAAAAGGGAAGGTCTAGGTCTGGCAAGTGGGTACACTTGCCAAGTCGAATTTACAGTTAAAAACTGCACACACAGACACTGCAGTGGCAGGTCTGAGACATGAATACAGAGCTACTTATATGGGTGGCACAACTAGTGCTGCAGGCCCACTAGTACCATTTGATTTACAGGCCCTGGGCACCTCTAGTGTACTGTACTAGGGACTAGCTAATAAATCAAATATGCTAATCATGGATAAGGCAATTACATACACATTTTGTAAAGGAGCACTTGCACTTTAGCACTGGTTGGCAGTGGTAAAGTGCCCAGAGTAACAAAAACAGCAAAATCAGAGTCCAGCACACATCAACAACCTGGGAAATGGAGGCAAAAAGTTAAGGGAGACTACGCCAAGGATGATAAGTCTAACAACTACAAATCCAGAAAAAGATATTTAAAAAACCCTATAATGAAGAAATAATGATGGCAATACACATTTGTATTTTTTTTGCCTAAATCACAAAGTTCAAGCGTAAAGATTACACTCTCCCATATATAGTTTTAAAAATCATGCTAGATTCCTGGTGGTTCAACAAGTCCCAGAACAGGAAGTGCAGCCTGAAGGAGACCGCAAGTACATGCTTGGGTTCAGGATGGAACTTTGAACCCAAATTAGTTGAGAAAAGAAATATTTTTAATCTAAAAATTCCTGCTTTTAAATATTGTCATACATTATTTATGAAACACATGATTTATATGTAAAATAAATGTGACATTTACAGTTGTGTGCATTTCTTTATCCATAATATGTAATGGATAAACTGTACATATTTCCTCATCAAAGTATTGAGGTTTTTTGGATGGTGATGTATGTAATCATATCATTCCAACGACAACGTTTGAAATTCATTGAAAAAAACAAACATTGAAGTAACATTATAGTAAGGTCTGTAATTAAATTATAATTTCATTAAAAAAAAAAAACTTTGAAAATCATTGATAAAACAAAGGTTAAATTAACATAGGTGAATATGTTAGTGAAAACATTACCTATTTGATCTATGAAAAACAGAGGAATTCACCAGTTATAGGTAGCAGAACTAACTATTGCTTGCTTCCCCGCTATGCACTGCTTAGGACCACACATATTACATCACTCATGACATGTTCTGTGACATATTTATGATATCACTGATTACACCTCACGTGCTGTAAATTCCTTCTGAAATATTTTGATTTTTTATTGTTGCAATTTCACAGCATTCTAGATTTGATTGTGCCATTTGGAGCTGTTCTGTATTAAGGTATCCTCTTTTTTCCTATCCTTTTGCTATCTTTCTTTCTTTGTTTCTTTCTGTTTCTTTCTTGGTTTAGTCCTTTCTTTCTTTTTTCTTTCTTTCTCTGTTCATATTTCCTTTGTTCATTGTTCTTTTTCTTTCTTTCTTTCTTTCTTTCTTTCTTTCTTTCTTTCTTTCTTTCTTTCTTTTTTTGTCTTCTTTCTTGCTTTCTTTCATTATCTTTCTTTCTTTTTTATTTTTGCCTTCTTTCATTCCTTCTTTACTTTTCCTCCTATTTTTCTCTCCTTCCCTTTTTTCTCATTCTTTCCTTCTTGCTTTCTTTTGTTTTCTTTTATCTTTCTTTCCTTCCCTTTCTTTATTGGTCCTTCTTTCCATCTCTTTTTTCTCATTTCTCTTTAATTCCTTCTCTTTCTTTCTTTCTCATTTATTCTTGTTTGCTTTTTTGTCTTCTTTCATTCTAAAATTCAAATTTCATATCAAAGTGTAAAGTTAAATAAAACCATGACAGCAACAAAATTAAGAGAAATAGCAATAAAATTCAAACTCTGCAAACCATCCATTATTAAATACGGTATAATTACTCATTCATTTCAGTAGAAAGAAGAATGCATTTTAAAATACATCAGGTATGTTTATGGGCTTAATGATTCAGGACGGTTCAACGTGTCAGTGCATGGTCAGGAGCTCTTCTGGCTTTGTTACACTGGCAATGTTCTATTAGGTGGGGTTCAGAGGCCGGCCTTTGACCGACCATAAAGCATTGCTGACCTGTGCTTTCTTCTGGCAATGTTGAGGTATTATTGAAAATACTGCATTGGTCTGTAATGTCACTGTTGTCACTGGTCATGCTCTTCATTCTCAACCTCTACCCTGCCTCTGTCAATCTCCATTGTGGATTTGGAATGGCCTCAGTTGTTCAAGTTTAATAAATAGCTTTAATTTCTTGACTCTTAGGGGCAGATCTATGGAAAGTGGCACTGCACTGAGTGCAGCGCCACTTTCCTTGCGCCCCTTAGCACCTCCCTATCGCCACCATATGTGCTCCATATTTAAAATACGGTGCACCATAGTGCAGGGTAGAGGGCAATAGCGCCATTTTTTAAAATGTTGGCGCTACTCTTGCAGAGTACATAGGGGCCCATTCTAAAGAATGGAAGCCCCCTCTTAAGGCTTGCTCTTGAGCAGGTGTTAACAGTGTTGTAAAAACATGGTGCAAACAAAATATTATAGATTTCCTTGGACCATTTTTCCAGCTCCCATAATGGGGGAATGCTACCTTTGCATACATTATGCCTGATGCAGGCATGATGTAGTGCAGAGGGTAACAGAGTGGCACAATGCATGCATTGCACCACTCTGTAAATATGGAACGGGGATTTCGTCCTTGTTGGGGCACATTAATGTAAAAAATACTGATGTTAATGTGGCGCAAGGTGGCACTAGGTCATTATAAATATGCCCCTCAGTGTCTAGATTATTTGCTGGTACTGTGTGAGGCTTCTGCTTCTCCCTTGTAGCTTTTATTCTTGCTTTGAAAACTTCCAAAAACTTTACCACCCTGATGTTTTGGTGTGTAAGTTCTGGGTTAACTGATGCATAATGACTTGTCTTCATGTTCGAACTGCTGCCCTTTTGAAGGTTCCCCACAGCATCCATATGTAGTCTGATATAATAGATAAGCAAAGACAGAGGATGTCCATTAAAGTTTCTTTTCCAGCACCACAGGGTCTGCAGTTTGTCTTTGTCGGGTTTAGCCAGTGAGGTAGCTGATCTAGAGCTAACTGGATACTTAGGTGAAGACGCATAAATTTAAGTTTAAGTTATCGTGAAAATCCCTGATTTAGATAAGTTTGTGGTTTTAAAGAGTGGTAAGAGTTAATACTTTGCGAGGCATGATATGCATTGCCAAATTCTCTTTGTGTTCTTGCATGAAAAGAAGTCAGGCGGATTTAATAAGAGGTTTTTTTTTATTCGGCTGATGAAGTCCAGTACTCCGTAGTTCAGAGGCTTGCAGCAACTGCAAACCATCACAGAAACTGTGTCTAAAGGATGAGAGAGCTGCTAGTATTTTATCCTCTGCCATCCGAAATGTATAGCACGTTTTTAAGAATGAACACTTTGTGACAATTGTTTGTTTTTGTCAGGGTTAGCTGTAGGCGTATTTGGGTCTGCAATGTATATTTTGGAAGTTTATATATAGACCCATAGGATTTCACAATTAGCATGTCAAACAGCCTTGCCACCTTTGTTCCTTTCATTATTTGGCAGCCATGCGAGATAGATAGGAGTAATTTAGCCACCATGACCTTATGAAGAGGACCCAAGATTCGGCCTTGTAAGTATATCCACAAAGAATTAAAGCCAAAAGTTAGAGAAACAGCTTATAATTTCATTACATCCATTTGTGCAGTAAAGGTGCCCCTTGCATCAAAAGATATCCAGAGGTATTTGTATTTTAGTTAAACTAATAATCTGACCCCTCCTACCACCCATACTCCAGATGCTTTATTTTCTTGTTCAGTTTCACCACTTTTGTTTTTTTATAATTCATTTTTAGTTTTCCCACTCAGAGAAGCTTCAGAGTGTGTCTAGAAGCTAATGCAGACCTACGGGGGTCATGCTCATCAAGAGCAGATCATCTGCATATAACATGTGAGTGAAGCAATGGCCCCAGAGGTGCTGTGGGTGAGAGTTTATGAGGTCTGATTCTATGGACAAGCTTAAAAGATAAATGTTAAAAAGTATGGGGGTGAGCATAGACCCTTGTTTTAAATCAATTGTGGTATATATTTTCTGTGAAAGTTTTGATCTGTCGCTCATTTTAAAACATAGCTAGCTTTCAGTATAGGTAAGTTGAATGTCTCTCATGATTTTTAACGGTATCCCAAGGCTGGTACGTTTTTCCCACAATGCTTCCTTGAAATCAATATTGCAGGCATATGAAGTTGATTTTGAGTTGAAAGCCTTCCTATTGCAAAAGGTCAGAGCTGCAAAGTTAGATAAAGTTCACCGGCTAGTGAAAAATCCTGCTTTATTCCATCGGATGAGCACCAGATTGTCCACCTGATCTTGCAGATCTTGCAGGATTGGGTCTGCATATGACCTGGAGTCGATATCAAATAGGGATAATAAGTGATAGTTTGCTGGATTGCTTCTGTCTCCCCCTTTAAAAATGGGTGGGTTACTGATCCATGCCAAGAATCTAGAACTGCTTGGTGAAACTTTCTGATGGATGCAACTACCTGTGGATTCCTCACCTTATGAATTCTCCCATACGCCAGCATCCAACAGAAAATATTCTTCCCAGCTTTCCACGTCGACGAGGATGTCACAATTGCACTGCTCCACGCGACTCCGTCTGACATCACCGTTCCAATAAGAGGTCCTCGTTGGAGTGCTGATGTCAGTTCCCTTTTTTCCGTGCCATCGACGCTAGCGGTTTTCTCCTAGTTCTCGTTACTGTTGAAAGTGTTCCATCTTGTTACTAGTTACAATCCTGTTTCTCGTTACAATGTCTCCTCCTAGGAAGTCTGGATTTAAGCCATGTCGAGAGTGTGGGTGTCGCGTGTCAGTTATTGACCCTCATGATGATTGCCTTTGGTGTTTGAGCTCCGAGCATGATGTCGAGGAGTGTGTATCCTGCCAGAGCATGAATCCTAAGGCTCCGAAGGAGATGGAGGCCAAACTCTTTTTGGCCAAGACGAAGAAGGGACATAAGAATCATCACAGGTCCTCTTTTCACACTTCGTTAAAGAAACACAAGAGGCAACGTCTTCATGACTCTCGGCGTCGCTCGGAGCCATTCAAGATCAAGATTTCCATCTCAGCAGCGTCGTACGACGTGGGAGGTTAGTCCGACTGTGACTCCACAACGTCAGAGCCCTCAGGCTTCTCCGGTGTCGTCAGTCTTCGAGGTAGTTCCACCTCCGGAGAGTCCTCGATTTTCACCTGCTGCACAGCATTCAGATGTTCAGCAAGTGCAGGTGCAACATGGAGACCAGAGGTATCCTGCCTTCCCGGCTCCAGGAGCAGATCCAGTGGCATTTTTAAATGCCCTGTTTTCGATGTTTAATGCTATAGCCTGTGCTGGTGCACCGGCTGGTCCCACAGGTCCTTTAGCATTTTAGTTGGGCTCCCCGGCTCCTTACAAGGAGGCGCTGTTTATGCCCTTCTATCTGGCTGAGGGTGCCGGTGCAGCGCCGTTTACATCGCCTTGAGGTCCTGCGGTTCTGATGACGTCGCCTTGTAGACCTATGGCGCCGATCTCATTGCCCTTTCAGTCGAAGCCGATGATGGAGCCTCAGGTGTCAATGGCTCTGTTGGAATCCACTCCGGCGCTGGATCCGGATGCTGGATTAGACCGAGTCAGCCTTCTTCTCTTGTTCCACGCCTTACAGTTTTGAAGCCGGTATCATCAATGTCGGCTAATTTTATGTTGACACCGAGGTTAGAGGCCAGGCTAAGGATACGTAGAAAGGCTTTATGACTTTTGGAAGAGGAAGAGTACCAGCAGCAGTTGTTGGAAGAAGGGGAGATTGTGGAGCCCTTGGGAGAATATCAAGGGCTGGATTCAGGCAGTGGGCTTGACACTTCCCTGGAATCGGACCTTTCTACGCCAGGGGAGTTTACGGAGGTGGTGGCCTCATTCCATACTGTGATTTGGAAGGCTGCAAATGTTTTGGATCTTCCATTGCCTGCTGCAGAGATCAAAACAAATATTCTAACTGAGGTCCTGCACCCTTCTTCTACTTCAGCGGATCCATTGCTTCCGTTTAATTATGCTCTTACGGAGCCTATCTTAGAGCTATGGAGGAAGCCTGTGTCGTCACCTGCTGTCAATAGGTCTGTGGCAAGGAGGTATAGAGTGACGCCTGGGGATCCGGGGTTCTTATCAAAACCTCCTACCACGGAGAGTCTGGTTGTTCAGGCCTCTTGTTCCACACGGTCTGCACTGGGTGCCTTCCCTGTGATCCTGTCGGACAGGGAATCCAAAAGGATGGAGCAGTCGGCAAAGACATTTTTTTCTACTTGAAGCCCTTAAGGTAGCAAATGCTACCTGTGTTCTCGCAGATACGTCCACGCCCTGATGGATTCAGCTAGGGCTATGGTTTCTGACCTGCCGCAGGAGGTGCAGGGGCAATTTGGAGAACTCCTATTGGATGCTCAGGCTGCAGCAAAACAGATAATCCAGCCTGGATTCCACAGACTTGGTGGCCAGGGCGATGGGTACCTCTATTGCTACCAGGAGGCACGCATGGTTGAGGTCCTCTGGTTTTTCCTCTGATGTACAGACTGCTCTCCTGGACTTGCCCTTTGATAGGGAAAAACTTTTTGGTGATAAAGCGGACTCTGTCCTATAGCGCTTTAAAGACAGTCGGGCCACAGCAAAGTCTTTCGGTCTGCAAGCCTCCTCTCCTACCCCTTTCAAGTCCTTTCGGAGGTTTAGGGGGTTTGGGTGTGGAGCCGTTTACTGTGGGAGACCCCAGTCCACAGTACAACAGCCTACAAGCCTACCTTATAGATCCTTTAGAGGGCGGGGAGGGTTCGGACAAGAGGGGCCACCCAGCAGCACCCTGCATCATCCTCTTCCTCTGGAGGACAACAACAAGGGAAGCAGCCCTAGTTTTATGCCCATTTTCAACCACACTTCTTCTGTAGGGGGAAGATGACGTATTTTTCTCCACAAGTGGGATTTAATTACATCAGACTCCTGGTTTCTGAACATTGTGAGGAAAGGATATGCTCTCCCTCTCCCATCCCTCTCCATCCCTCGTTTTGTTCAGAAGACCATCTCCTGCTGTTTCAGCAGGAGGTTCAGATCCTGTTGTCAAAAGGTGCGGTGGAGTTGTTCCAGAGCAGGAAAGGGGTCAGGGTTGGTATTCAAGATACTTCCTTATCCCCAAGAAGGACGGTCGTTTGAGACCAATCCTAGACCTGAGGATTTTGAATTGGTTACTCAAAAAGGAAAAATTCAAGATGCTGACTCTGGCACAGGTATTTTTGGCGTTGAGCAAAGAGGATAGGATGGTGTCTGTCGACTTGCTGGATGCTTACTTTCATATCCCTATACTCAAGTCGCACAGAAAGTATCTCTGGTTTGTGGTGAGGTCACAACACTACCAGTTTGCAGTCCTTCCATTTGGTCTTACTTCAGCACCTCAAGTCTTTCCGAAGGTGAGGGCAGTGGTGGCAGCAAGTCTCAGAAGGAAAGGGATATTGGTATTCCCTTACCTGGACGATTTGTTGATCAAAGCCAAGTTTCCAGGGCTTGTGGTGCGTAACTTGCAGATGATAACTCAGTTGTTGTTCAGTCTGGGTTTTACGATAAATGTACCCAAGTCTCACCTGGAGCCCTCTCAAAGCCTCCTGTTCACAGGGGCAGTACTGGATACTACATTGAATCGGGCCTATCATCCGCCTCAGCGGATTCAGGACATCTAGGTGTTGATTCCATTGTATCAAAATGGAGCGCCTGGAGGACCAGCTGTTCGTGGGATATATTGGACAGAGGAAGGGCAGAGCAGTCCATAAAAGAACGATCTCCAGGTGGGTCATTCTCTGTATCAAGGTTTGCTACTCGTTGGCAAAGAAGGTTCCCCCTGAGGGTATAAGAGCCCATTCCACCATGGCTAAGTCCGCCACTTCAGCCCTGGCGAGGGGGGTTCCGGTGGTGGATATTTGCAAGGCAGCAACTTGGGCGTCCCTCCTCACCTTTGCAAAGCATTACTGCTTGAACTCGGAGATTAGGAGGGACGGCCATTTTGCACAATCTGTGTTGCAGGATTTCTTGGTGTAACCAGTCAGGCACCCACCTCCGAGTGCAGTACTGCTTTGGGACTCTATTCATAAGGTGAGGAATCCACAGATAGTTGTATCCATCAGAAGAACAAGTTACATACCTTCGGTAATGCTTTTTCTGGTGGATACAATAGCTACCTGTGGATTCCCCACAGTCCCACCCGCATCCCCATTGCCTGTCTGGTTACACTAAGATGTTTGTTTTACAAGTGTATATATATTTTGGTGTTTATGTGTATATATAAATGATGGTTTTGATTCTATTGCATCATTGTGGTTTTATGTATATGTGTATTCATTGAGCTACTGTGAGGTCGGTTTTCACCTGTTCACCTCAAAGGCACATAAAAAATGGGTGAAACTAACATCAGCACGCCGGTGAGGACCTCTTATTGGCATAGTGGCATCAGACGGAGTTGCGTGGAGCCATGCAATAGTGACATCCTCGTCGACGTGGAGAGCACTTGGCATGGGCAGTGCAGGGGTCCCTGTGCAGTGCCCCATTTCGCAGGTCACTGCCCGATTTTCAGGCAGTGATCTCCACGACGGTTGCAGCTGCACCCGCTGCACAGAGGCATTGGCGTCAATGTCCCGGCCAGGCATTCCCGTGGGCCGGCGGGCGGAAACAATGTTTCTGCCCACCGGCCCACAGTAATGTTCTTTATATGGCCGGCGGGATTCCAGGGGCCCTGGCGGTCAGTAGTAAGACCGCCAGCATGAACACGGCAGTTTCGACCAACGTGTTCAAAATGAGGGCCTTAGTCTTGTTGTTCCTTCACTAGGTGATTGAGTTTCAACTGGTGGTATTCCCAATGTAGTGAGCTTTTTGCTGAAATGTTGTTTTTTTTACATCTGCAGCATGTTTCTCTGCTTGATAGTTAGCAGTAGGGGAGAGGTTTTCTTTCTACCATGCCTTATCATCAGAATCCTGCAGTATTGCTCTTAGTCAATTATAGCACTAAGGAGGGTGTTGTACGAACTAAAGCCCCTTCCTAGACATGCACAATTTGAAGCAATTGCTATTTGGGAATTAGTTGCAAGCCAAAAAGAGGCTGAGAAATTTTAAAGGAAAATGAGGAAAGCAAAAAAGACTCCAGAGGAAACTAGATGGGATACAGAGCAGAGAATGTGGAGAGCAGATACTTTACATACAGTGAAGCTATTTCCAGTAATTACACAGGAAGGTGATGGAAGTGTTAAGCCTTATGCCAAAAAGAAATCTGAGGAAGATACAGAACAGAAATTGGATGAAAATAAAAGGGTAGCAGATGATGAGAGTGATTCGGATGATGAATTTATAACTCAGTTGTTGCAAAATTGCCCCCACAGTAAAATGCAGTCAATCAGTAAATCAGAATGTAGTCCCAGGTGTTGCCACAACCCCAGTTGCACAAAGCCAGGTTCAGATAATTCAAAATTTACCTACTGCTAATGTTGCACAGGTGCTAGCGATTTATCAGACAGTTCCAAATCTTAACACAGCTCAGAATGTCCCAGTTCCACTTATGCCACAGACAATTCAGAATGCAGGAATGACTTCATTTGAGTCCACACCTAATGTGCAGACACCTGCACAAGTCATTAACCAGAGACAGACTATGCCAATGTATTCCCCAGTGATGACACCACAGAATGTTACCCCAGACCAGTCAAATCAATCTTTTGGTATAGTATTAATTGGCCAGAGTTAAGGATTTATATTTCCGCAAAGTCAGACAAATTTGTCAGGACAAGAAGCATTAACAGTTCCCGTAACCATAGGTCCATGTATGCCCAGGGTAATAATGAGAGTGGCCCCCTGATTCCAAATCCAGTATCAGCAATCATTTCACCTCTTGGAACTAATGCAGAAATGGAGAGACTGAGCACTACTGTGCCAGCCATGATACTTGTGAATTATTTTGGTTCAAACCAGACACATAATGGAGTTGGTCCACTGATTGATGTGACATATCCCCCATGTTCATCTGTGATGGTTTAAGAGCAGGCTATGAGACCCCCATGCAATATACCACAGTTTATACCACAAGATAGAGGAAATAACATTAGTTTTCAAGAGTTATCAGCACAACAATTGACTGAATAGTTAGACAATTTGAGCAGAGCATCAGTGCCAGGAAACATGCCTGAGGAAGAAAGGACATTGAACATGGCTAGATTGAAACTGGAATTAAATGTAATATGTGAGGGAACCCTTGAATTGAATAGACTTGATTCTTACAATAAAAATGAGTTGCACTTCATGTGCAATGATGTGACTTTTCGAGCAGGACAGGTTTACAAGAAATTAGCTAATTTTGGCTGGAAAATATGAAATTGAGATGATAAATCCAAACAGTTGAAAAAGAGTTAGAAATTAAAATTTGATACCAGAGACATTGCAAACATGATATCACGTGGAATGAAAATGTACTTTAAGGAGTTGATTCAAGGCATTCAAACATGGTTAGAGTTAGATAAATGGGAAGTCCAATTGGCAAAGAAAAGAGATCAGAAGAAAAATCAGACTGAATCTTCTAATGATGTACAGCAGGCTGAGGGAGCTGTAAAAATGATGCCAATGAGAGAAATTCCTGGAAGGAATTTTGTTCATGTTCCTTGGAGAAGAAGTGACATACTGTCATTTTCAAATGATTACCCAAAGTTGAGGGAGAAATCAGTGGAATGGTGCCAGCAAACAGAGAGGTTTGTCAAACTTGTGAAGTCTTTGTCGGAAGATCTGAACACTTTATTTAAGATTGTGGTTCCAGCAGATTTGTGGGCTGAGTGTAAGCAGAGAATTGATTTGCCAACCTGTAAGCCACTGAGAGATACAGTAACTGGTGCCCTGTCTGAAGAGGTGATAAAAAACTATGACAAGGTGACTGAGATTTGAAAACTAGAGTTTCCCCTTAAGATATTGATTGGCAAAGGATTGACAGGACTTCTCAGGAGACAAAGGACTCAGTTCATGCTTATTATGAGAGACTGCTCAAAACATTCAGACAATACAGTACCACAGAAATTGAGCTACTGAGAAGCTGAGAGACCTGATTAATTTTGTATTTAGATTTGGTCAACTATTGAAGCTTGAAATGAGTAGTATGATTAAGAATCATTTGATTTGCTGTCAAGGAAAGCTAATTGATGAGGTTTTGCAATATGCAAAATACTGTAGGTTAGGTTAATTTGAAGCAGAAAAGGTTGAAGGAAAAGGCAGTGGTGATGCAGATCAAGTCTGCCCAAGCAGTAGGTATGCAGCATCTGCAAGGAGTAGTGAACATAGGAGGAATGCAGGCAACACAGCAACAGGGTAATATGGTGCTCCAGTTCAGAGGTAGAGGTTGTGGAATTCGATTGTGAATGGGGCTGATGTTCAGAACATGAAGAAAATGCTTCCTGTTCATGCGTGCAGCAACGATGGACATTGGAAGCTGGAGTGCCCCTTTAGTAATGTAAATAATTTGGTGCAAGGTGGTGGTATTGCACAGATGGTTGACAACAGTCAATTTCAAAATCATAGAATTCAAAAGCAAATTCATGTCCCACAGCAAATGCAGATACCACAATCTCTGATGGTTCCTCAGCAGAACATGAACACTAGAACAAATGCAATTGTGAATCAGTTAATCACACAATACCCATTGATTGATTTCAGTGATGATGAAATGAGAGAAGATTGCATGAGCAAGAGTTCAGAAGAGGAAGAATATGTGTTGGCTGCATCATTGGAAGTAGATTAGTGTGGTCCTTATGTGAATGCAAGTGTGATGTGTCATGATGTTTCATTACTGGTTGACACTGAAGCAACTCGTTTTACTGTTAGATCTACATAAGTCCATAATGTGCCCCTTTCAGGAAGAACAGTTCAGGTTATAAGAGTAGCAAACCTGCATTAGGTAAACCCCATTACAGAGCACATTCAAGTTAAGATAGGAAGCTCTGAAGGTCTGCACCAATTTGTGGTTTGTAATTCAAGTCCTGTGAGTGTTAGGAAGAGACATGCTACGCAAATTAAAATGTTGCATTACTTTTACCCATAAAGGGATAGCAATTCAAAACAATAGTGATAATGAACCTTCCAGTCAAATTGATGAAATGTATCCTCTCATTACTTTGTTTCCTACTATGACAGTTAAAGACTTACCTGATGAATCACAGGACACAGTAACGCTGAGAGTTTTGAGTCTCTCTGAAAAATATAATGGACTCATTCAAGGTGTTCATCCAGTCCAAGTGTCTGTAAAGCCAGATGCAGTTTTCCCCATGATGGGCAGCCCAGGTAATATAAAAAGTATGGGATTGTGAAAGCCAAGTGGGAAATATCACATAGTTAAGGATTTGAGAAAGGAGAAAACGTTGTAGTATCCTGTTGTCCCATAGTGCCAAGTCCAGCAGTGTTTTTATTCCAGATTCCATGTGAAGCAGAATGGTTTTCAATTATTGATTTGTCACAGGTATTTTTTTCAGTGCCCTTGTACGAGGATAGTCAGTTCCTCTCTTCCTTCCAATTTGGCAACCGTGTGTATTCATGGTGACATACTCCACAGGGGTTTTCAGAATCTCCATCCATTTTTAATCAGATTCAGAAGAAGAATTTAGAGTCTTTTTTAACATGACATTTCAGTCTGCTTTAGTGCAGTGCATTGATGATACATGTGAAGCTCGCAGACAAGATACCCTAGCGTTATTGAATTATTTGGGTGAGAACAGCCACAAGATTTCCCCTGCTAAGTTACATTATTGCCAGAAAGAAGTAAGGTATTTGAGTCACCAAATTGAGGAAGGTGCAAGGAAAGTGTCCAGCGAAAGTGTTGCAGCAATTTTTCAAATGAATCCCCTAGTTACACAGAGAGATCTCAGAATGTTTTGGGTATGATGAGCTATTGTTGACAATGGATCCCAACATTTTCAGTAATTTCCATACTGTTGCAGAAGTTGACTCGTAAAGAAGTCACAGATCCAGTCCCTTTCAATGAAGAGTGCATGAAGTTTTACACTAGGTTGAGAGAGGGTTTGTGCGGAGTTCCAGCTTTACGAATGCCTGATTACACAAAAGGTTTCACACTGTTTTGTCATGAATATGATGGTTGTTCTTATTCTGATTTGACATAGTCGCATGGAGGAGCAAACAGGCCAGTGGCATATTTTTATGCAACATTGGATCCAGTCGCTGCTGCTTTGCTCAGCTGTTTGAAAGCTGTGGCTTCCACTATTGTGAGCATTGGTCAATGCGAAGGCATTGCGATGGGACACCCTTTAACTGTTTATGTCCCACACTAATTTGAAGTACTTTTGACCAGATTTTGACCAGATCAAAGACCCAATATTTGACCAATGCCTGTCTTACCTGTTATAAGTTATTGATCCTCAGATCTGCAAACATAACAGTCAAGAGGTGTGCGGTCTTAAAGCCCGTCACATTAATGCCTGTAAATGTTGATAATTGATGATGTTAGTGAAATGGAACATGACTGCCTCGATGTCACTGAACTGTGCACCAAACTAAGACCTGATATTCAGGATACTCCTTTAAAGGAGAATGACCAGGTTGTTTTTGTTGATGGCTCCTGTTTAAGAGACAGTGAGGGTACTCTGAGAGCAGGTTATGCAATTTGCACCCTTTCAAGAGTTGATGAAGCCTCATGGCTTCAATGAGTCTGTTCTGCCTACGTAGCCAAATTAGTGGCTCTGCCAAGAGCATGCTGCATATCAGAGTAGCTCAAAGTGATAATATTCACAGATATTCAATACGGATTTGGTGTTGTCTATGATTTTGTGCAGGGATGGCACCAGAGAGGTTTCATGACCTTGTCTGGGTCATCCATTCAAAACGGGGAAAGAATTCATAGCTTGTTGAATGTATTACAGCTACCTGAGAAGATTGCTGTTGTAAAATGTGTACCCCACCAGAAGTCTAATGACTATGTAATGTTGGGCAATGCCTATGCTGACCAAATTGCCAGATATTGTGAACTCCATTGTGTCACCTTCTATGAAGAGTGGAGTACTGAAAGTGATACCAGTGAAACAAATCAAAATTTCTTGATGTTAGTGGTTAATACCTGGGATGAGATTAAGAGGTTGCAGGAAGACGCAACAGAGGAAAAACACAGCGGATGGATCAAAGAGATGGAGATGATGTATGGATTTCAAATGAAGGGAAAGTTGTGTTGCCAGATTGTTTGTTGAACTCAATTGCTAAATATTATCATGGTCAGGTTCATCTTGGCAGCAATGCGATGATTTGCACATTTAAACAAACATGGTACAACCCCAGATTTAGATTGGTTGCAGAAGTGGTTTGTCACAGATGTGTTACATGCCAACAAATGAATGTAGGGAAATGCACAGAAGTTAATTTGAGCCACATAGGCAGATCCGGAGGTCCATTTAACAGAATGCAACTTGATTTTATTGAAATTCGTGCCTGTAATGGATTGAACTATGTATTGGACATTGTGGGGGTGATTCTAACCCTGGCGGTCGGTGATAAAGCGGCGGCCAACCCGCCAACAGGCTGGCGGTCCAAAAAATGGAATTCTGACCCTGGCGGGAACAGCCAACACAGCCCGCCACATTAACACTCCGCCCGCCACGGCGGTACAGACAAACAGCGCGGCGGCCACCGCCAACAGACAGGCGGCAGACAATGTACCGCCCACAGTATCATAACTCACCAATCCGCCACCTTTTCCGGGGCGGGAGCCCCGCCGATAAAAACACGGAGGAAACAGACTACGAACGGGAAAACGCTCACCTCTACGCACTCCACGAGGAAGGAGGACAGCATGGAACCCGAATTAAACATCCTACCTGCTCTCGTCTACCTGCTCATCTACCACGAGTACGAACGCCGGCGCAGACGACAACGGTGAGTACTGCACCTACGACACACGGGAGGGGGGAGGAGGAAAGCTTACGGCACACACATATGCGACCCCCACCCCACCAAACTATGTACACACCAATGCAGAGCAACAAGTCACAGTGACACCACCCAAACCCCCCTGAAAAATGCAAAGACATAATTAAATTGTGAATAAAAATTTATGTACAAAATAGGCTCTGAAAAGTATTGGTCAACTAGCCAAAAAATCAATATCAAAATAATTCTATATACAGTGCAATGGATAACCGAGGCAATTAGTCCTGCACATCAAAAAGAAAATCGAAGTGTCCGTGGGCCAAAGTGTAACAACACAAGGGCAAAGTCCACACAGGAGACCTGAGTCCTTTGGAGAGAACACTGCAGGGGCATCTGATGAAAAAACTACAGGCACCTCAGGGGGAAGGGAAGAGGGGGGGCACCACAGCCACATGAGTCCACGACGCCAGATCCACGAAGGGGCCACCATGCCTACTGTGCCATCCTGGGGAGTGCAAAGCCACAGTCTCTCAAGTCTCTACAGTAGGTGGGTTGCCCACTGTTCCATCCTGGGGAGTGCAAAGCCACAGTCCATCAGGTGGATTACAGTCTCCACTGGTCAAGGAGGAGGCATGGTGGGCACAGTGAACCGTTAACAGTGCATGCAGGAAGGGCCCAGCGGAGCGGTGCTTGAGACGGCGGTGCCCAGCGGAGCGGTGCTTGACAGGAAGGGCCCAGCGGAGCGGTGCCTGAGACGGCGGGGCCCAGCGGAGCGGTGCTTGACAGGAAGGGCCCAGCGGAGCGGTGCCTGAGACGGCGGGGCCCAGTGGAGCGGTGCTTGACAGGAAGGGCCCAGCGGAGCGGTGCTTGAGACGGCGGTGCCCAGCGGAGCGGTGCTTGACAGGAAGGGCCCAGCGGAGCGGTGCCTGAGACGGCGGGACCCAGCGGAGCGGTGCTTGACAGGAAGGGCCCAGCGGAGCGGTGCCTGAGACAGCGGGGCCCAGCGGAGCGGTGCTTGACAGGAAGGGCCCAGCGGAGCGGTGCTTGACAGGAAGGGCCCAGCGGAGCGCTGCTTGACAGGAAGGGCCCAGCGGAGCGGTGCTTGAGATGAAGGGCCTAGCGGAGCGGTGCTTGACAGGAAGGGCCCAGCGGAGCGGTGCTTGAGATGAAGGCCCCAGCGGAGCGGTGCTTGAGATGAAGGGCCCAGCGGAGCGGTGCTTGAGATGAAGGGCCCAGCGGAGCGGTGCTTGAGATGAAGGGCCCAGCGGAGCAGTGCTTGACAGGAAGGGCCCAGCGGAGCGGTGCTTGAGACGGCGGGGCCCAGCGGAGCGGTGCTTGACAGGAAGGGCCCAGCGGAGCGGTGCTTGAGACGGCGGTGCCCAGCGGAGCGGTGCTTGACATGAAGGGCCCTGTTCAGCGGTGCTCTTCTGCACGGCGGGGCCCTCTTCAGCGGTGCTCTTCTGCACGGCGGGGCCCTCTTCAGCGGTGCTCTTCTGCACGGCGGGCCCTCTTCAGCGGTGCTCTTCTGCACGGCGGGGCCCTCTTCAGCGGTGCTCTTCTGCACGGCGGGGCCCTGTTCAGCGGTGCTCTTCTGCACGGCGGGGCCCTGTTCAGTGGTGCTCTTCTGCACGGCGGGGCCCTCTTCAGCAGTGCTCTTCTGCACGGCGGGGCCCTGTTCAGCGCTGCTCTTCTGCACGGCGGGGCCCTCTTCAGCGGTGCTCGTCCAGTAAGTCAAGGGAGCCAGACCTGGCCTGGACTCCCTGCTCAGTCGCCCTCCGACAGTGCTGTTGATGGACCCTTCGGTGACGGAGTCCTGGGCCCTTTGGTGTCCTCCCTAACACCCGGGATGGGGCTTGTGGGGCCCTCCTGCTCCGCGCTCCTGCTGGCTGACTTCTCCGCCCTGCTGCCCTTTCGCTCCTTAGATGGGGCTCTCGGGCCCTTGCCTCCCCTAGATGTTGTGGCTGGGGAAGTGGGCGAACTTTGCTCCTTGGGGGCAGCCGTGTCAGTCCTCTCACGGCGGCCCTTTAGTTTCCTGGTCCTCTTGCCTGGGGGGGGGGGGCTGGCTGTCCCCTTGCTGCTGATTGAAGTGTCACTGCTGGCAAAGGGTGGACTCCAGAACCCATGCACCACAGTGACACTCGAAGCTGGGCTGGTGGTGGCTGAGGTGCTCTTGGGACTCTTTGCAGATGGAGGGGGTGGGTCAGGGGAGGGAAAGAGGTTAAGATTAGCGAGGAAAAGTTTTTTAGGACCAAGGTAAAGGGTAGGAGAAGTGGTGATGGGAGTGGAGGAAGAGGATGTGGTTGTAGGAGAGTCAGGTGTGCTGTCTTTGGGTGCAGGTGCTTGTGCTGGAGGCTGTCGTGAGGTGGATGGCTGTTGGGTGGGTGTCTGCCTGCGTTTGTGTGTCTTGGAAGAGGGGGTGACAGACACAGTGGGAGAGGACACAGGGGACGTGTAAATGGTAGTGGGGGTGGTGACTGCACATGTGCGGACTGTACTGGAGGGTGTGCTGGTGATGGAAGCACTGGCTGATGGTGGTGTGCATGCAGGTGTGAGTGTAGACGTCATAGGGAGGGAGGAGGGAGACGAGGAGGAGGGGGATACAGAGGTGGTAGTGACTGTTGGAATGTCTGCATCTGGGTGTTGCTTGCGTGAATGCTTGTGGGTTCTCTGGTGCTTGTGTCTGGATGAACTGCCCTTGGGTGTTGAGGTGTGTGCAGGCTGGTCTGATGGTGTGGATGGGATAGGCTGAGGAACAGGAGACAGAGACAGGGTGGAGGCAGTCAGAAGAGGGAGGCTGGAAACAGGGACAATGGCTGCCGTCAGTGCTGAGGCCAGAGCATTGAACGATCGTTGATGGGCAGCCTGACCCGAATGAATGCCCTCCAGGTAGGCATTGCTCCGATGCACCTCCCTTTCTACCCCCTGGATGGCATTCAAAAGGGTAGTCTGCCCAACAATGATGGTCTAAAGGAGGTCAATGACCTCCTCACTGAGGGCAGCAGGGGTGACAGGGGCAGGGGCTGAGGTGCCTGGGGATAGGAGACGCCCGCCTTCCTGGGTGCGCGGGCACGGAGTGTAGGCTGAGGGGCTGCTGGGAGGGCGGGGCTGGTGCGCTGGGTGGCGGCTGTACCTGTAGATGCGGGGGCCCGGATGTTGCCGCCACCGCTAGGGAGCTCCCATCCGAGGACGTGTCGGTGTCGCTGGTGTCACCACCGGTCCCTGTTGTGGTGCTCCCCTCGCCCTCCGGATCACTGGTGCCCTCGGTGTCTGTTCCTGGGCCCACCGGGGCCTTGTGACTTGCAGCTCCCTCGTGCTCCTATGCCAATTCTCCTCCGCCTGATGATGCTAATGCACACATGCACAAGAAGATGAAGAAGAAGGGTGGGGGGAGAAAAACGAAGACCAGGTTGGGTGCATGCAATGTCAACACCGTTGGCGGAGAGGACAGACACAGGAGCCTCATGCACTAAGCCGCGCATTCGGGGTACACTACTCAGTACTTCTGACTAGGAAAACAGGTCTAGAGACGACAAACGCGCACATGTGTGATGCTGGACCATCGATAGCTGTACTTGTCACCCTACAGAGGTGGGGGCCGGGAGCACAGGGCCATGCCTAAAGGAGAGGACTACACTACAGAAAGCGCCCTGGCCTAATGTCACCCACAACCCTCCTCCCCCACCCAGACGCCTACACTGCGCAGAGAGATAGCAGAATGTGCTGATACTCACCCCCTTGTGTCTGCTGTGATGTCCTCAAGCGCCCATCCAAATCAGGGTAGGCCACCGCCAGGATCCGGGACATCAGGGGGGGTCAGGGTACGACTGGCACCCCTCCTAGGTTGGGAGGCCATCCCCAGCAGTGACTCGGCGGTCTTCCTGGTCCCGCGGCGGATGTCCTCCCACCTCTTGCGGCAGTGGGTGCCCCGTCTGACGTGGACCCCCAGGGCCCGGACTTCCTTGGCGATGGCACGCCAAATGTCCACTTTCTGATGGGCGCTGACCTATTTGACATGTACAGGGTGGGAAGGAAAGATTCATCAATTTTCTGCATGTTAGATGTGATTGGCCCTCCCTCCCCAACCTTGCCATATGGCACATGCTCTCATCTGTTGTGCGTTGCACTCCTCATTCGCCCCCCCACCCCACCAACTTACATCCACCCCACTCCACACAGGCATAGCCCTTTCAATGTGCACCCAGTGTACTTACCTGTTGGTCTGGAGGACCGTAGAGTAACGCATACTGGGGGAGGACCCCATCCACAAGTTTCTCCAACTCCTCAGACGTGAAGGCAGGGGCCCTTTCCCCAGTCGCAGCAGCCATTGTCACTTCCAGACCGAGGTCACAGCAGCACTTGCAGTATAGGTCCTCTCCTGTGGATGATCAGGTCTCGAGTGATTAAGCAGAGAGAAAATGGCGGTCACGCCCGCAGCGGTGCGTACCGCCGCGGTGCGTACCGCGACCGCCGGCGCACCTCGTCATTGGCTCCTGAAACCCATAGGCTTCAATGTTAGCCAATGCGGCTTCGTATAGCGGTCTTCGACCGCCTACCGCCACGGTGTGCCACGCCAGCGCATTGACCTCACATCCCATTGTCCCACTTCACAGGTCAGGCAGCCGCCATTTCAAGGGCCCACATGGCATAATTTGTACTGCGTCACACAGGCCTAGGCCTTGCATTGCCACACATACACGCCTTTCAATACATAGATAATCGTGTGCTCGGCATGCTGTGGTGAACGTACCTGTGATTTGCTTGACTCTGTGCTCCATGTTGTCCTTCCTAGGCACCGTCCGCTGGGACTTGCGAGGAGAAGGATGAATCCTCGCGTGTACCGACCGCTGGTGGACCTGTCGACAATGGAAGAACGCCATATCATACTACGATACCGACTTGACCGAGCCACTATACATGAACTGTGTGCCCAGCTGGAGCCAGCCCTGATGTCCCCCATCCGCCAACCCACAGGAATTCCCCCTCTAGTGCAGGTTCTGTCAGTCCTCCATTTTTTGGCAAGTGGCTCATTCCAGACAACAGTGGCCATGTCATCTGGAATGTCTCAGCCTATGTTTTCAAAAATTTTGTCTAGAGTGTTGTCTGCCCTGACGAAACACATGCGGAGCTACATTGTATTCCCTGAGGAGGTTGATTTGGCCACTGTGAAGGGTGATTTTTATGCCCTTGGACATATCCCCAACATAATTGGTGCCATTGATGGGACCCATGTGGCTTTAGTACCCCCAAAAGACGATGAGCAGGTGTACAGAAACAGGAAAAGTTACCATTCTATGAACGTCCAGGTGGTCTGTTTGGCTGACCAGTACATCTCCCATGTGAATGCCAAGTTCCCTGGGTCAGTGCATGACGCGTATGTGATGCGTAATAGCAGCATCCCTTATGTGATGGAACAGCTACAGAGACAACGTGTGTGGCTAATTGGTGACTCTGGTTACCCCAACCTGCCTTGGCTATTGACCCCAGTGAGGAATCCCCGGACCAGGGCAGAGGAACGGTACAATGAGGCCCATGGGCGAACTAGGAGGATCATAGAAAGAACCTTTGGCCTCCTGAAGGCCAGGTTTAGGTGCCTGCATATGACAGGGGGATCCCTGATGTACTCACCAAAGAAGGTGTGCCAGATCATCGTGGCCTGCTGTATGCTTCACAATCTGGCATTGCGACGTCAGGTGCCTTTCCTGCAGGAGGATGGTCCAGATGGTGGTGTTGAAGCAGCTGTGGAGCCTGCGGAGAGTGAAGAGGAGGAAGACGAAGAGGACGACCCACACAACCTGGACAGAGTTATCCAACAGTATTTTCAGTAGCACACAGGTAAGAATCACCCACGCCATTTAACATTTACTGAAAGCCCCCTGCATCTTTACTTTGTGTATTTCCCCCCAGTTCATTTATACTGATGTTTGATTTTCCCTTCCCTTTTCAGTGCTGTATGACCCACTGCGTGACTTCTGCTTGGTTAGCCCATGGACTAATGCTTATTGACATCGGTATGTTGTCATCACAAAAATAACAGAACATTATTGATCAGTAATGTGTTACACATTTGTAAATAATACAGGCTGACTCCTGAATGATTTCAGTGCAATGAGTGATTTATTTTTAGTGCTAGATATTGGTACATGATATTAAAACGGTGATGGGTGAGGGTGGAGTTATGTCCATGGCAGAGACCAGTTCTCAGTTTCACAGGTGCATTTTCCATATGCCTGTGGAAGGATGGAGCAGGGGCAGTTCAAGGTTGGACAGGGTGACACTGTGGGACAGTGGGATGACATCAGGGGGTATCTTATGCTGGCGGGGGTCTTGGCATCCTACTCTGTCTTCCTGTGAGATCTCAGGTTCCTCTTGCGGGGTGGTTGTTCTTCAGCAGGAGGTGGGGTTCTGGTGGGCCGTCGTTCTCTGGGGGCCTCCTGACCACTAGCGCCGGCGGAGGTGGTAGGCTGTTCCTGGCTAGTGACAGGGGCCCTTTGTGGTGCCACATGGTCCCGCAATGTGGTTTCTATCCGGTTGAGGGCCTGGACTATGGTCCCCATAGCGGTAGCGATGTTCCTGAGTTCATTGCTGAACCCCATGTACCGTTCCTCCTGCTGTGCCTGGATCTCGGTGAACCTGGCCAGTACCGTCGCCATCGTCTACTGGGAGTGATGGTATGCTCCCATGATGGTGGTGAGGGCCTCTTGGAGAGTGGGTTCCCTGGGCCTGTCCTCCCCCCCCTGTCGCACAGCAGCCCTCCCAGTTGCCCTGTTTCCCCGGGCCTCTGTCCCCTGCCCACTACCACTGCCCCCAGGTCCCTGTTGTTGTTGGGGTGTTGGGTCAGCCTGGGTGCCCTGTAGTGGCGGACACACCGCTGATTGACGCGTCCGCGAGACAGAGGCATGGGCCCGCTGGGTGGGAGCTGTGCTGGTGTTCCCAGAGGGGGTTGGGTCTGCTGTGGCCTGTGTCTGTGTGTGGGGAACCGACTGTCCAGAGGTCCCCGATGGTCCGGGCTGGTCATCAGGTTCTAGGTCGACAGAGCTGCTGTCCTCGCTGGGGGCCTGTTCTGGGGGTGGGATGGACAAATCTGGACCCTCCGTGGCAGTGTGTTGGCGTTCGGGCCCTGCAGGTGTAAAGGAGTATGGTTATTGTTTCTGTGTTTGCCATGGCGTGCATTTTGAGTGCCCTTGTCCACCAGTGCTGGCATTCCCTTGTGGGAGGTGTTGTGAGGGTGGTGGGGGGGGGGGTGTATGGGTATGTGCAATGGTCATGCTTTGGTGGTGGCTGTCTATGGTTTGTGTTGTCATTCAGGGGTTGGTGTTGTTTAGGGTGGGTTGTGCTGGTGAGACATTGGCAGGGAGGTTGTGTGCTGGGGGGTT
Organism: Pleurodeles waltl; assembly: GCF_031143425.1. Classification (NCBI taxonomy): domain Eukaryota; kingdom Metazoa; phylum Chordata; class Amphibia; order Caudata; family Salamandridae; genus Pleurodeles; species Pleurodeles waltl. Next base: position 204,819,494 of record NC_090447.1, read on the forward strand.
GAGATTGGGGGTGAGGGGGGGGTTGGCATGCTGGTGGTTGGGGGGGGTGAAGTAGTTCAGATTCGACTTACCAGAGTCCATTCCTCCGTGTACTCCAGCGAGGCCATCAGGATGCAGGATGTTTACTACCTCTTGCTCCCATGCTGTGAATTGGGGTGGAGTGGGTGGGGGTCCACCGCCAGTCTTCTGCACCGCGATGTTGTGTCGCGACACCATCGAGCGCACCTTCCCCCGTAGGTCGTTCCATCGCTTTCTGATATCTTCCCGATTTCTGGGATGCTGTCCCACAGCGTTGACCCTGTCTACGATCCTTTGCCATAGCTCAGCCTTCCTTGCTATAGTGGTGTGCTGCACCTGTGTGCCGAAGAGCTGGGGCTCAACCCTTATAATTTCCTCCACCATGACCCTGAGTTCTTGGTCCGAGAACCTGGGGTGTCTTTGGGGTGCCATGGGGTGGTGTGGATGAGGTGTAGGGTGGTGTTTGTGGTGATGTGCATGGTGATGTGTGCGTAAATGTGGTGTGGGTGATGAAGTTGGGTTCCTGTGTGTGTTGGGGTTTTCGATTGCTGTGCTCGCTCTCTCTATCTCTATCTCTATCGCCTTCTCTCCGATTTCCAACTAGTGGGGGTTTGTGGGTGATGTGGGTGTGTGTTTTATAGTTGATTGGATGTGTGGGAGTGTTGTTTGTATGTGTGTCAGGTGTGTGTATTTCAAATTGTCCAATGTGGCTGTGTTTTGGAGCTGTGTGTATTTTGAGCACAGCGGTGTGTACCGCCAATGGAATACCGGGGTTGAAAGACCGCCACGTGGATTCGTGGGTCAGAATGGCATGGGCGTGTTTGTGTTGGCGTGACGGTGGAGGTTTGGTCATCTCCAGTTTTGCGCGGCCCGCTGATGAGGCGGCCTTCCTTGGATGTCGGTTTTTGGCGGTTTCACAGTTGGTGCTCAGAATGACCGTGGCGGTTTACCGCGGCGGTAGAATGGCGGACTTCTGACCGGCGGTAAGGGCCTTTTACCGCTGAGGTCAGAATGACCCCCTGTGTGTCTATTTTCCCATTGGGTTGAGGCATATCCAAAACATAGGAATGATAGTCTTACTGTAGCTAAGCTGCTGCTCAGGGAACTGATACCACTTTATGGATTCCCAACTTCTTTGGAATCAGATCGAGGAACTAATTTTAATAATGAAATCATAAAGTTGTTGCGTGCAGCACTGAACATTGAGTAAATATTGCACTGCAGTTACAGATCAGAGTCATCTGGATTGGCGAAGCAAATGAATGGAACACTGAAGCTAGATTGGTAAAGGTTTGTGCCTGATGAATTTCCACTTGCCCTTATGAGCATGCGTGACATCCTTGACAGGAAGACAAGACTCTTTCCCCATGAGAGACTGATGAGGCTACCAGCAGTACCTGGAAATGCACTTGTGAACATAACAGATGACTTAGTGCTTGATTATTGCAAAGATTGGGGCATGGTAAAAAAGCATGTGAGGAAGACTTGCCCAGAGCCAAGGTGGAAAGGACCATTACAAGTTTTCTTGGTGATGACAACAGCTGTGAAGTGTGCTGGTCTTCTGATCTGAATCCATGCAAGCCAAACACACAAAGTTGTGTGTCCACTTGAAAACACAGAGTCTGATCCCGCAAGAGTGAATGCTGATGAAGAAGATGTTCGGCTTGACCAAGCTGTGAGGACGACACCAGTGGCTGAAGCAGAAAACGTGCAAAGTGGTGATGGTACAAGCAGCCTACATGCAGGTACAGACAAAAGTGCACAAGAGCAAAGTCAACTGATTCCTTCCAATACACCAATTGTTGTGAAAGCAGTTACGCCTGAAAAGAGAACTGTGAAAGGAGATAAATGGCCTACAGCTGCACATAAACTGGTTGCAGTCAAATAGCCAAATCAGAGTGAAGATGAAGATGGTGCTGTAAGGAAAACGAAAAGGAAAAGTGTGCCAAGTCGCAGATACTCTTCACCTGAATTGATCTATTTCATTATAAATGAATGGGAGAGCAAGTTTATGGTCTTTTGTTTTGACCGTAAGAATTCATTTCAACATTCTGCAACTTGAAATCGCATTTGAACTGAGCTTTGAAATAACCTTGCCAATTGATCAACAAACTCTGGAAGTAATAATAAACGATCATCAGACTGTGTTCTATTAAAAACGATCATTGAACTATTTTTGAGAACTGTTTTGAAGATTGAGAATTGCTGTAAATAGTGCAAAAGACTTTGAAAGCTGTTTTACTTGGATTTTTTGCTAATGTTTGCTTTTATATTTATTCCTTTTTCTTTTCTCCTCTGATTCTACAGAAGCCATGAATCCTAGACAGGGCAAACACAATAGATGTAAATATGTATGCATTGGTTTAATAATAGTATGTATGACTGTGTTAATTTTATTAATCATAGGAATTAGTGTTTCAATGAAAAGAGTGGTGCAAAGTAGAGGAACTCCAATGAGAACATCCAAGCAAGATATGTTTTATAAGGATGAGGGATTGATTCATTTATATGGCACAAAGGGAGATTTACCCTCCACTGTTTATTATAGATTGTTGTATGAATATGTAGATACAATGAATGTGTGTGATTGTTATGTGTGTACACAAATTCCTTTATCAGTACAAGAGGGAATCACATATAGCCTACTACTAACTTATTGTATTGGTTGCAGTCTGTTATTAACATATTTGTATAATCAAGAGTACATTTAGTACTTCTATTCTAATTATGACTTAGTTTTATCTTTTGTTAACCATTAATTAGCATTTGAGCAGCATTGCAAAGGCTAGGAACATAGAAATAGTAGGATGTTTCTCTGAGTCTGCACTGACTGTTGTCACAGCATATGCACATCGGAATAACTTAGCATGTCTTCGCACACAGGCAGAAAAGGAGTTAATTAATCATTCATCAAGTAGATGACAGAAGGAAAGCAATGAAATAAAGGATAGACAGGGATATAGTTACCAAGGAGAAAATAGTTTCCACCACACCTAATGCACAGGGACGCGTAGCTTTAGATTGGAAACATGTAGTAAAGCTTTATATAAATAGGCCGCAATCAAAAGCTGACAATAAGTTTGTAGGAACAAGTGAATGCAGACATGTGTTCCTGTTCAGTGTATGGGAATTTATGCGAAATGGACAAAACCTTACTGTACCTGGTGTTTATTACATCTGTAGTAAGAACGCTTAGTACAAATTGCTGAAAGGCTGGTATGGTATATGTTTTTGGGGAGTAGTCTTCCCGAAAATTTACCAAGTGGACAACATTGACAATCCAGCAGATATTGAGAGACCTAAAATGAGATTTAAAAGGGGAACAAGTAGTTCAGAGATTACAGGTGATATTTTTGGAGCTTTTATTTCATCAGTGGGAGTGATGTTGAATGACATAAAAATAATGAAGTTATCAATAACTGTAGATAAGATGTCAACTTATTTTTTCAGTGTCAATGCTCCTAATGGATGGGGAAAAGGTTGCAGCAAGGTCTATGATTCTTCAGAATCACCTTGCGCTAGACAAAGGAAGGCTGTCAGCTAAGTTTTGAAATCACATAAACAAAAGCTGTTGGACTGAATGTGGAACAAATCAAATCTTCACCCCAGTCATAGATCTGGGTTTAATCCATCAGTTTTTTTGGTTGCCATGCCATTCCAGTTTGGATCCAGCCAAGTGCAAATCAGTCTTAACCCTGTTCCCTTTGGGAAGAGTTCAGCCCAAACTGCCAGGCTGGGTCCTCCCTGGACCAGAAACAAGCATCCTCGGACCTGTTTCAGGGTATCACCCTTCATCAGCTGGGCTAGCTTGAATCTGGTGGTATGGCAAGCAAGTCTGCACTTACATACTCAGTAACAGCAATAATTGTATTTATATTGAATTACATGCATTTTGTCAATACAAGTTACATGTGCACAGATAAACGCATGTTTAATTTAGTTTTAACAAGTCAAAAAAATGTTTGCAATTAAATAATTTGCTTTGCATAGATGAACTGTAAGGTGTACAATAGGTTTTATTCATGTATTAATGTGTATTAAGGCTTTTTAGCTTGACTAGGCCTGAAAGATAAATTTTTCAGTAGTAATGGAAAATCACTTGTTTATGTTGTCCCCTCTGACCTGAATTCTTCACCTAGGCTGCTAATGTGAATGTTAAATGTCCTATTGTATTGGAGGCAAGAAACATGTTTTAGAAATAACATTGTTGCTTTATTTGTTCTAGTTGTTGAACAGGACAAGAAACTAGCAGTTCTCATGTGAAAAGTACTGGCTTCGTTTATTGTGTGCCATGAGAAAGGATCTCAAGTAACAAATAACTAGAGAATGTAATATTTTTAATTAGTGAGTAACTGTGAAACTGAAATCAGTCTTGAGAGAGACTTGAGTTAGATCTTCTCCTGCCTCGAAGCTGTCCAGAACCCTGTTTAATTCTGCTGTCATCCTCCTATTCTTGAAGTCCCATGATGAGTTTTCTCATAATAATATTAACTGCCCTGTTCTTTTATCTGGTTCTGTACTAACAAGGCCAACTAAACCACTCACTGCAGATTTGTCCTACGTGCAGCCCGTCTTCCGCACTGTCTGCACTGATTCTGCTGTCAACTGACACCGGAAGAAAGTGACAATCCTGCCTGACGAACTACTCTTGTATGTTGTCCAATGAGGAGAGGTATACCTAAAAGTAGTTTCTTGTTTTCTTTTCAGTTAGGTACTTACACCAGCATATTTTTATAGTGAGTTGTCCTAGTTAGATGTCTTTCCAAATTATTGATGTCTTTCTTGTATTTTTACTTTGGCCCCATGTGATAGCTCGTTCCCACCCATGCAAGTCCAAATTCATGTTAGTGATGGAATGGCCCAGCTATGAAACCTGAAATCTGAATTTGAATGTTAAACTGTATTTTGATGACTTACTGATGTCACCATCTTCTGCTTTGAAATCTAGCAATAATGTGCATATTGTGTTGTTGTTAATTTACATTATTCTTTTGGATTGTCGAACAGTGTTGATATTTAGTAAGCTAAAACTTTTCAGACGTTTTGGTCAGCCTGTGGTTTTCATGTATGTTTATAACTTAGGCCCTCATTACAACCCTGGTGGTAAATCCTGCTTACCACTGAGAGAGCGTAGCTTATATAATCAATATTAACAGGAAATGTTTATGAACTAATGTGTAATAATGCTGCATAGAAAATGTATTAATGTATTTTACTAAACGTGCGCTTGAAATGTGCCCACGGGGAGTGGACGCCAACATACACGGGGACTAATGAAACGGACCAATAATGTTGAAATGCTATGTTATGATATAATTTTATAATATTAATAATAGGTATATGTAAAGGTTTTTTGCTAATAAATTATTAGGCCTTAGTTAGCATGAGTCGAGGCCTAACTGCCTGACTCTCATATTAAATGTGTTTTCTAACGTGCAGTGTGCTGACTTGCTGAAGGACATGAACTCTTGTTTTCCTCTAAACTAGAAGCTGAATGTAACTGTAGTAGATCCGTTCTCATGAAATTCGACTTGCTTGTAGAAACATTTTAGATGAATGCAACAGTGTAGATTAGTAGCAGGTACAAGGTCGCCTGAACCGGTACAGACAATGGACTACTGACTGAAGATGTGCAAAGGACCACAAGACTATGAAATCATACTGGGCATTCCACCCGCTGAAGACATCAATCATAAGGACCAATAAAATACATGAGAACTGTTATGGGGTGACAAATTTGATGAGCTAATTTGAGACAATTGGATAAAGATAGTGGGGTGCAACCCCTTGTCCAACCAAATTTTAGGAGAATGTGCAACGAAAATGGGATAAAAACCCTTGACACCAGGAAGTAAATTAGACTGGAGAATAGGATAGAATAGGAGACTAGGAGAGAGTTAGGGAGATGCTGATGTGTTTTGCTATGACCCAGACACTTTGTCACTCTGCATAGAGACTTTGCTGTTTAGTTCTTAAAACCAATCCTGCCTTATATTGCCTGATTACACTTTACCTCCTTATGAGGGAAGTGCCCCCTTTTCCCCGATTGCTGTATTCCTGATTGCAAACCAACTGATGTCCTGAGGACGAAGACCAAACCTGAGCGCTGACCCAAATACGGAGGGCAACTATATGACAATGAAATTGTAATTGTCTGTTTGCTTTTCCTTTCTAGGTAACAACTGCTTCTTTTGACAGAGACCATAGCTAGATGTTTTCTAAATTGGTGTTACTAAATTGTTTTGCATGAAGCCAAACATGCTAATGCTAATTCGAGGTTAGGAGAAGGGTTCACTAAACTGACGCAAATAGACAAATGACTGAATCTATGCTTTGTTGAATAACGTGATGACGCTCTGCTAAAGTGAATCTATGTTGATGCCTTGTTATGTTCTAATATTCGTGATTCTTGCTTTGATGAAATCTTATCAGAGTTGCCATGTTGTGACTATGCTAATGTGTTTCTTGTTTTTGAGACTAATAAACTTGCTAGTAGAATTGTAATCAATAGGGAATAAACTTCACAAAATCATACTAAAACTTGTGTGGTTATTCATGACTGAAAGGTCATGGTGGTTTTCAAGTTTATTAAATGTCTTTGATTAATTTGAATTGTCGTATTACTGTGAAACTTTGCTGACATTATTGACATATTGATTGATATGTTGATTAGCTATCTTGTCCTAAGGTGTCTTCAATCAGGTTCAAAAGATTCATTGGCCTAAAACAAGTCCCAAAGTGAGTAAATTAGTCATAAAGGGACGCGTTAGCAATTCTGGTAGCAGAGCGACGGTTCAGGCCCTTTGGGGCCCTAGGACGGAGGACTATTGTTTAAATGTTTTTTTTTCTAGATAATGCAAATTGGAGGTATGATGTGTTTCTAAAATTCCCCATGACTTTCCCGGAATCTCAGAGCCTGCCTAAGTGAGTTGGGTATGTTCTCAGCGTTTTAGTATGCGAGGTGTAGAATTTGTGCTTGCTCAGCTTATGCATATTGCAGGTGTTTTATGAAGTTTGTGTGAATTTAGGCCAGGTAATGTTGTTTTAGTTGGAGTGGGCGTACTCCGCAGTATCAGAGTAGGGAAGTCGGCGAACTTCATGTGAGTGTGGCGCTTTGTGCTCAAAATTATCCAGGTGTTGGTGATGTATGGACCCGTCGTGGTCTAAGACTAAGATATTGACAAGAGTAGGAGACACTTGGGTTTATGTTGTAATTTGTGCGGTTTAATAGGTCAATCCGGCGTGGTTGACAAGTCGGGTTTGAGTCAAATTGTGTGAGTGAAACCTTCAATGGAGATTTGGCAAGTTCTAAAGTGCACTAGAGCAAACCATTGACAAGTCGAGAGTAGGATTTGCAGGTCGAATTCTGCTTGCGAGTGCGGGAGCTGAGAAGGAGAGAGTAGCGGCCGAGACTTCAAGTGAAATCTCTGTAAAGTTCTGAAGCAATAGTGTTACCCTTCCTGTAGTAAACCGGCAAATTTTGGGTTTTGTTGTTAAAAGGTGCTCGCAATATATTGCATTAGTGTGTGTGTGAAGAGGACAAGCCGCAAGGCTTTGTCAGATGCAGTGTGTGAGTGTGACGTCAGTGGTGTCGCGCTGGGATAGGTCAGTTGCTGAGAGGGGTCGCGCACGGATTGGCAGCCGTCTGTGAGAGGTAATTGGTTGAGAAAGGTGGGTGAAGAGTGTTCTGGGAATTAAAGTCACTTTCTGATCAGATTCTAAACAAAATAAAAGACGCGAAAATTAAGTTTTTTAAGGTGCTAAGGAGTGCTTTGAAGGGAGATACATATATTATGGCGAGTGAAGGAGAGCCTACACCGCCTGAGGGTACTCCAGATTATATTGTAATGGAGGAAAAGGGAGTTGCGCCATGTCTTTGGATGAAGCAGTGGCGCAAATTAACAGAGAAGGAGGGATGTTTAGCATTTCCGGAGCATGGAACATTCAATACAAGAATTTTAGAGAACTTAAGGTGGATGTTAAGTGTGCAAAAGCCGCCTCTGAGACCAGCTCAGTATGAGGCATTAGCTGTCTGGGATTTAATGGCCATATGACAAAGACAGCAAAAATTTGAAAGAAAAATGAAAAGGGCAGAAAAGACTTTAGCGGAGGCTAGATGGGACAATGAGAGCAGGATGTGGAGAAGAGGAATAGTTGACGGACTTAAATTGTGTCCGGCAAGAACCCAGGAAAATGAGACACAGGAAAAGAAAGCCACCTGTAAGACAGACAAGGGCTGTAGCAAGTCATAAGAGACTCAGAGGTCTTGGGTAGATGAAGATGACTCAGATGACGAAGAGTTTCTTAATCAGTTGTTACATGATCGCCCGCCACATATGCCATAAATATTAAAGCACAGTGTGAGTTCTGAAGAACCAGCACAGAGTAAGGGCGTCTCAAGTACAGTGCAGACAAGCTATACAGTTTTGATACAGAATGGTATCAGTGTACCCACTGCGCCAGAGACACAGATACAGTTGCAGCCACCACAGATTCAAAGGATTTATCCAGATGTCCCAGCACTAGAGACAAATACGAGTCTGATGGTGCCGCCTGATCCAATATACACAAGATCAAAGCTAGTACAGATTGAGCCAACTCCGCAATTGCAGCCCCAGCCGCAGCAACAGCTGGTTCCTAGTTACAATGCAGTTGCAGGACCGCAGTCAGTAACTACAGTACCCATGATGAATCGAGCTATGGGAGCTAATGCTCCACAGGGTTTGGGACCTAGACAGTCACCAGCTGCTATATCGTTGCCAATTACTGTTGGTCCACCAGTACCGCTGTATGCGCAGGGTAAGCCTGGCGTGTGTGATCAGGGAGTAATGACCCAAGAGGCAAGAAGAGGAGGGTTCACAGGAACTCCCCAAGTAATGACACCAAGAGAACAGACAGCAGAAGGACTCAGGTCTCTGTTAGACCTTAGTCCGATTCAGGCTCCTTTGGAGACAATGAGGCAAGCAGGGTTAGGTGTGTTAACCCCACAGATAATGAGTACAAATATGTCACAGACACCTTTGATGCAGTCAGGGAACATTTTGTTGCAAGGCTTTTCCGCGCAACAGTTGAATGAGTGGTTAGGAAAGCTCAACGCTTCACAAACTACTGCAGTGACTGCAGAGAAGTCAGAAAGGGAAGAATACTTGAATTTTGTGAGACTGGGTGTAGAAGCCATGGAACTAGTGGAAGGAACAATGGGAGTGAACAGATTAGAGTCATACACAGCAGAATTGAGGTATCTATGCCCCAAAATCACTAAAGAAGTCAGCAAGGTGCATCAGAGGTTGGCAAACTTGGTGGATAAATATGGCATAGATATTGAGAATACTAAACATTTGAAAAGAAGCTACAGATTAGACTTCGATTCTAAAGATTTTGATCACATGAGGTCTACCGGAATGAAAGCGCATCTTAAAGAAATACTGCAAAGTGCTCAAATTTGGGGAGCCTTAGAGAAATGGGAAGGCAGATGGGCAAAGAAAAGAGATAAAGAGAAAGGCGATGATCCGGTACCAAAACAGGCTAAAACCGCACCGGACACGGGGACAATAAAAATGTTACCAATGAGAGAAACAGCCGGAGGGGTTCTAGTCCATGTACCGTGGTCTAGGGGAGACATCTTGTCATTCACAAATTATTATTTGAGGGAGAAGCCAATAGAATGGTACCAACAGATGGACAGGTTTGTGAAGCTGGCAAAATGTCTCTGGGAGGACCTGAATACCCTGTTTGAGATTATAGTTCCACCTGACTTATGGCTTGAGTGCAAGAGAAGTGTTGACTGGCCGACACAGGAACCGGCAAGGGATAAGGAGACTGGAGCACCATCTGAGGAGGTGATGAAGTTTTATTATAAAGTGATTGAGTTTTTGAGGCAGAAAGTGTCGCCAAAAGTAACTGATTGGCAGAAAATCGATCGAACATCACAGGAGGCCAAAGAATCGATTCATGCCTACTATGAGAGATTGTTGAAGGCATTCAAACACTACAGTGGCACTGAGGTAATTGAGCCAAAAGACATGAATCATCTTGTGTTCAGGTTTGTTGAAGGGCTGAGACCAGAGATTAGTCAGATGATTAAGAATCATTTGATCTGTTGGCAAGCAAAGCCGATTGATGAGGTGTTGCATTATGTAAAATACTGTAGTTACGAGATTGAGTTGAAGCAGAGAAAGTTGAAAGAGAAGGTGATGGTGATACAGATTAAGGCAGCGCAAGCAGGGATGCAGGGGAACGGAATACAACAGATGGTACAACAGCAACCGCAAGGGAATGGCATGTTTCAGGCACAACCGAGAGGTTAAGGTCAAGGTTTTGTGAACCGTGGTCCAGACCTGAATACTGTTGTGGTTCAGAATGATGTGCAGGGGATGAAAAAGGTGTCACCATGTCACGCGTGTGAGGGCGTGGGGCATTGGAAGCAGGAATGCCCAATGATGGTGCAGGATGGTGTTGTTCAACAAAGCAATGATGTCAGTACATTCCAAAATGTGAGGGGTCCAAAGATGAGGGGTCAAAATCAAAACTTTCAGAATAAAATGGTCCAGATGCAGGGGTTACAGCCCGTGTAGCAAATGCAAATGACGCGTGTTCAACCAGCACCAATACAGCAAGTACAACAGCAGGTTCCCATGGTACCTAGGCAGCAAATGCAATTACCATTAGCTCCAATGGGACAGCAACAGGTGATGCTTCCTCAACAGGTCACAGGCCAAACAATGAGTCAAAATAACAAAGTACAATAGGTCCCATTGCGTGGTGAGGATGGAATGAACGATGAATGGTCGGATGATTGTTCAGACAGTGAGGAGTGCAGGCTTGCAGCATCCCTAGAAGTAGATCAAAGGGGACCCTATGTAGAGGAGAAGGTGATGGGTCATAAGGTTTCGTTCCTAGTTGATACAGGAGCTACACGCTCTACAGTCAGAAGTGCAGAGGTTCCGAAATTACCACTTTCGGGGCGTATCATAAGGGTGGTAGGAGTAGCAAATCAGTTCCTGACAAATCCGATTACAGACCCGGTCCAAGTTGAGACTAGCAACTTCCAGGGATTGCACAAATTTGTAGTCTGTGATTCTAGTCCAGGATCCCTACTGGGAAGAGACTTATTGTGCAAAACGAGGTGTTCGATTACCTGCTCCAATGAAGTGCAGACAAATAGTGATGATGAAGGGGACGATGGCCAGTTCCTAGAGTTAGAGATGGAGACTGCAAATGAGGAATTCCCTTTGAGAGCCTTATTCCCATTGCTTACAGTAAAAGACTTGCCACCTGAGTTGCAGGGGACAGTGACAGAGAAAGTGTGGGACCTGACTGGAAAGGAAGTGGGACTAATAAAAGGAGTAGAACCGGTCAAAGTACAGGTAAAGCCGAATGCAGTGTTTCCCCAGGTGCCTAAGTACCACATGGCACAAGATGTCCTCATTCAAGTAGCACAAATAATTGCGGACTTTGTGACGCAAGGGGTTCTGAAAGAAGTGCTGAGTAGCCCGTGTCATTTACCAATAATGGGTTTGAAAAAGCCTTGTGGGAAGGTCCGGATTGTGCACGAAAATAAATGAGATTGTGGTAAAATGCTGCCCCATTGTGCCAAATCCAGCAGTGATCATGTTTCAGGTTCCATGTGATGCAGAGTGGTTCACAGTTGTAGACTTGTCCCAAGCATTCTTTTCGGTGCCCCTTCATGAGGATAGCCAATTTCTCTTCAGTTTCAAATTCCTGGAAAAGGTGTACAGTTGGTGCAGAATTCCTCAAGGGTTTTCTGAGTCACCTTCCATCTTCAATCAGATATTGAAGAAGGATTAGAGTCACTAGAACTGCCGTTCAGTTCAACTCTAGTGCAGTATATTGATGATTTGCTAATTGCCTCCAGAACAAAAGACGACTGCAGGTATGACACAATTGCCTTACTGAACCATTTGGGAAAGAAAGGATATAAAGTGTCCACAAAGAAGCTGCAATACTGTAAGAGAGAAGTGAAGTATTTAGGTCACCTGATTGAGAAAGGGTCAAGAAAAATATCTAAAGAACGAGTGACAGCCATATTGCAGATGAATCCCCCGACAACCAAGAGAGATGTCAGAATATTTTTGGGAATGGTGGGCCATTGTCGTCAGTGGATTCCCAACATTTCGATTAGCTCTAAACCATTGGTGAAATTAACAGTTAAGGAAGTTCAGGATGACCCGGGTACCATAATCTTGTCCGAGAAAGAGATGGATGCATTCATGGAATTAAGTGAATGTATGTGCAGGGCACCAGCTTTAGGTATGCCTGATTACACAAAGCCTTTTCTACTGTTTTGCCATGAACGTGATGCATGTTCTTTGTCTGTTTTAACACAGGTCTATGGAGGTGCAAACCGCCCAGTGGCATATTTTTCAGCTACATTGGACCCAGTCGCAGCAGCCATACCGGGTTGTTTGCGTGCAGTTGCAGCAGTTGGTCAAAGCCTCACACAGTGTGAAGGCATAGTGATGGGACATCCATTAACAGAAATGGTTCCTCATTCAGTTAAAATTCTGTTAACCCGAACCAAGACGCAACATATGACAAATGTGAGGTTGACTAAGTATGATACAATCATACTGGGGTCACCAAAAGTGTCCCTCAAGAGATGTACTGTATTGAACCCGGCAACATTACTTCCTATTGAGAATGCAGACATTAGTGATGCTGAGGAGGTAGAACATGATTGTCTTGAGGTAACAGAACTATGCACCAAACCAAGACCTAACATCAAAGATACCCAATTGGAAGAAAATGACTATATTATGTTTGTTGATGGTTCATGCTTTGGAGACTCAGTAGGAGTACTGAGAGCTGGATATGCGTGTGTACAATCACTGGTATTTCAATAGCTTCTTGGCTTGAAAGAGTGTACTCTGCACAAGTGGCTGAATTAATTGCCCTTACTAAGGCATGCCATGCAGCTAAAAACCTGAAAGTCACTATCTATACTGACAGCAGATATGGAATTCCAACAGATTTGGAATTGTACATGAGTTTGGCCAACTATGGTCGCAGAGGGGTTTCATGACCTCTTCTGGTTCACCAGTGAAAAATGGCAAAAAGGTTAAGGATTTGTTGCACGCGTTTCAGTTACCTCTTGAAATTGCCGTGGTGAAATGCAATGCTCATGTTAAGTCACAAGACTTTGGTGGTCATTAGAACCCTGGCGGACGATGTTAAAGCGGCAGTAAGACCGCCAATAGGCCGGTGGTAAAAAATGTGCAATTACGACCGTGGCGGAAACCGCCAACAAAGACAGCCACTTTAACACTCCGACCACCACGGCGGTAAAAACAAACAGCGCGGCGGTCACCGCCAACAGACAGGTGGGAGACAATGTACCGCCCACACTATTACAACCCTCCAATCCACCACCATTTCCGGGGCGGATTCACCACGGATAAAACACAGTGGAAACAGGAATTCCAAAGGGAAAACGCTCACCTCTACACACCCCATGAGGAACGAGAACACCATGGACCCGGGACTCCAAATTCTGCCTGCGATAGTCCTCCTGCTCCTCTACCAAGAGCACGAACGCCGGCAGCGAAGACCACGGTGAGTACTGCACCTACGACACAGGGGAGGGGGGAGGGGGGAAGGGAAAAAACAGGGACACACAACACGCAACACCCCCACCCCCACCCTCACCCACGACAACACACACACTAATACATATTGATACATCACAGTTACACCCCCCAACTCCCCCCCCGGAAGAATGCAAAGACAATAGAAAATGAGTGTAACCATTGTAATATATTAAAATCAAGTAGGCAAAAATATATATATATATACACCATTTACAAAATATATACCAAGCATAGTAGTCCAGGTAGTGCTCTAAGTCCGTGGAACACTGGGCCGACACGGTATGGGCGAGGCCCACACAAGATCCCCGACCATGACGGAGAGAACACTGCAGGGGCATCAGAGAGCAACAAAACAGGCACCTCAGGGGGAGGGAAAGGGGGGCACCTTAGCCGCTTGAGTGCACGACGCCAAATCCACGAGGGGGCCACATGCCCACTGTACAATCCTGGGGAGTGCAAAGCCACAGTCTCTAAAGTCTCTACAGTGGGTGAATTGCCCACTGTTCCATCCTGGGGAGTGCAGAGCCACAGTCTCTCAAGTCTCTACAGTGGGTGGATTGCCCACTGTTCAATCCAGGGGAGTGCAAAGCCACAGTCTCTCAAGTCTCTACAGTGGGTGGGTTGCCCACTGTTCCATCCTGGGGAGTGCAAAGCCACAGTCTCTCAAGTCTCTACAGTGGGTGGTTTGCCCACTGTTCCATCCTGGGGAGTGCAAAGCCACAGTTTCTCAAGTCTATACAGTGGGTGGATTGCCCACTGTTCCATCCTGGGGAGTGCAATCCACTGGTTCTGGAGGGGGAATGGTGCCCAGAGTGCTTCATTCTGCCCGTGACGGACTCAGTAGCATCAGTGCCCTTGGTGCTCATGGGCCAGCGGTGCATGAGACGGCGGTGCCCTGTTCAGCAGTGCTTGAGGCGGCGGTACCCTGTTCAGCTGTGCTTGAGGCGGCAGTGCCCTGTTCAGCGGTGCTTGTAGCAGTGCTTGAGGCGGCGGTGCCCTGTTCAGCGGAACTTGAGATGGCGGTCTCCATTGCAGTGACTCAGCTGCTGGCGGACCTTCATGGCCCAGCGGGGCTTTTGCTGGTGGTCCTTCATGACCCAGAGGGGCTTGTGCTGGCGGTGGCCTCCTGGGCAGCTGGGCTGGTGCTGGCGGTGGCCTCCTGGGCAGCTGGGATGATGGTGGTCTTCTCCGCCGTGCTGCTCTTCCTAGACTTGCTGACCTTGTGCCCCTTCCCCACCTTGGAAGGTGTCGCAGCTGACTCCACACTCCCACCTGTACCCCTGGGAGCGGCTTTGGTGGCTGGAGGCTTCCCCCTCTCCCGCCGGGCACTGGCCAACTTCTGATGCTTCACAGGTGGGGGACTGTCTGTGCTGTGGCTCCGTGCCACACTGGCTGCCCTGGTGGCCGGTGCACTCCACATTCCGGTGACTACAGGCACCACTGGTCCCGGAGATGTTGTGGCTGAGGTGCTAGTTCGGGACCTAGGAGACGGACGGGGCGGGGGAGGTGTGGGAAAGAGGTCAAGGGTGGACAGGAAAAGTTTTTGGGACACACTGGGACGGGTAACTGGAGGGGGTTTGGGAGTGGAGGAAGAAGCTGTGGTTGTAGGAGGTGTACGTTTGGTGACTTTGGGTGAAGGTGCATGTGGGGGAGGCTGTCATGAGGTGGATGGCTGTTGGGTGGGTGTGTGCCTGCGTTTGTGTATCTTCGGAGGGGGTGTCACAGACACTGGGAGAGGACACAGGGGACGTGTGAATGGTAGTGGGAGTGGTGACTGCAAGTGAGCGGGGTGTGGTGGTGGGAGTGCTGGAGAGGGACGTAGTGGCTGTAGAGGTAGTGCATGCAGGTGTGAGTGTATACGAAACAGGGAGAGAGGAGGGAGACGAGGAGGAGGGGGACACAGTGGAGGCAGTGGATGTTGCTATGTCTGCATGTGTGTGATGCTTGCATGAGTACCTGTGGGATGTGTGGTGCTTATGTTTGCATGAGCTTCCCTTGTGTGTTGACGTGTGTGCATGCTGGTCTGTAGGTGTTCTTGCGATAGGCTGAGGTACAGGGGATTGGGTCGGGGTGGAGGAAGTTGGTGGGGGGAGGATAAACACAGGGACAATGACTGCCATCAGTGCTGAGGCCAGAGTCTGAAAAGCTCGCTGAAGGGCCGCCTGACCAGAATGAATGCCCTTTAGAAATGCATTTGTGTGTTGCAACTCTCTTTCTACACGCTGGATGGCATTCAAAATGGTAAACTGCCCAACAGTGAGGGACCTGAGGAGGTGAATGGCCTCCTCACTGAGGGCAGCAGGGGTCACTGGGGCAGGGCCTGAGGTGCCTGGGGCGAAGGTGATGCCCACCCTCCCAGGTGAGCGGTCACGGGCAAAGGCTGAGGGGCTGCTGGGAGGGCGGTGCTGGAAGGGGGGTGGCGGCTGTACCTGTAGATGGGGGGGCACAGATGTTGCTGCCACCACAAGGGAGCTCCCATCAGAGGACGAGTCCGTGTCACTGGTCTCAGCTCCTGTCCCCGCCGTGGAGCTCCCCTCGCCCTCCGTCCCACTGGTGAAGTCCGATTCCGTAGTGTGGTCCTCCATGGCCATGTGGGATGCAGCCCCCTGGTGCTCCGGTGCCACTGCTCCTCCGCCTGATGATACTAATGCACACAAGAACAGGGAGACAACAAAAAGTGGGGGGAACGACAGAAGAAAGACATGTTGAGTGCATGCATTACCGCTACAGTTGGCGGACACAACAGACACAGAAGCCCCCTGCACTACACCGCGCTCTTGGGCTCCACTCTTCAATTCCTGGGAAATGGCCTACAAGGCTATGGACGACATCTTCACACATAGATGACACAGGGGCATGACTAGGTGTACTTGGCACTATACAGAGGTGGCCTGGGGTGCCACATGGCCTGCCTTATGGAGGGACCTTGCCTACGGAACTCGCGCTGCCCTAGGGAAATCCACAGAATGGCGGTCACGCACTGCCGGCGTACATCGTCATTGGCTCCTGGGACCCATAGGGTCCAATGTTAACCAATGCAGCATTGCGCCGTGGACTTCGACCGCCTACCGCGATGGTGTACAACGCCAGTGTAGTTACCTCACATCCCATTGTCCCACTTTACAGGTCAGGCAGCCGCCATTTCAGGGGCCCACATGGCTTCATTTTCAACTGCGTCACACATACCTAGGCCTAGACTCAACACACATACAGGCCACTTTTTGATTATGAATGTTGTTCTGTGTAAGCTGTGGGTACGTACCTCTGAGTTGTTTGACTCTGTGCTCGCTGTTGTCCTTCATAGGCACCGTCCGCTGGGACATGTGAGGAGATGGTGGCATCCTCCGGTGTACCGACCGTTGGTGGACCTGTTGACAATGGAGGAAAGACATGTGATAATCACATACAGGCTTGACCGTGCCACAATCCAGGAACTGAGTACCCAGTTGGAGCCAGACCTGATGTCAGCTATCCGCCATCCCACAGGAATCCCCCCTCAAGTGCAAGTGCTGTCAGTACTCCATTTCCTTGCAAGTGGGTCATTTCAAACAACAGTGGCCAAAGCATCAGGGATGTCCCAGCCTATGTTTTCCAACGTGTTGTCCAGAGTGTTGTCTGCCATGCTGAAACACATGCACAGCTACATCGTTTTCCCTCAGTTGGAGAATTTGCCTACAGTGAAAGGTGACTTCTATGCCCTGGGACATATCCCCAACATCATAGGTGCCATTGATGGGACACATGTGGCCCTGGTACCCCCCGCAGGAGTGAACAGGTGTACAGAAACCGGAAGAGTTACCATTCCATGAATGTGCAGATGGTGTGTTTGGCAGACCAGTACATCTCCCATGTGAATGCCATGTTCCCTGGCTCAGTGCATGATGCTTACATCCTGCGGAATAGCAGCATCCCTTATGTGATGGGTCAACTCCAGAGGCACCGTGGGCCATATTTATACTCCGTTTGCGCCAAATTTGCGTCGTTTTTTTCTACGCAAATTCGGCGCAAAACTAACGCCATATTTATACTTTGGCGTTAGACGTGTCTAGCGCCAAAGTAGGAGGAAAGAGCGTCATTTTTTTGCGTGAACGCCTTCCTTGCGTTAATGAGATGCAAGGTAGGCGTTCCCGTCCAAAAAAATGACTGCGCCGCAAATGCGTCGTATTTATACTCCCGGGCAAAAATCACGCCCGGGAGTGTCCGGGTCAAAAAAACCCGCATTTGCGCCGCTTTTTAACGCCTGGGTCAGGGCAGGCGTTAAGGGACCTGTGGGCTCAAAATGAGCCACAGCTGCCCTCCCATGCCCCCAGGGACCCCCCCTGCCACCCTTGCCCACCCCAGGAGGACACCCAAGGATGGAGGGACCCATCCTAGGGACATTCAGGTAAGTTCAGGTAAGTATAATTTTTTTTTTTGTATAATTTTCTTTGGCATAGGGGGGCCTGATTTGTGCCCCCCTACATGCCACAATGCCCAATGGCCATGCCCAGGGGACATAAGTCCCCTGGGCATGGCCATTGGGCAAGGGGGCATGACTCCTGTCTTTACTAAGACAGGAGTCATGTAAATGGCGTCTGGGCGTCGTTAAAAATGGCGCAAATCGGGTGGAGGCGATTTTTTAGCGTCAACCTGACTTGCACCATTTTTAAGACGCCCTAACGCCATTTTTCCCTACGCCGGCGCTGCCTGGTGTACGTGGTTTTTTTCCACGCACACCAGGCAGCACCGGTCTGCTTGCGCCGGCTAACGCCATTCAATAAATACGGCGCCCGCATGGCGCTTCAGAATGGCGTTAGCCGGCGCAGAATTTTTTGTCGCTAAACTGCGTTAGCGCAGTTTAGCGTCAAAAAGTATAAATACGGGCCCGTGTGTGGCTATTAGGTGAGCACCTGGAAGCTAGTCAGTGGGAATGGTTGTCTGAGTCTGGGGATATCCCTCCAGGTTAGTGTGTGTCTAACAGTTGTCCCTCGCTATTTGCAGGTGACTCTGGTTACCCCAACCTGTCATGGCTACTGACCCCAGTGAGGAATCCCAGGACAAGGGCAGAGGAACGCTACAATGAGGCTCATAGGCGAACTAGGAGGGTGATCGAGCGGACCTTCGGCCTCCTGAAGGCCAGGTTCAGGTGCCTCCATATGACAGGTGGTTCCCTATTCTACTCACCAAAGAAGGTGTGTCAGATCATCGTGGCCTGCTGTATGCTTAACAACTTGGCTTTGTGACAACAGGTGCCTTTTCTGCAGGAGGATGGTCCAGATGGCGGTGTTGTTGCAGCTGTGGAGCCTGTGGACAGTGAAGACGAGGAAGCAGAGGAAGAAGACATGGACAACAGGGACTCAGTGATCCAGCAATATTTCCAGTGAGACACAGGTAAGAATACAAACCTGCCTACTACATGTACTCAAACACTACTACCTCTCTACTGTCTGTCGTTTTCACCCACTGTATGGTCACTGAGTTGTCACTTTCCCCTACGATTTCACAAATGTGGGTCCCACTGTGTGACATATGCTTTGATTCCTCATGGACTAGAGCTGTGTTACATAGGTATGTTGCCATTACCAATGAAAAAGCTTTTTGCCACAGTTATTGCTAATACAGTATTCCGAAATCACAGACAGACTCCAGATTGTTTTGTGCTTTAAGGGTGTTTATTTAAGTGCTCAATATTGGAGGGGGTTGTAAAATGGTGAGGAGTGATGGTGGAGGAATGTCCATGGCAGAGACGAGTCTATTAGTCTCACAGGTGCATTGCCCAAATGGGCATAGGAAGTGGAGCTGGGGCAGTTAAAGGATGGACAGGGTGTCAACGTGGGACAGTAGGATGACAATCAGGGTGGTCTCATTTCTTGACGGGGGTCTTGGCATCGTTCTCTGTCTTTGTCCTGGATCTCAGGGACCGTTTACGAGGTGGTTCTCCCTCTGCAGGGGGTGGGGTGCTGGTGTAGTGGTCCTGTGGCGGTGCCTCCTGTCCACTAGCGCCAACAGAGGTGGTGGGCAGTTCATCGTCTAGGCTAGTGTCAGGGGCCCCTTGTAGTGCCACAGTGTCCCTCCTGGTGTTGAGTACTTCCTTCAGCACCCCTACGATGGTGCCCAGGGTGGAATTGAGGGTTCTGAGTTTCTCCCTGAAGCCCAAATACTGTTCCTCCTGCAGGTGCTGGGTTTCCTGAAACTTGGCCAGTACCGTTTCCATCGTCTCCTGGGAGTAGTGGTAGGCTCCCATGATGGAGGAGAGGGCCTCGTGGAGAGTGGGTTCCCTGGGCCTGTCCACCCCCTGTCGCACAGCAGCCCTCCCAGTTCCCCTGTGTTCCTGGGCCTCCGTCCCATGGACAGTGTGCCCACTACCACTGCCCCCAGGTCCCTGTTGTTGTTGGGGTGATGGGTTAGCCTGTGCTCCCCGTAGTAGTGGACACACTGCTGATTGACGTGTCCTGGGGACGGAGGTATGGGCCCGCTGGGTGGGTGCTGTGCTGGTGTTTCGAGAGGGGGGAAGCTCTGTAGTGGCCTGTGACTGGGTGTGGGGAACCGACTATCCGAGGTCCCCGATGGGCCGGGCTGGTCATCTAGATCCAGTTGGAGAGGTGCTGTCATCACTATGAGCCTCTTCTGTTGGTGGTGTGGACATGTGTGGACCTTCCTGTCCGGTGATGTTGGGTAGGGGTCCTGCAGGGGTATAAAAGCATGATTATTGCATCTGTGGGTGTCAAGGTGTGCAAAATCGATTGGTTCAATCCAAAATTCAGACAAGCTGCAGAGGTTATCTGTCACAGGTGCATCATCTGTCAGCAGATGAATGCAGGAAAAGGGACGGTGGTGAATATGACACATGATGGGTGAGCTGGATGTCCATTTAGCAGGATGCAGATGGACTTCACTGAAATACCTGTGTGTGGAGGACTGAGATATGTGTTGGTGATTGTGTGTGTTTTCAGTCACTGGATTGAAGCTTACCCTACACATAGGAATGACAGTCTCACAGTAGCAAAGCTGCTGCTTAGGGAGTTGATACCACGTTTCGGATTCCCAATCTCTTTAGAATCAGATAGGGGCAGACACTTCGACAATGAGGTGATTAAGCTCTTGTGTGCTGCATTGAACATTGAGCAGAAGCTGCATTTTAGCTATTGCCCTGAAGCATCAGGATTAGTGGAACAGATGAATGGTACCTTGAAGTCGAGAATGGCAAAAATGTGTGCAGCTACCAATCTGAAATGGCCAGGTGCATTGCCCTTAGTACTGATGTCAATGAGAAACGCACCTGACAAGAAAACAGGACTATCTCCTCATGAGATTCTGATGGGTCGAGCTTTGCGATTACCTGCAGTACCTGCAAATGCTCTTGTGAATATCACGGATGACATGGTGTTGGACTACTGCAAGGGTCTGGCTGATGTGGTCTGCTCTTTTTCTCACCAGGTGGAGGCTACTTCATTGCCACTGATCAGTGATCCAGCTCACACCCTGAAAGCCGGTGACTGGGTTGTTTTCAAAAAGCACGTGAGGAAATCGTGTTTGGAGCCACGTTGGAAGGGGCCATATCAAGTAATTCTGACAACTACCACTGCTGTGAAATGTGCAGGCCTTCCAAATTGGATACATGCCAGTCACACAAAGAAGGTGACGTGTCCGACTGAGGAGGAACTTGAAGTATCCCAAACAACAGCTGTAGAAAAAGAAGTCTCAGGGCCAGAGAGTATTCAAAGGGGAAATGAGACTGAAGGAGAGCCCACTGAGGATGGCTTAGTCACTCAAAGTGAGTTGCAGAGGGGTGACAGTGAGCCTATCTCAGCTGAGGTAACAGGGGAACCAACGCAAAGAGAGGTTCTCCCAGAAGCAGATGGATATGGCTTTGAAGTTGAACCCGTAACAGACCCTGAAGGCGAAGGGGAAGAAGCAGAGGGAGGTCAAAGTGCACTGACTCCTCCTGAGCCGCTTGCAGGTCCATCAAGAGAAAGCACCATAGCACAAGAGGAGGGCGCTGTTCAATGTTCTGAAAGGCCAAGCAGGAAGAAAACACATAAAGGAGATAACTGGCCGAAGCCACAAGCTGCAGGAGAGAAAGTGATCCCTAGTGAAACCATAGAAGAAGTTAACACAACCAGACAGGAGGATCTCAGTGAAGGAGAGTTGCAGAGTGAGCGCAAATTGAAAAGAAAAAGAGTCGCAAATAGAAGGTACGCAGGTCCTGAATGGGCGTATGCAACATCTGCTGAAGGGCAACAAGAATTCTTGCCATTCTGTTTTGATCGAGAAGTACCAGGTCAATACTATGGCACCTGAATTCAACTCTAGAAAGAGACTGTGTTAAAATATTGAAATTAAAATCGAAAGCTTGGAAGCTGAGAAAAGAGACTGATAAATTACCGGATATGACACTGATAACCTGAATTGACTTTGAAAAAACGATTATGAAAAGCTGCTAAACCCGATTTGACAAAAGGGTCCTGGAGTGAGTGAAACGCTGTAAATACTCGCAGAGAGACTTTTTGCTCAAGAAGAGAAAAAAAAAAGAAAATACATTTAAAAAAAGAGCTTTAAATCGTCCTCAAGTTGATTGTTTGTTTCATATTATTCTGCTATCTGATTCTTTACAGATCATGAGTTACACTAAAGGTAATATTAAAAAGGGTAGGATGTGTGGTTGGTTGAGTGCCATTCTAGGTATTGTATGTGCAATAATAATTGTAGGTGTGATTGTGGGAAGGCCATGGATGGATAAGAAAGTGACTAACAATGCTTCAAATCCTGAAACTGCTACATTAACACCATGGGAGAAGTTTGAGCAGGATGCAAAATACTTGCATGAGGGAACTAACCCAAAAGGGGAACTATCTACTAATGTCTTCTATCGCTTGCTGAACGAGTATGTTGACACAATGGATGCAAAGAATTGTTATGTGTGCACAAAGATTCCTTCATCAGTACAAGATGGAGTTACTTATCATAGTCTGCCACTTACTTACGGGATAAGCTGTAGTTTGCTGTTAACAAGATTCTATGATCAAGAACATGTGCAATACTTCTACTCTAACTTAGATGTAGGGGGTCATTCTGACCTTGGCGGTCTTTTCGCAAGACCGCCGAGTTACCGCCGCGGTGAAGACCGCCGACCGCGGCGGTATGCCGCTGTGCGCATTCTGACCGCTGGGAGCGTTCCGCCGGAAAACCGCCAGCAGCCACACTGGCGGTCGGCGGGAAAGTGGAGACTGGTCAACCTCCACCGCCACGCCAGCAGAACACCACCCACAGAATTACGACCCACATTTCTGTGTGGCGGTCTTCTGTTGGCGGTCTTCTGTTGGCGGTCACCTCCCCATGGCTCCTGTCACCTCCCGGAGGACCAACGCACAAGGTAAGTTGATCGTCCGTGAGGGGAGGGGGTGGGGGGGTGTTGTGTGATGTGTGCGTGCATGGGGGTGTGCGTGTGAGTGTGTAGAGGGGGTGTGTGAGTGCGTGCATGCGGGCGGGGAGTGCTGCTGTGCCTATGGGAAATGTGTGTAGTTCGGCGGGTGCGCATGTCGGCATGTATGTGTGCGGGTATGTGTCCCCGTTGTGTATGTGTGTGTGTAGGGGGTGTGTATATGTGCATGTTGGGGGTGTGTGCATGTCGGGGTGCGTGTATGTGCATGTCGGGGTGGGGGTGGGGAGGGGGTTCGTACCACCTCTGTGGGGTGGCAGGGGGGTGGAGGGTGTGGGGGGAGGACTCGGGGGGGCAGTGGGGGGTGGGGGAGACCCCTATCAGTGCCAGGGAAGGAATTCCCTGGCCCCGATAGTGCCTACCGCCATGGTTCGCATGGCGGTTCCCGAACGCCAGAAACCGCGGCGGTAAGCAGGGTCATGATACCGTTGGCGGTCTTGGGTCGACCGCCGGACCGGAGTGCGCAGACTCCAGCCCGTCGGTCATGACCGCCGTGGCTGTCGGAGTGGGGAAGTGGCGGTCGGTCGCGGCGGTGACCGCCGCGGTCAGAATGCCATTTTTAATACCGCCGGTCTGTTCGCGGTCCGACCGCCGCCTCTCCGCCGACCGCCAAGGTCAGAATGAGGGCCGTAGTCTTTTCCTTTGTGCCCGTGATTGAGTTTCTAAATAAATTAGCTAAAGAACACAGCATAAAATTAGTTAGGGGTTTCTTTGAGCCGACATTGACATTTGGAACAGCTTATGCAACCGCAATAATCACACCTGCTCACTAACGCCTCTAGAGAAGAGCTTCTTAGATCACACTGATGATAAACAAAAGGCATTAAAGGAAAAGCTAGAAAAGGCATTAGAAAAACGCACGCTTGCAAATTATTATGCTTACACTGCTGTAAAGACACAGGGCAAATTAGCTATAGACGCATTACATGTAGGTAGGCTTTGTGTATATAGGCCAAAATCTGAGCATGACACTTTATTTGTGGGAACGAGTGAATGCAGGCATGTGTTTTTGTTTCAAAGTAAATGGATATTCATGTTAAATGGACAGGATCCAGCGATCCCTGGGATCTATTATATATGTGGACTTAATGCTTATTACCGTCTTCCAAAGGGATGGTATAGGAAATGTTATTTGGGAATAGTTTTCCCAAAGT
This sequence comes from Pleurodeles waltl, assembly GCF_031143425.1. Lineage (NCBI taxonomy): Eukaryota > Metazoa > Chordata > Amphibia > Caudata > Salamandridae > Pleurodeles > Pleurodeles waltl. The sequence continues at coordinate 204,843,691 of NC_090447.1, forward strand.
TTTACCAGATTGATGACTTAAAGCAGATTCCAAAAATGTCTGAATTACAACACACTAGATAAAAGAGAGAGACAGCAGCTGCTGTCGTTGGTGACATATTTGGAGCCATAATTCCTTCAATAGTGGTTATCTTAAACTCCATAATGATTCGAAAGTTGTCTACTATTGTGGATAACATGCTGACAAACTTCACAGGTGCTATACTCCTGATGGATACTGAACTTGCTGCGGAAAGAGCTATGACTCTTCAAAACCGTCTTGCTTTAGACATTCTTTTAGCATAGAATGGCGGAGTCTGTAAGATGCTTAATGAGCGCCATTGTTGTGCGTTCATATCAGATAACAGCAAAAAGATTAGAGGTATGCTTACTAACCTAACAAGAGATAGTGCAGATTTGAAGGAGCTAAAGGAACATGGAGTTTGGGAGAAAGTTGGGAGAGGAATTACCAGAGTAGGGAATTGGTTTAGTAATATTTGGAATGGGGTTCTTGCAAAAATATTAGGGGGTTTATTAATCGTTCTGATTTGTTTATTGGGATTATGGATATCATGTAAAGTTAATGAACAAATTAAAAGAAATTTGACAAAACGAAACAAAAGAAATGAATAAAATGAAAGGGAGAAAATGTTTAATGAAATTTGGGAAAGCTCACACAAAGGACAAGATGTTGAAATGCGCACAATGCGGAAAGTGAAAGGTTAAGAAGGGAAAGGTTTCTGTGATGACAAGTGTCATCAGAGGAGGGACTGAGAGAGCGTAGCTTATACAATCAATATTAACATGAAATGTTTATGAACTGATGTGTGATAATGCTGCATTGAAAATGTATTAATGTATTTTACTAAGCGTGCGCTTGAAATGTGCCCACGGGGAGTGGCCTCCAACATATACGGGGACTAATGAAACTGACTAATAATGTTGAAATGCTATATTATGATATGATTTTATAATATTAATAATAGGTATATGTAAAGGTTTTTTGCTAATAAATTATTATGCCTTAGTTAGCATGAGTCGAGGCCTAGCTGCCCGACTCTCATATTAAATGGGTTTTCCAACGTGCAGTGTGCTGACTTGCTGAAAGACATGAACTCTTGTTTTCCTCTAAACTAGAAGCTGAATGTAACTGTAGTAGATCCTTTCTCATGAAATTCGACTTGCTTGTAGAAACATTTTAGCTGAATGCAACAGTGTAGATTAGTAGCAGGTACAAGGTCACCTGAACCGGTACAGACAATGGAGCCACTGACTGAAGATGTGCAAAGGACCACAAGACTATGAAATCATACCGGACATTCCACCAGCTGAAGACGTCAATCATAAGGACCAATGAAATACATGAGAACTGTTATGGGGTGACAAATTCGATGAGCTAATTTGAAGACAATTGGATAAAGATAGTGGGGTGCAACCCCTTGTCCATCCAAATTTTAGGGGAATGTACAAGGAAAATGGGATAAAAACCCTTGACACTAGGAAGTAAATTAGACTGGAGAATAGGAGAGAATAGGAGACTAGGAGAGAGTTAGGGAGATGCTGGTGCGTTTTGCTATGACCCAGACACTTTGTCACTCTGCATAGAGACTTTGCTGTTTGGTTCTTAAAACCAATCCTGCCTTATATTGCCTGATTACACTTTACCTCCTTATGAGGGAAGTGCCCCCTTTTCCCCGATTGCTGTATTCCTGATTGCGAACCAACTGATGTCCTGAGGACGAAGACCGAACCTGAGTGCTGACCCAAATACAGAGGGTAACTATATTGCTGCTACTCTGCACCGGGACCTCTGATTAGTGAGCATGTGGAGCTGGGCTGGCTCACTTATATAGGGGGCCTTGGCCCAGCCCTCAAACCACACCCATGCATGCTGCAGGGAAAGCTTCTAGAAGGCCCTGGAAAGGGACCACACCCTGACACACTCTGAAAGCCTGCAGCAATACATTGCAAATGAACAGTATTTAAAAGCACCTTGAACATAGGTCTTCAGGATTAAACTCTGCAATGCAAAAGGTTAGACAACGGCATATCAGCACAATGTATAAATTACGTTATCTTGAGAGTGCTGAGTTTTTGCATTCCAGTCGCCCATAGAGCGCTCACTGCCCAGATGTTGACACTCCCCCAGTACCCACAACTGTACGGTCCTCTAGACAAACAGGTGAGTGCACTGTGAGCATGCTGCATGGGCAATGCCTGTTTTGAGTGGTGTGGATGGAAGATACATGGGGGGGCTGAGGCCTGCATGTGCGGATGGGGAGTGTATGTGCGTCAGGGCAATGGTGGTAACTGAGGGGCAATGAGTATGACGGTCCGGACGAGTAAGTAATTTCCATTTTCCCCTGTACCATTCCTCTAGGTCAGCGCCCACCAGAAGAAGGGTATTTGCCATTCCATCGCCAAGGACGTCTGGACCCTGGGGTCTACCACAGACGGAGCACCCACTGCCATAAAAGATGGGAGAACCTGCGCCGCTGGAGCAAGAAGATGGCAGAGGCTCAGCTGGGGATGGCCTCCCAACGTGGGAGGGGTGCCCATCACACCATGACCCCCCTGATGTTCCGGATCCTGGAGGTGGCGTATCCGGAGTTGGATGGGCGCTTGAGGGCATTACAGCAGCCACAAGGGGGTGAGTACACTCTCATTCAGCTGACTCTGCGCACATTACGAGGTGTCTGGGTGGGGGAGGTGGGCAGTGGGTTCCCCTAGGCCAGGGTTAAGTTTGTCGACTACGTCCCTTGTGAGGCAGGCTATGTGGTGAGAGCCATCTACATCTAGTCAGGTTACCGTGACTTCCAGGTGTGCAGCAATTGGTGTTAGGCCTCGTACCCCATGGTCAGGTGAAATTTCTAGGAACTGTTATTGCATGGAGTAGTGCAGAGGGATGCTCCATGTGTGTTGTGTAGTGGTGTTGCATGCACTGAACATGTCTTTCTTCTGTCTCCCCCCCCCCTTTGTGGTCTCCCTGTTTTTGTGTGCAATAGCATCATCAGGCGGAGGATCATTGGCCCCGGAGTAGGAGGGAGCTGCAACCCACTTGGTCCTGGAGGGCAAAACAATGGAGTCTGAAGCCACCAGTGGGACGGAGGGCGAGGGGAGCTCCACGGCGGGGACAGGAGCAGACAGCAGTGACAGTGACTCCTTCTCTGATGGGAGTTCCCTTGCGGTGGCGGGTACCTCTGTGCCCACCGCATCAACAGGTACAGCCGCCACCCCCCCTTCTAGCACCGCCCTCCCAGCAGCCCCTAAGCGTGTGTCCCGTGCCCGCTCACCCAGGAGGGTGGGCCTCTTCTTCGCACTAGGAACCTCAGGCCCTGCCCCATCAACCCTGCTGCCCTCAGTGAGGAGGTTATTGACCTCCTGAGATCCCTCACTGTTGGGCACTGTTAATCTACCATTGTGAATGCCATCCAGGGTATTGAGAGGCATTTGCAACAAACAAATGCATACCTGGAGGGCATTCATTCTGACCAGGCAGCCCAACAGAGAGCATTTCAGGCTCTGGTCTCAGCACTGATGGCAGCCATTGTCCCTGTGTCCAGCCTCCCCCCTCCAACCAGACCCAATCCCCTGTACCTCAGCCTGTCCCAAGCACACCATCAGACCAGCATGCACACTCATCAACACACAAGAGAGGCTCAGGCAAAAATGAGCACCACACATCCCACAGGCACTCACACAAGCACCATCCCCATGCAGACACAGCAACATCCACTGCCTCCACTGTGTCCCCCTCCTCTACGTCCTCCTGCTCCCTCCCAGTCTCGTCTCCACTTACACCTGCATGCACTACATCCTCAGCCACTGCCTCCATCACCAGCACGCCCATCACCACACACCGCTCATGTGCACTCACCACCCCCACTACCATTCACACATCCCCAGTGTCCTCTCCCAGTGTGTCAGTGAGCCGTCCTCCCAAAGTACACAAACGAAGGCATACACCCACCCAACAGCCATCCATCTCACAACAGCCTCCGGCCCATGCACCTTGACCCAAATTCAGGAGACGTACACCTCTTCCAACCACTACCTCTTCCTCCACTCCCAAACCCCCTCCATCTTCCCGTCCCAGTATGTCTAAAAAATGTTTCCTGGCAAACCTTGACCTCTTTCCTTCACCTCCCGCCCCCCGTCCTACCCCTAGGGCCAAGCTTTCCAGGTCCCAGCCCAGCACCTCAGCCACCAAATCCCCAGGCACAGTGGTGCCAGCAACTGCGGGGTCATGGAGTGCACCACCCATCAGGGATGCAGTGTGCCACATAGAGAGGGCAAGGACATTCCACCACCTGCCAAGGTGAAAAAGGTGCCCACATCCCAGAGGGAGAAGCCGAAAGTACCAGCCACCAAGGGCTCAGCAAAAAGCAAAGGGGATAGTGGCAAGGCAACTGCGGCACCATCAAAGCTGGGGAAGGGCCAAAAGCTGAAGAGCAGGTCAGGAGAGGGCATGGTGGCACTGACTGAGGGACCAGTGTCACACTTTCTGTCCACGACCAAGCCAACCTGTACAGAGGCGAACACCGCTAGCTGCCCCGCCACCACAAACGCCACCACAACCGCCACCTGCACCGTCACATGCACCTCCCCCGGCGTGTCTACAGCCTCAGCTACAGTCCCCAGCATCTTCCCCAGTGGGCAGCCATCCGAGGCTGCAGGACACATCCTGCTGTGTTCCTCTGCAGGTGCTGACCCATGCCCTGCTGCCAGCACCGCCGCAAGCACCACTGCAAGCCCCGCCACCTGCAACACACCCGGCATGTCTACAGCCTCAGCGACAGTCCCCAGCATCTTCCCCAGTGGGCAGCCGTCAATGGCTGCAGGAAACATCCTGCTGTGTCCCTCTGCAGGTGCTGACCCATACACTGTGCCAGCACCGCCGCGACAGACACCACTGCAAGCACTGCCACCGCCGCAGTGTCCTCGGATAGTGGCACCACCACTGACATGGCTAACATACCCAGTGGTCAGTCATCCTAGGCTGGAGGAGAGTTGCTGGACCATGGGTACCTTCCATGAGGCATTTCTTCCATCACTGTTTACACCTGCAGGTGGAAGGCGCAGCCGCAGCAGTGTGGGGTATGACACTGCCTCCATGGCATATCATGCTACCTGAATCTCGCAAATCTCTTGGCACGCACACCCAGGTGAGGGAATTGTACCGGCCACACTGCATGTGGAGCACTCTGGGCACCAGGCCCGCTCCAGAACCAGTGGATAGATACATCCACTACCTCAGTTCTTGGCAGGATGAAGCACTCTAGACACAAAGCCCCCTCCAGAACCAGTGGAGAGGTGCATCCACTACCTCTGTCCTTGGCAGAATGAAGCACTCTGGGCACAAAGCCCCCTCCAGAACCAGTGGAGATTGACATCCACTACCCCAGTCCTTGGCAGGATGAAGCACTCTGGGCACAAAGCCCCCTCCAGAACCAGTGGAGAGATACATCCACTACCTCTGTCCTTGCCAGGATGAAGCACAATGGGCACAAAGCCCCCTCCAGAACCAGTGGAGAGATACATCCACTACCTCAGTCCTTGGCAGGAAGAGGCACTCTGGGAACCAGGCCCCCTTCAGAACCAGTGGAGATTGACATCCACTACCCCAGTCATTGGCAGGATGAAGCTCTCTGGGTACAAAGCCCCCTCCAGAAGCAGTGGAGATTGACATCCACTACCCCAGTCCTTGGCAGGATGAAGCACTCTGGGCACAAAGCCCCCTCCAGAACCAGAGGATAGATACATCCACTCCCTCTGCCCTTGGCAGGATGAAGCACTCTGGGCACAAAGCCCCCTCCAGAACCAGTCGAGATTGACATCCACTACCCCAGTCCTTGGCAGGATGAAGCACTCTGGGCACAAAGCCCCCTCCAGAACCAGTGGAGGGATACATCCACTACCTCTGTCCTTGGCAGGATGAAGCACTCTGGGCACAAAGCCCCCTACAGAACCAGTGGAGAGATACATCCACTACCCCAGTCATTGGCAGGATGAAGCTCTCTGGGTACAAATCCCCCTCCAGAAGCAGTGGAGATTGACATCCACTACCCCAGTCCTTGGCAGGATGAAGCACTCTGGGCACAAAGCCCCCTCCAGAACCAGTGGAGAGATACATCCCCTACCTCTGTCCTTGGCAGGATGAAGCACTCTGGGCACAAAGCCCTCTCCAGAACCAGTGGAGATTGACATCCACTACCCCAGTCCTTGGCAGGATGAAGCACTCTGGGAACAAAGCCCCCTCCAGAACCAGTGGAGAGATACATCCACTACCTCAGCCCTTGGCAGGATGAAGCACTCTGGGCACAAGGCCCACTCCTAAACCAGTGTAGACTGTTATCCGCTTGAGAGACTGTGGCATTGCACTTCCCAGGATAAAGCAGTGGGCAAACCACCCACTGGAGAGACTTGTGAGACTGTGGCTTTGAACTCCCCAGGATACATCAATGGGCATAGAGCCGCCTCATGCAGCAGTGGCGTTGTGCGTTCATCAGGCTGAGGTGCACCCCTCCCCTCCCCCTGAGGTGCCCGTATATTTTTGATCTGATGCCCCAGCAATGTTCTCTCCGTTTCGAGACAGGTGGGCCTCGCCCATGCATTTTGGGCCCAGTGGTCCACGGACTATGATTAGTACACTATCCGGACTTGTGTAGTTGGTGTACATATTTGCATATACAGAATTTTGACTTTTGAATACTGGATTTTTCTTGGTACAATCATTTCCTTTTGTCCTTGCATTCTTCCAGGGGGTGGGGGTGTGTATGTGTAATGTTGCTGCACGTATTTGTGTGTCTGTTGTTGTGTGTGGTGGTGAGGGTGGGTGTGTTGCGTGTGTGTGTCACGCTGTTTCCTCCCCTGTGTTGTAGGCGCAGTACTCACCATGGTCGCAACCACCGCCTTTTGAACTCCTCATAGAAGACGAGGTAAACCAGCATGGGCAGTATGTGGAGTTTGGGCTCCATGGCGTCCTGGTGCCTCGTTGGGTGTTGAGAGGTGAGTGTGTTTCCTTCTGTGTACTGTTTACTCCGTGCTTTTGATAGCATTGGTTTTGCCCCGGAAAAGGTGGCAGATAGGCCTCTTGTAATAGGGTGGGTGGTACTTTGTCTCCCGTCTGCCTGTTGGCGGTGACCTCCGCACTGTTTGTTTCTACTACCGTGGCAGTCAGAGTGTTAAAGTGGCTGTCTATGCTGGTGGTTTCCGCCACGGTTTTAATCATATTTTTTTCGACAGCCTGTTTGCGGTATTACCGCCGCTTTATCACCGACCGCCAGGGTTGTAATGAGGGCCTTAGTCTTGTGCACCATATATATGTCATTGATTTTGGGTTTGTAATAAAGGTTTGAAACTTTCTTCAGTTTGGAGTTTGATTTAGTGTCAAATTGATTATGGTGTTTAGTACTGTTTATGGAATAATGTCATTGATTTGTGATTGAATGATTCTGATTACTACACATTTTACCAAGTCCAAAGGTTCTGTTGACCTGTAAAGGTGAGATTGGTGATGGTATCTCATTTGAGAGCTGATGGTTTGTGAACTATAACCAGGGAGAAATTCTTCCCGGGCCCCAGCACTCCCACATAATTTTCATTTTTCTTCCACCCACTCCAGCATGCATTAAAGAGCCTTGTATCACCACACTTCAGTCATTGGCTGACTTCACTACGGGTTACGGCATGCTGTTCTTTCACAAGGAACACATTCACACATAAAATAGTTCCCTTTAGTGCCAGGAAGTACTATGGTAATGTTTTTTTAGACCTTTTTTGCCTGCAGCAAGTGTTTTTTGTTTTTGTTTTGTATATTGATGAGACCTGGTATATCCAAACAATACATTTTGGCAAAAATCATTACAAAACAAAGCATGAATTGCCAGAAGGCTTGCAGCCAACGTCAGACCTATTGGTTTTTGCCAATGCTTGTTTTTTGGATCTCAACTTGTGTTGTGTTAAGAATGTAACTATTTGATTTCTTGTATCACGTTTATTTAAAGCAATGTTGTATCTGCTCACAATGACTGACAATGGTTTCACTACTCTTACTTGCATTTCGCAATTGTTCTGTTGACACAGAATGAATAGAATACATTCAGCACAAACTTACATACTGTTACTTTATTGGAAGTAAAGTCCCATTATGAATGGAAAGAAACATGTAGCAAGTTACCTTTTGCTACAGCTTCCGATTTTCGCCCATTCATTCCGGATGGAAAGTTGATGAGATGAGAGATCGGTTATTCCATCTGTAAAAACAGGTTGGAGACATCTATTTATGGTTTTCAATTAGAGAATGTTTCAGGTTCTCCTACACTATAACTATTTCTGTGTTTAAAAGGCTTCCACTGAGCATTTCTCATAAAGCAGTCATGTCACGTACTGCTTCTCTTTGAACATCTCTGAAATATAAATCAGAGTGTTGACAGACTGAGTCAGAACAAGCATGGGATAGAAATCATGTACCATGGATATTAACACAGTCCCTCAGGCATTTGCGGCTGCTGAGTAAACCGTACTCCTATGTTTGGACAAACACATAAGCTCCAGGAGCGTGGGTTGCTAGACAACGTTGGATGCACAGTGGACAATGGTTCGCACAAAATACTAAAAGGTACAAGCCTTTTAAATAGCGGAACAACAATGAAACCGCAAATATGAAAGACGTCGCAATAATTACTATCATTATTCAATTCATTTACGTGTCACAGAACATCCAGTATGTGGAAACACCTTAATGAAGTTATCATTTAAATTCCATGTAATGCAGCTTACTGCATACATTCCACAGATTAAACAACATTATCCAAAAGAGCCATCTAAAACCAACAATGTTTAGGTTTATAATACCTAGAGGGGACCCTGACACCAAGGAGAATCGTGAGTTCTGCCTGAGACTCCTCTGTGTCCCATCTGCCCCCAACAATATATGGGGGAGCCAACCGTAGAGAAGCACTCTGAGCGGTGAAAGTAGAACAAAGAAAGTGGAGCTCATATTTTCTCTCTTGGTTGCAACACAGAAGGAGAATTGCCAGGGCCACTGGGGGCCTGGGGCGCATGGTGACACATGGGAGCAACCATGTGGAGACGTGACAACTGGATCAATGAGTCCAATGTCAAATGCTGTGCCTGGACATTCTAAAGGGGCAGGTTGCCCACTTGAAGCATGCAGAACCTAGTGATATACTATGCAGATGCACAAAGAGGAGGTGGCACGGTTGGACCACAATATTGGAAAGGCCTGAAGTCCTGCAAGGTATGGTTCATAGGAGGAAGTGGCGTCCAATGCAGACAACTATCCGGTAGATGGAGGTTTCATAGATACAAGGTCTCTAACCAAAGAACTCACTATAGGCTGTAAGATGTTTTGTGAGTAAATAGGCAACAAGGAGCCTCATAACCTTTAGAATCGATTCAGTGAGGGACATCTGGCTGAACTGAGATATAAAAAGGAATTAAAATCAGAAACATACATGCCCCATTCTAACTATTGTACAAGAAACACTAGCACAGTTGTGAGATTTGGTTTGCAGAAAGGAAACACTGCCGATTACCAACAACTTTAGGAAGTAAAGCAGCACCATCTGAGTGTCCCATTCTGTGCTGCAGTAAATACTTTGCAATCCCTTAAGAAGGAGTAACTACCTTCTCACAAAATGTGCCAGTGAGAAACCTCACCTTGTGATCTGGGGCACTACATTCCTGCCATTGCTTGTGAACCTAACATTTGACACACCATCAGAGCTTTTGAGGACCCATAGAAGAAGATTGTTTAACGGTGGTAGGAGATTAGCCCGACACCAAATCGGCAAATTGGAATACACCAGATTTAGCATGACATTTACTGCTTTACTGCCCCCTGTGGTTCAGGCAGTATAAGCTCATACTCCACTTCTAAGCACTTTTCAATGATGGATACTCCCACTATGTTCCACTCTGTCCATGGTAAGCCACTTAATGTGCTCAATAGTACCATCCCAGGTCCCTGGTCCGCCAGACACCCTAGGCATATTTCCACTTCTGTTTTGGGATCATGGCTCAGCTTAATTGCATATTGCTATGTAGTGGAATGCAGGCTCCCAGCTCAACTATGAATAGGGTATCAGTCCAGGCCAAGATGTATCAGCTTGATGTCATCCTCCTTTATGGAGAGAGGGATGGGATTTCCATTCTGAAAGCTTAGATATCAAGATTGTGGCAACAAATATCTTCATGCAATGAATATATCGTAGATCACAGTCCTACATTTAAGCACTCTAGCCAAATTCATTTTCTTAGTTTTACATTGTATGGTATAAAAATCATGCCTTTCGAAGCTGCATCCTCTCATACAGAATGGCAAGGGCAGGAACATCTTCAGCAACCATGCACAAGATCAGAAGGGATTTGTCTGCTGGTTTTGCTGAAACTGAGCTGCCTCCAGTACAAACATTAACTCAGAAAACGTACAGGTTAGTATACAAGCTATGCATGGTGCATGAAGAAGCAGCCACTGCTCTATGTTTCCTAGTATGTGCTACAGGCACACAATTGATGCAGAAACAGGAGTAACTCTATAGGACAGAGTACCCTTTCTACTAACATTTAAATCATGTCCTAAGCCTAGACTGGTAGCTTTCAAACTACATGCATCCATAATATCATGAGGCTTGTATCTGTCACCCATTGGCACATAGTGGCTTGTGCACAAACGTTTACAAACAAGAGATATGTTTCAAACATCTCCATGGGTACCTATGGAATGAGCTGTACTTCAATCTTAGGGTGAACTAAACCCACTATAAGCCTCAGACCCAGGGACCACTAGCCTAGTTATACATTCCTTACTAAGCATCTGGTGTTAAGGCCACACACAATTGGGCTTACTCAATGTATTGCGAAAAGGGGGGGAAATAATTATTCATTGCAACATCCACAATAACCTGGAATATGTGGAAGAACAAGATAATTTATACCATTAAAGATCTGTTGTCAGATGTTGTTATCAGATCATTCGCTGACATGCAACTAGAATACAGACTGCCACAGTCCTAATTCTGGAGCGTCTGCAATTGACACAGTGCCTACAACAGTGACTAGATGTATCACTTATAATGATTTCACACTCTTTGATTAATAGACACTTGGGACTCTTACAGAGAGGTGGTGTCAAGCTGTATAGGGTTAAACATTGTTTCTTGGTCCCTATTGCTAGGGCCTTAAGAGGGAGGAGTGCTGCCAGAGGCTCAGTTACTGGATTAGGACTAGGACAACATACTCCTCATTCACAATAAGGGATTGAGGAAAGCCACTTGCATTGGTTACCTCTCTGATTCCAGGCACCCATGCACAATGGTGGAGATGTAATGTGCCTGGTTGCAACATCATGCACTTATTGTGGTTTGTCAAAAGATCAAGCAATAATGGGCTGGTATGGGACAGAATGAGACTGAAACTGGCAACTGACTTCCCCCTAACCGCTCAGGTTGTTTTTGTCTGGCCACACCTGAAATTACACCCCAGTTTATATGGTGGTGGGATAGATTGGGATCCAAAGGCTCTGTAAAATGCAATGAGTGATTATGGGTCACTTCCACTTAAAAAATGTTTCATTTGGAATCATATGAAAAAATTATTGTATAAAGTTTTATGTACCAATTTGGGAGATTTGTAATAGCATACACATATTTATGAGAAATTGGATTATAATTTGGGGTAGATGGTTGTCCAACACAAGCAATAATGTCACTATTCTTGTAAAGTCAAGTAAAGGTTTCAGTAATTTAAAACGGACCCAACCCCTAGTCAAGATGGCACAGAGTAGACAGGCATTAACTTAAGAATATGTGTAAAGCATTTAAACGTACTAAAACAGAAGAAATCTTGAAAACACAACACAATACAAATCCCACTCTACATAACTAGAGGATAACATAACAAACAAAATGACACTAAAATAACAAACATCCAATAAGGGGAACAAGAGCTATGAAATTTTAAATACAAGTAGCACCAAAAAAGCATTAAGTACCAGTAATGGTCTTATGCTTGTGCTTGTTTGGTACGTAGGCATGAGTTATGGCTGACCACAATAGAGCGTGGTTTGGATATAGAGATCAGGTTCATCCCAACTGAAAGATTTTCCTTTTAATTTAGGGGCATATTTATGAGCCCCTAGTGCCACCTTGCACCACATTTGTGGTATTTATTTCAACACAAGTGTGACGTTAAGGTGGCATTTCCCATTTGCCATATTTACAAAGTGGGGCAATACTTGCATTGCCCCACTTTGTAAACCCTTGTGACACATTATGCCTGTGCCGGGGAAGCCTTCCCCCATTAGGGGGGCTGAAAAAATGGCGCAATAAAATGTCTAAGAATTTGTTGTGCCACTTTTTCTCAGCACTTTTAACACCGTCTCAGAGCAGGCATTAAAAGGGGATGGACATTATTTAGAATGGGCCCCTATGTTCTCTCTAGGAGTAGCGTCAACATTTTGGTGCTACTCATGCAGAAGAAATTCAATATTCGCACCAAAGGAGGGTCACTTTCTGGTCAGATCCATTTGCAGCCTGGGCCTTGAGATTTCTACCCTCAAACATAGCCACAGTAAGAAATTGGTTTGCTGGTTGACTGGGATGTGAGTCCGGCTCAAATAACAACCTCAATCCTTGTTAGGATAAAACACAAGCAAAGCCCATATTAGCTTAGCACAGAGTAGTCATGATTAACTTGCAGGCAATATGTAAGGTATTTGTAGAACACTTCCAACACTAACATAATGAAAACATACCAGAAACGGAGCATGCAATAGAGTTAGAAAAAATAAAGTAGATTTTAATAAATAAAACAAAGCTAAAATGACTAAAAAACAATTACTAGAACCGGAGCTGTTGAATTTTATAGTTTTAGGTGGAAATAGTACAGAAAAGCACGGAGCGCTACTGTGGATATCTGTTTGCAATGGATCGGGACAAAGTTACAAGTTTAGGCTGACCACAATGGAGCATGGGCTAGCTACAGGGACTCAGTTGGGTCCGCTGAACAGAATGGATCTGCGTCAAAGATGTAATGCGCATTCAAAGTGATGCAGTGATTCTAAGTTGCGGCAATGTGAAGTTCTAGTGCATCTTCATTGAGGATCCCATTGGCAGGGCTTGTGATGCAAAGTCCAGCTTTGGGGATGCAGCTCACAAGTGGCAGTGAGTCAGTTCAGAGGATCTGTGAGGCTGCGATGCAGAGTCCGGCGTTGTCATGGAGGCTGCCAAAGATAAGAGATGCAAGGACCAGGAATGTAGATGTGCCATGCCGCCAGAGTGATGCGTTGGTTCTGAACACTGCTACGGGCGATGTGGATCTTTGTAACAGGTCTAATGCAGCAGCAGTGATGCATCAATTCTGCCTGGGGATGCGCCTCTCAGCCAAGGAGATGCATCAATTTTACTCGGGATCTCCTCGCTCTACAGAGATGATGTGTCAGTTCTGTTGGTAAGTACACAAGGACCACTTTCAAGGGTCCAGGACTGGGGTGGCATCACTTGGTAGAGTCTAGGTGCAGATGCCAGGTTGGGGGAAGCCTGTGATGTCTTGAGGCTTCAGATCAGGAGGACAGACATCTAGCCCTAGGAGGCTCTCTGGGTTTAGGAGATGTATGTCCAGTCACTCTCACGTAGGCAAGAGGGTAGAGGGCAACAGATCAGCAGAGCAAAGCAGGAGTCCAGCAGTGTGCAGTCCAGCAGAGTAGCTGTCCTTCACCATCACAGCAGTCCTTCCTGGCAGAGTATCCTCAGTTCCAGGAGTGTGCTGAAGTGGTGGTATCTGAGGTCCAGTATTTATACCCTGCCTGGTTCTGAAAGGTGGGAGAAACTTCTAGACAGTCACGTTGAAGTGCAAGGAATTTCCTGCCTCCCCTGCCCTGACTCTAATGTGACTGGAGTGGCAATACAAGATTGTTAAACCCTTTGTGTGTGGACAGGATGCCGCTTTTTCATGTGTAAGTGAGGCTGTATCCAGCTTCTCATTCTGCTAAGGATGACTGTAGGAAGTTGGCTCTGTATGTGCTATTTCAAAGTAAGGAATAGCATGCACAGAGCCAAGGGTTCCCCTTAGAGGTAAAATAGTGGTAAAAAGAGATAATACTAATGCTCTATTTTGTGGTAGTGTGGTCGAGCAGTAGGCTTATCCAAGGAGTAGTGTTAAGCATTTGTTGTACATACACATAGACAATAAATGAGGTACACACACTCAGAGACAAATCCAGCCAATAGGTTTTGTATAGAAAAATATCTTTTCTTAGTTTATTTTAAGAACCACAGGTTCAAATTTAACATGTAATATCTTGTTTGAAAGGTATTGCAGGTAAGTACATTAGGAACTTTGAATTATTTCAATTGCAGGTATACTTTTCAAGTTATTCACAAATAGCTATTTTAAAAGTGGACACAGTGCAATTTTCACAGTTCCTGGGGGAGGTAAGTATTTGTTAGTTTTACCAGGTAAGTAAGACACTTACAGGGTTCAGTTCTTGGTCCAAGGTAGCCCACCATTGGGGGTTCAGAGCAACCCCAAAGTTACCACACCAGCAGCTCAGGGCCGGTCAGGTGCAGAGTTCAAAGTGGAGCCCAAAACGCATAGGCTTCAATGGAGAGAAGTGGGTGCCCCGGTTCCAGTCTGCCAGCAGGTAAGTACCCGCGTCTTCGGAGGGCAGACCAGGGGGGTTTTGTAGGGCACCGGGGAGGACACAAGCCCACACAGAAATTTCACCCTCAGCGGCGCGGGGGCGGCCGGGTGCAGTGTTAGAACAAGCGTCAGGTTCGCAATGGAAGTCAAGGAGAGATCAAGGGATCTCTTCAGCGCTGCAGGCAGGCAAGGGGGGGCTTCCTCGGGGAAACCTCCACTTGGGCAAGGGAGAGGGACTCCTGGGGGTCACTTCTGCAGTGAAAGTCCGGTCCTTCAGGTCCTGGGGGCTGCGGGTGCAGGGTCTTTTCCAGGCGTCGGGACTTAGGTTTCAGAGAGTCGCGATCAGGGGAAGCCTCGGGATTCCCTCTGCAGGCGGCGCTGTGGGGGCTCAGGGGGGACAGGTTTTGGTACTCACAGTCGTAGAGTAGTCCGGGGGTCCTCCCTGAGGTGTTGGTTCTCCACCAGCGGAGTCGGGGTCGCCGGGTGCAGTGTTGCAAGTCTCACGCTTCTTGCGGGGAGATTGCAGGGTTCTTTAAAGCTGCTCCTTTGGATAAAGTTGCAGTCTTTTTGGAGCAGGTCCGCTGTCCTCGGGAGTTTCTTGTCGTCGTCGAAGCAGGGCAGTCCTCAGAGGATTCAGAGGTCGCTGGTCCCTTTGGAAGGCGTCGCTGGAGCAGAGCTCTTTGGAAGGCAGGAGACAGGCCGGTGAGTTTCTGGAGCCAAGGCAGTTGTTGTCTTCTGGTCTTCCTCTGCAGGGGTTTTCAGCTGGGCAGTCCTTCTTCTTGTTGTTGCAGGAATCTGATTTTCTAGGGTTCAGGGTAGCCCTTAAATACTAAATTTAAGGGCGTGTTTAGGTCTGGGGGGTTAGTAGCCAATGGCTACTAGCCCTGAGGGTGGGTACACCCTCTTTGTGCCTCCTCCCAAGGGGAGGGGGTCACAATCCTAACCCTATTGGGGGAATCCTCCATCTGCAAGATGGAGGATTTCTAAAAGTTAGAGTCACCTCAGCTCAGGACACCTTAGGGGCTGTCCTGACTGGCCAGTGACTCCTCCTTGTTATTCTCATTATTTTCTCCGGCCTTGCCGCCGAAAGTGGGGGCCGGAGGGGGCGGGCAACTCCACTAGCTGGAGTGTCCTGCGGTGCTGTGACAAAGGGGTGAGCCTTTGAGGCTCACCGCCAGGTGTTACAGCTCCTGCCTGGGGGAGGTGTTAGCATCTCCACCCAGTGCAGGCTTTGTTACTGGCCTCAGAGTGACAAAGGCACTCTCCCCATGGGGCCAGCAACATGTCTCTAGTGTGGCAGGCTGCTGGAACTAGTCAGCCTACACAGACAGTCGGTTAAGTTTCAGGGGGCACCTCTTAGGTGCCCTCTGGGGTGTATTTTGCAATAAAATGTACACTGGCATCAGTGTGCATTTATTGTGCTGAGAAGTTTGATACCAAACTTCCCAGTTTTCAGTGTAGCCATTATGGTGCTGTGGAGTTCGTGCAAAACAGACTCCCAGACCATATACTCTTATGGCTACCCTGCACTTACATTGTCTAAGGTTTTGCTTAGACACTGTAGGGGCACAGTGCTCATGCACTGGTACCCTCACCTATGGTATAGTGCACCCTGCCTTAGGGCTGTAAGGCCTGCTAGAGGGGTGTCTTACCTATACTGCATAGGCAGTGAGAGGCTGGCATGGCACCCTGAGGGGAGTGCCATGTCGACTTACTCATTTTGTTCTCACCAGCACACACAAGCTGGTAAGCAGTGTGTCTGTGCTGGGTGAGGGGTCTCTAGGGTGGCATAATACATGCTGCAGCCCTTAGAGACCTTCCCTGGCATCAGGGCCCTTGGTACCAGAGGTACCAGTTACAAGGGACTTATCTGGGTGCCAGGGTGTGCCAATTGTGGAATCAAAAGTACAGGTTAGGGAAAGAACACTGGTGCTGGGGCCTGGTTAGCAGGCCTCAGCACACTTTCAATTCAAAACATAGCATCAGCAAAGGCAAAAAGTCAGGGGGTAACCATGCCAAGGAGGCATTTCCTTACACAACCCCCCCCAAACGAAAGAGGATGAGACTAACCTTTCCCAAGAGAGTCTTCATTTTCTAAGTGGAAGAACCTGGAAAGGCCATCTGCATTGGCATGGGCAGTCCCAGGTCTGTGTTCCACTATAAAGTCCATTCCCTGTAGGGAGATGGACCACCTCAACAGTTTTGGATTTTCACCTTTCATTTGCATCAGCCATTTGAGAGGTCTGTGGTCAGTTTGAACTAGGAAGTGAGTCCCAAAGAGGTATGGTCTCAGCTTCTTCAGGGACCAAACCACAGCAAAGGCCTCCCTCTCAATGGCACTCCAACGCTGCTCCCTGGGGAGTAACCTCCTGCTAATGAAAGCAACAGGCTGGTCAAGGCCATCATCATTTGTTTGGGACAAAACTGCCCCTATCCCATGTTCAGAGGCATCTGTCTGCACAATGAACTGCTTAGAATAATCTGGAGCTTTTAGAACTGGTGCTGAGCACATTGCTTGCTTCAGGGTGTCAAAGGCCTGTTGGCATTCTACAGTCCATTTCACTTTCTTGGGCCTTTTCTTGGAGGTGAGTTCAGTGAGGGCTGTCACAATGGATCCATATCCCTTCACAAACCTCCTGTAGTACCCAGTCAAGCCAAGGAATGCCCTGACTTGAGTCTGGGTTTTTGGAGCTACCCAGTCCAGAATAGTCTGGATCTTGGGTTGGAGTGGCTGAACTTGGCCTCCACCTACAAGGTGGCCCAAGTAAACCACAGTTCCCTGCCCTATCTGGCATTTGGATGCCTTGATAGAGAGGCCTGCAGATTGCAGAGCCTTCAAAACCTTCTTCAGGTGGACCAGGTGATCCTGCCAGGTGGAGCTAAAGACAGCAATATCATCAAGATAAGCTGTGCTAAAGGACTCCAAGCCAGCAAGGACTTGATTCACCAACCTTTGGAAGGTGGCAGGGGCATTCTTTAAACCAAAGGGCATAACAGTAAACTGATAATGCCCATCAGGTGTGGAGAATGCTGTTTTCTCTTTTGCTCCAGGTGCCATTTTTATTTGCCAGTACCCTGATGTCAAGTCAAAGGTACTTAAGAATTTGGCAGCACCTAATTTGTCTATGAGCTCATCAGCTCTAGGAATTGGATGGGCGTCTGTCTTGGTGACAGAGTTGAGCCCTCTGTAGTCCACACAAAACCTCATCTCTTTCTTCCCATCCTTGGTGTGAGGTTTGGGGACTAAGACCACTGGGCTAGCCCAGGGGCTGTCAGAGCGCTCAATTACTCCCAATTCCAGCATCTTGTGGACTTCCACCTTGATGCTTTCCTTAACATGGTCAGACTGTCTAAAAATTTTGTTTTTGACAGGCATGCTGTCTCCTGTGTCCACATCATGGGTACACAGGTGTGTCTGACCAGGGGTTAGGGAGAAGAGTTCAGGAAACTGTTGTAGGACTCTCCTACAATCAGCTTGTTGTTGGCCAGAGAGGGTGTCTGAGTAGATCACTCCATCTACTGAGCCATCTTTTGGGTCTGATGACAGAAGATCAGGGAGAGGTTCACTCTCTGCCTCCTGATCCTCATCTGTTACCATCAACAGATTTACATCAGCCCTGTCATGGAAGAGCTTAAGGCGGTTCACATGGATCACCCTCTTGGGGCTCCTGCTTGTGCCCAGGTCCACCAGGTAGGTGACCTGACTCTTCCTTTCTAGCACTGGGTAAGGGCCACTCCATTTGTCCTGAAGTGCCCTGGGAGCCACAGGCTCCAGAACCCAGACTTTCTGCCCTGGTTGGAACTCAACCATTGCAGCCTTTTGGTCATACCAAAACTTCTGGAGCTGTTGGCTGGCCTCAAGGTTTTTGCTTGCCTTTTCCATGTACTCTGCCATTCTAGAGCGAAGGCCAAGTACATAGTCCACTATGTCCTGTTTAGGCTCATGAAGAGGTCTCTCCCAGCCTTCTTTAACAAGAGCAAGTGGTCCCCTTACAGGGTGACCAAACAGAAGTTCAAAGGGTGAGAATCCTACTCCCTTCTGTGGCACCTCTCTGTAAGCGAAAAGCAGACATGGCAAGAGGACATCCCATCTCCTTTTGAGCTTTTCTGGGAGCCCCATGATCATGCCTTTTAATGTCTTGTTGAATCTCTCAACTAAGCCATTAGTTTGTGGATGGTATGGTGTAGTGAATTTGTAAGTCACCCCACACTCATTCCACATGTGTTTTAGGTATGCTCACATGAAGTTGGTACCTCTGTCAGACACCACCTCCTTAGGGAAACCCACTCTGGTAAAGATACCAATGAGGGCCTTGGCTACTGCAGGGGCAGTAGTTGACCTAAGGGGAATAGCTTCAGGATACCTAGTAGCATGATCCACTACTACTAGGATATACATATTTCCTGAGGCTGTGGGAGGTTCTAGTGGACCAACTATGTCCACACCCACTCTTTCAAAGGGGACCCCCACTACTGGAAGTGGAATGAGGGGGGCCTTTGGATGCCCCCCTGTCTTACCACTGGCTTGACAGGTGGGGCAGGAGAGGCAAAACTCCTTAACCTTGTGGGACATATTGGGCCAGTAGAAGTGGTTGACTAACCTCTCCCACGTCTTGGTTTGTCCCAAATGCCCAGCAAGGGGAATATCATGGGCTAAGGTCAGAATAAACTCTCTGAACGACTGAGGCACTACCACTCTCCTAGTGGCACCAGGTTTGGGGTCTCTGGCCTCAGTGTACAGGAGTCCATCTTCCCAATAGACCCTATGTGTTCCATTTTTCTTGCCCTTGGACTCTTCAGCAGCTTGCTGCCTAAGGCCTTCAAGAGAGGGACAGGTTTCTTGTCCCTTACACAGCTCCTCCCTTGAGGGTCCCCCTGGGCCTAAGAGCTCAACCTGATAAGGTTCAAGCTCCAAAGGCTCAGTTCCCTCAGAGGGCAGAACTTCTTCCTGAGAAGAGAGGTTCTCTTTTTCTGACTGTGTTGCAGTTGGTTTCCCAACTGACTTTCCTTTTCTCTTGGTAGGCTGGGCCTTTCTTCCAGACTCCAGCTCTACTTTTTCACCCTGTGCCTTGCACTGTGCTCTTGTTTTTACACACACCAGTTCAGGGATACCCAGCATGGCTGCATGGGTTTTTAGTTCTACCTCAGCCCATGCTGAGGACTCCAGGTCATTTCCAAGCAGACAGTCTACTGGGATGTTTGAGGAGACCACCACCTGTTTCAGGCCATTGACCCCTCCCCATTCTAAAGTTACCATTGCCATGGGATGTGCTTTAGTCTGATTGTCAGCGTTGGTGACTGTATAGGTTTTTCCAGTCAGGTATTGGCCAGGGGAAACCAGTTTCTCTGTCACCATGGTGACACTGGCACCTGTATCCCTCAGGCCCTCTACACTTGTCCCATTAATAAAGAGCTGCTGCCTGTATTTTTGCATGTTAGGCGGCCAGGCAGCTAGTGTGGCTAAATCCACCCCACCCTCAGAGACTAGAGTAGCTTCAGTGTGGACCCTGAGTTGCTCTGGGCACACTGTTGATCCCACTTGGAGACTAGCCATTCCAGTGTTACCTGGATTGGAGTTTGGAGTGGAACCTTTCCTGGGACAGGCCTTGTCTCCAGTTTGGTGTCCAGGCTGATTACAGCTACGACACCAGGCCTTTTTGGGATCAAAGTTTTTACCCTTGTACCCAGGATTGTTTTGTGAAGAGGCTCTGGGCCCACCCTCCTGTGCAGGTTTTTGGGGGCCTGTAGAATACTCTTTACTATTTTTATTTTTGGCTGTCTCACCACCTTTCCCCTGGGGAGGTTTTGTGACCCCTTTCTTTTGGTCACCCCCTGTGGAAGTTTTGGACACCCTTGTCTTGACCCAATGGTCCGCCTTCTTTCCCAATTCTTGGGGAGAAATTGGTCCTAGGTCTACCAGATGCTGATGCAGTTTATCATTGAAACAATTACTTAACAGGTGTTCTTTCACAAATAAATTGTACAGCCCATCATAATTACTTACACCACTGCCTTGAATCCAACCATCTAGTGTTTTTACTGAGTAGTCTACAAAGTCAACCCAGGTCTGGCTTGAGGATTTTTGAGCCCCCCTGAATCTAATCCTATACTCCTCAGTGGAGAATCCAAAGCCCTCAATCAGGGTACCCTTCATGAGGTCATAAGATTCTGCATCTTTTCCAGAGAGTGTGAGGAGTCTATCCCTACACTTTCCTGTGAACATTTCCCAAAGGAGAGCACCCCAGTGAGATCTGTTCACTTTTCTGGTTACACAAGCCCTCTCAAAACCTGTGAACCATTTGGTGATGTCATCACCATCTTCATATTTAGTTACAATCCCTTTAGGGATTTTCAACATGTCAGGAGAATCTCTGACCCTATTTATGTTGCTGCCACCATTGATGGGTCCTAGGCCCATCTCTTGCCTTTCCCTTTCTATGGCTAGGATCTGTCTTTCCAAAGCCAATCTTTTGGCCATCCTGGCTAGCTGGATGTCCTCTTCACTGGAGTTATCCTCAGTGATTTCAGAGTTGTTGGCCCCTCCTGTGAGGGGACCAGCATCTCTGACTATTATTTGTGGAGTCAGGGCTTGAGAGGCCCTGTTCTCCCTAAATAGGACTGGTAGGGGGGAATTTTCCTCCAAGTCACTATCTTCATCCTCTGTGTTGCCATCCTCAGAGAGGTTGGCCTTTTCAAACTCTGCCAACAGCTCCTGGAGCTGTAGTTTGGAAGGTCTGGGGCCCATTACTATTTTCTTTATTTTACAGAGTGACCTTAGCTCCCTCATCTTAAGATGGAGGTAAGGTGTGGTGTCGAGTTCCACCACATTCATCTCTGCACTAGACATTATGCTTCTAAAAGTTGGAATACTTTTTAAGAAACTAAAACTGGTTCTAGAATCTAATTCAAACTTTTAACAAACTTTTAAACTCTAAAAGAAATGCTAACAGGGACTAACACAAGGCCCTAGCAGGACTTTAAAGAATTTAGAAAACTTTTCAAATTGCAAAAATCAATTTCTAATGACAATTTTGGAATTTGTCGTGTGATCAGGTATTGGCTGAGTAGTCCAGCAAATGCAAAGTCTTGTACCCCACCGCTGATCCACCAATGTAGGAAGTTGGCTCTGTATGTGCTATTTCAAAGTAAGGAATAGCATGCACAGAGTCCAAGGGTTCCCCTTAGAGGTAAAATAGTGGTAAAAAGAGATAATACTAATGCTCTATTTTGTGGTAGTGTGGTCGAGCAGTAGGCTTATCCAAGGAGTAGTGTTAAGCATTTGCTGTACATACACATAGACAATAAATGAGGTACACACACTCAGAGACAAATCCAGCCAATAGGTTTTGTATAGAAAAATATCTTTTCTTAGTTTATTTTAAGAACCACAGGTTCAAATTTAACATGTAATATCTTGTTTGAAAGGTATTGCAGGTATACTTTTCAAGTTATTCACAAATAGCTATTTTAAAAGTGGACACAGTGCAATTTTCACAGTTCCTGGGGGAGGTAAGTATTTGTTAGTTTTACCAGGTAAGTAAGACACTTACAGGGTTCAGTTCTTGGTCCAAGGTAGCCCACCGTTGGGGGTTCAGAGCAACCCCAAAGTTACCACACCAGCAGCTCAGGGCCGGTCAGGTGCAGAGTTCAAAGTGGTGCCCAAAACGCATAGGCTTCAATGGAGAGAAGGGGGTGCCCCGGTTCCAGTCTGCCAGCAGGTAAGTACCCGCGTCTTCGGAGGGCAGACCAGGGGGGTTTTGTAGGGCACCGGGGGGGACACAAGCCCACACAGAAATTTCACCCTCAGCGGCACGGGGGCGGCCGGGTGCAGTGTTAGAACAAGCGTCGGGTTCGCAATGGAAGTCAAGGAGAGATCAAGGGATCTCTTCAGCGCTGCAGGCAAGGGGGGGCTTCCTCGCGGAAACCTCCACTTGGGCAAGGGAGAGGGACTCCTGGGGGTCACTTCTGCAGTGAAAGTCCGGTCCTTCAGGTCCTGGGGGCTGCGGGTGCAGGGTCTTTTCCAGGCGTCGGGACTTAGGTTTCAGAGAGTCGCGGTCAGGGGAAGCCTCGGGATTCCCTCTGCAGGCGGCGCTGTGGGGGCTCAGGGGGGACAGGTTTTGGTACTCACAGTCGTAGAGTAGTCCGGGGGTCCTCCCTGAGGTGTTGGTTCTCCACCAGCCGAGTGGGGTCGCCGGGTGCAGTGTTGCAAGTCTCACGCTTCTTGCGGGGAGATTGCAGGGTTCTTTAAAGCTGCTCCTTTGGATAAAGTTGCAGTCTTTTTGGAGCAGGTCCGCTGTCCTCGGGAGTTTCTTGTCGTCGTCGAAGCAGGGCAGTCCTCAGAGGATTCAGAGGTCGCTGGTCCCTTTGGAAGGCGTCGCTGGAGCAGAGTTCTTTGGAAGGCAGGAGACAGGCCGGTGAGTTTCTGGAGCCAAGGCAGTTGTTGTCTTCTGGTCTTCCTCTGCAGGGGTTTTCAGCTGGGCAGTCCTTCTTCTTGTTGTTGCAGGAATCTGATTTTCTAGGGTTCAGGGTAGCCCTTAAATACTAAATTTAAGGGCGTGTTTAGGTCTGGGGGGTTAGTAGCCAATGGCTACTAGCCCTGAGGGTGGGTACACCCTCTTTGTGCCTCCTCCCAAGGGGAGGGGGTCACAATCCTAACCCTATTGGGGGAATCCTCCATCTGCAAGATGGAGGATTTCTAAAAGTTAGAGTCACCTCAGCTCAGGACACCTTAGGGGCTGTCCTGACTGGCCAGTGACTCCTCTTTGTTATTCTCATTATTTTCTTCGGCCTTGCCGCCAAAAGTGGGGGCCGGGGCCGGAGGGGGCGGGCAACTCCACTAGCTGGAGTGTCCTGCGGTGCTGTGACAAAGGGGTGAGCCTTTGAGGCTCACCGCCAGGTGTTACAGCTCCTGCCTGGGGGAGGTGTTAGCATCTCCACCCAGTGCAGGCTTTGTTACTGGCCTCAGAGTGACAAAGGCACTCTCCCCATGGGGCCAGCAACATGTCTCTAGTGTGGCAGGCTGCTGGAACTAGTCAGCCTACACAGACAGTCGGTTAAGTTTCAGGGGGCACCTCTTAGGTGCCCTCTGGGGTGTATTTTGCAATAAAATGTACACTGGCATCAGTGTGCATTTATTGTGCTGAGAAGTTTGATACCAAACTTCCCAGTTTTGAGTGTAGCCATTATGGTGCTGTGGAGTTCGTGCAAAACAGACTCCCAGACCATATACTCTTATGGCTACCCTGCACTTACAATGTCTAAGGTTTTGCTTAGACACTGTAGGGGCACAGTGCTCATGCACTGGTACCCTCACCTATGGTATAGTGCACCCTGCCTTAGGGCTGTAAGGCCTGCTAGAGGGGTGTCTTACCTATACTGCATAGGCAGTGAGAGGCTGGCATGGCACCCTGAGGGGAGTGCCATGTCGACTTACTCATTTTGTTCTCACCAGCACACACAAGCTGGTAAGCAGTGTGTCTGTGCTGGGTGAGGGGTCTCTAGGGTGGCATAATACATGCTGCAGCCCTTAGAGACCTTCCCTGGCATCAGGGCCCTTGGTACCAGAGGTACCAGTTACAAGGGACTTATCTGGGTGCCAGGGTGTGCCAATTGTGGAATCAAAAGTACAGGTTAGGGAAAGAACACTGGTGCTGGGGCCTGGTTGGCAGGCCTCAGCACACTTTCAATTCAAAACATAGCATCAGCAAAGGCAAAAAGTCAGGGGGTAACCATGCCAAGGAGGCATTTCCTTACACAACCCCCCCCAAACGAAAGAGGATGAGACTAACCTTTCCCAAGAGAGTCTTCATTTTCTAAGTGGAAGAACCTGGAAAGGCCATCTGCATTGGCATGGGCAGTCCCAGGTCTGTGTTCCACTATAAAGTCCATTCCCTGTAGGGAGATGGACCACCTCAACAGTTTTGGATTTTCACCTTTCATTTGCATCAGCCATTTGAGAGGTCTGTGGTCAGTTTGAACTAGGAAGTGAGTCCCAAAGAGGTATGGTCTCAGCTTCTTCAGGGACCAAACCACAGCAAAGGCCTCCCTCTCAATGGCACTCCAACGCTGCTCCCTGGGGAGTAACCTCCTGCTAATGAAAGCAACAGGCTGGTCAAGGCCATCATCATTTGTTTGGGACAAAACTGCCCCTATCCCATGTTCAGAGGCATCTGTCTGCACAATGAACTGCTTAGAATAATCTGGAGCTTTTAGAACTGGTGCTGAGCACATTGCTTGCTTCAGGGTGTCAAAGGCCTGTTGGCATTCTACAGTCCAGTTCACTTTCTTGGGCATTTTCTTGGAGGTGAGTTCAGTGAGGGCTGTCACAATGGATCCATATCCCTTCACAAACCTCCTGTAGTACCCAGTCAAGCCAAGGAATGCCCTGACTTGAGTCTGGGTTTTTGGAGCTACCCAGTCCAGAATAGTCTGGATCTTGGGTTGGAGTGGCTGAACTTGGCCTCCACCTACAAGGTGGCCCAAGTAAACCACAGTTCCCTGCCCTATCTGGCATTTGGATGCCTTGATAGAGAGGCCTGCAGATTGCAGAGCCTTCAAAACCTTCTTCAGGTGGACCAGGTGATCCTGCCAGGTGGAGCTAAAGACAGCAATATCATCAAGATAAGCTGTGCTAAAGGACTCCAAGCCAGCAAGGACTTGATTCACCAACCTTTGGAAGGTGGCAGGGGCATTCTTTAAACCAAAGGGCATAACAGTAAACTGATAATGCCCATCAGGTGTGGAGAATGCTGTTTTCTCTTTTGCTCCAGGTGCCATTTTTATTTGCCAGTACCCTGCTGTCAAGTCAAAGGTACTTAAGAATTTGGCAGCACCTAATTTGTCTATGAGCTCATCAGCTCTAGGAATTGGATGGGCGTCTGTCTTGGTGACAGAGTTGAGCCCTCTGTAGTCCACACAAAACCTCATCTCTTTCTTCCCATCCTTGGTGTGAGGTTTGGGGACTAAGACCACTGGGCTAGCCCAGGGGCTGTCAGAGCGCTCAATTACTCCCAATTCCAGCATCTTGTGGACTTCCACCTTGATGCTTTCCTTAACATGGTCAGACTGTCTAAAAATTTTGTTTTTGACAGGCATGCTGTCTCCTGTGTCCACATCATGGGTACACAGGTGTGTCTGACCAGGGGTTAGGGAGAAGAGTTCAGGAAACTGTTGTAGGACTCTCCTACAATCAGCTTGTTGTTGGCCAGAGAGGGTGTCTGAGTAGATCACTCCATCTACTGAGCCATCTTTTGGGTCTGATGACAGAAGATCAGGGAGAGGTTCACTCTCTGCCTCCTGATCCTCATCTGTTACCATCAACAGATTTACATCAGCCCTGTCATGGAAGAGCTTAAGGCGGTTCACATGGATCACCCTCTTGGGGCTCCTGCTTGTGCCCAGGTCCTCCAGGTAGGTGACCTGACTCTTCCTTTCTAGCACTGGGTAAGGGCCACTCCATTTGTCCTGAAGTGCCCTGGGAGCCACAGGCTCCAGAACCCAGACTTTCTGCCCTGGTTGGAACTCAACCATTGCAGCCTTTTGGTCATACCAAAACTTCTGGAGCTGTTGGCTGGCCTCAAGGTTTTTGCTTGCCTTTTCCATGTACTCTGCCATTCTAGAGCGAAGGCCAAGTACATAGTCCACTATGTCCTGTTTAGGCTCATGAAGAGGTCTCTCCCAGCCTTCTTTAACAAGAGCAAGTGGTCCCCTTACAGGGTGACCAAACAGAAGTTCAAAGGGTGAGAATCCTACTCCCTTCTGTGGCACCTCTCTGTAAGCGAAAAGCAGACATGGCAAGAGGACATCCCATCTCCTTTTGAGCTTTTCTGGGAGCCCCATGATCATGCCTTTTAATGTCTTGTTGAATCTCTCAACTAAGCCATTAGTTTGTGGATGGTATGGTGTAGTGAATTTGTAAGTCACCCCACACTCATTCCACATGTGTTTTAGGTATGCTCACATGAAGTTGGTACCTCTGTCAGACACCACCTCCTTAGGGAAACCCACTCTGGTAAAGATACCAATGAGGGCCTTGGCTACTGCAGGGGCAGTAGTTGACCTAAGGGGAATAGCTTCAGGATACCTAGTAGCATGATCCACTACTACTAGGATATACATATTTCCTGAGGCTGTGGGAGGTTCTAGTGGACCAACTATGTCCACACCCACTCTTTCAAAGGGGACCCCCACTACTGGAAGTGGAATGAGGGGGGCCTTTGGATGCCCACCTGTCTTACCACTGGCTTGACAGGTGGGGCAGGAGAGGCAAAACTCCTTAACCTTGTGGGACATATTGGGCCAGTAGAAGTGGTTGACTAACCTCTCCCACGTCTTGGTTTGTCCCAAATGCCCAGCACGGGGAATATCATGGGCTAAGGTCAGAATAAACTCTCTGAACGACTGAGGCACTACCACTCTCCTAGTGGCACCAGGTTTGGGGTCTCTGGCCTCAGTGTACAGGAGTCCATCTTCCCAATAGACCCTATGTGTTCCATTTTTCTTGCCCTTGGACTCTTCAGCAGCTTGCTGCCTAAGGCCTTCAAGAGAGGGACAGGTTTCTTGTCCCTTACACAGCTCCTCCCTTGAGGGTCCCCCTGGGCCTAAGAGCTCCACCTGATAAGGTTCAAGCTCCAAAGGCTCAGTTCCCTCAGAGGGCAGAACTTCTTCCTGAGAAGAGAGGTTCTCTTTTTCTGACTGTGTTGCAGTTGGTTTCCCAACTGACTTTCCTTTTCTCTTGGTAGGCTGGGCCTTTCTTCCAGACTCCAGCTCTACTTTTTCACCCTCTGCCTTGCACTGTGCTCTTGTTTTTACACACACCAGTTCAGGGATACCCAGCATGGCTGCATGGGTTTTTAGTTCTACCTCAGCCCATGCTGAGGACTCCAGGTCATTTCCAAGCAGACAGTCTACTAGGATGTTTGAGGAGACCACCACCTGTTTCAGGCCATTGACCCCTCCCCATTCTAAAGTTACCATTGCCATGGGATGTGCTTTAGTCTGATTGTCAGCGTTGGTGACTGTATAGGTTTTTCCAGTCAGGTATTGGCCAGGGGAAACCAGTTTCTCTGTCACCATGGTGACACTGGCACCTGTATCCCTCAGGCCCTCTACACTTGTCCCATTAATAAAGAGCTGCTGCCTGTATTTTTGCATGTTAGGCGGCCAGGCAGCTAGTGTGGCTAAATCCACCCCACCCTCAGAGACTAGAGTAGCTTCAGTGTGGACCCTGAGTTGCTCTGGGCACACTGTTGATCCCACTTGGAGACTAGCCATTCCAGTGTTACCTGGATTGGAGTTTGGAGTGGAACCTTTCCTGGGACAGGCCTTGTCTCCAGTTTGGTGTCCAGGCTGATTACAGCTACGACACCAGGCCTTTTTGGGATCAAAGTTTTTACCCTTGTACCCAGGATTGTTTTGTGAAGAGGCTCTGGGCCCACCCTCCTGTGCAGGTTTTTGGGGGCCTGTAGAAGACTCTTTACTATTTTTATTTTTGGCTGTCTCACCACCTTTCCCCTGGGGAGGTTTTGTGACCCCTTTCTTTTGGTCACCCCCTGTGGAAGTTTTGGACACCCTTGTCTTGACCCAATGGTCCGCCTTCTTTCCCAATTCTTGGGGAGAAATTGGTCCTAGGTCTACCAGATGCTGATGCAGTTTATCATTGAAACAATTACTTAACAGGTGTTCTTTCACAAATAAATTGTACAGCCCATCATAATTACTTACACCACTGCCTTGAATCCAACCATCTAGTGTTTTTACTGAGTAGTCTACAAAGTCAACCCAGGTCTGGCTTGAGGATTTTTGAGCCCCCCTGAATCTAATCCTATACTCCTCAGTGGAGAATCCAAAGCCCTCAATCAGGGTACCCTTCATGAGGTCATAAGATTCTGCATCTTTTCCAGAGAGTGTGAGGAGTCTATCCCTACACTTTCCTGTGAACATTTCCCAAAGGAGAGCACCCCAGTGAGATCTGTTCACTTTTCTGGTTACACA
This sequence comes from Pleurodeles waltl, assembly GCF_031143425.1. Lineage (NCBI taxonomy): Eukaryota > Metazoa > Chordata > Amphibia > Caudata > Salamandridae > Pleurodeles > Pleurodeles waltl. Next base: position 204,872,325 of record NC_090447.1, read on the forward strand.
AGCCCTCTCAAAAGCTGTGAACCATTTGGTGATGTCATCACCATCTTCATATTTAGTTACAATCCCTTTAGGGATTTTCAACATGTCAGGAGAATCTCTGACCCTATTTATGTTGCTGCCACCATTGATGGGTCCTAGGCCCATCTCTTGCCTTTCCCTTTCTATGGCTAGGATCTGTCTTTCCAAAGCCAATCTTTTGGCCATCCTGGCTAGCTGGATGTCCTCTTCACTGGAGTTATCCTCAGTGATTTCAGAGTTGTTGGCCCCTCCTGTGAGGGGACCAGCATCTCTGACTATTATTTGTGGAGTCAGGGCTTGAGAGGCCCTGTTCTCCCTAAATAGGACTGGTAGGGGGGAATTTTCCTCCAAGTCACTATCTTCATCCTCTGTGTTGCCATCCTCAGAGGGGTTGGCCTTTTCAAACTCTGCCAACAGCTCCTGGAGCTGTAGTTTGGAAGGTCTGGGGCCCATTACTATTTTCTTTATTTTACAGAGTGACCTTAGCTCCCTCATCTTAAGATGGAGGTAAGGTGTGGTGTCGAGTTCCACCACATTCATCTCTGCACTAGACATTATGCTTCTAAAAGTTGGAATACTTTTTAAGAAACTAAAACTGGTTCTAGAATCTAATTCAAACTTTTAACAAACTTTTAAACTCTAAAAGAAATGCTAACAGGGACTAACACAAGGCCCTAGCAGGACTTTAAAGAATTTAGAAAACTTTTCAAATTGCAAAAATCAATTTCTAATGACAATTTTGGAATTTGTCGTGTGATCAGGTATTGGCTGAGTAGTCCAGCAAATGCAAAGTCTTGTACCCCACCGCTGATCCACCAATGTAGGAAGTTGGCTCTGTATGTGCTATTTCAAAGTAAGGAATAGCATGCACAGAGTCCAAGGGTTCCCCTTAGAGGTAAAATAGTGGTAAAAAGAGATAATACTAATGCTCTATTTTGTGGTAGTGTGGTCGAGCAGTAGGCTTATCCAAGGAGTAGTGTTAAGCATTTGCTGTACATACACATAGACAATAAATGAGGTACACACACTCAGAGACAAATCCAGCCAATAGGTTTTGTATAGAAAAATATCTTTTCTTAGTTTATTTTAAGAACCACAGGTTCACATTTAACATGTAATATCTTGTTTGAAAGGTATTGCAGGTATACTTTTCAAGTTATTCACAAATAGCTATTTTAAAAGTGGACACAGTGCAATTTTCACAGTTCCTGGGGGAGGTAAGTATTTGTTAGTTTTACCAGGTAAGTAAGACACTTACAGGGTTCAGTTCTTGGTCCAAGGTAGCCCACCGTTGGGGGTTCAGAGCAACCCCAAAGTTACCACACCAGCAGCTCAGGGCCGGTCAGGTGCAGAGTTCAAAGTGGTGCCCAAAACGCATAGGCTTCAATGGAGAGAAGGGGGTGCCCCGGTTCCAGTCTGCCAGCAGGTAAGTACCCGCGTCTTCGGAGGGCAGACCAGGGGGGTTTTGTAGGGCACCGGGGGGGACACAAGCCCACACAGAAATTTCACCCTCAGCGGCGCGGGGGCGGCCGGGTGCAGTGTTAGAACAAGCGTCGGGTTCGCAATGGAAGTCAAGGAGAGATCAAGGGATCTCTTCAGCGCTGCAGGCAGGCAAGGGGGGGGCTTCCTCGGGGAAACCTCCACTTGGGCAAGGGAGAGGGACTCCTGGGGGTCACTTCTGCAGTGAAAGTCCGGTCCTTCAGGTCCTGGGGGCTGCGGGTGCAGGGTCTTTTCCAGGCGTCGGGACTTAGGTTTCAGAGAGTCGCGGTCAGAGGAAGCCTCGGGATTCCCTCTGCAGGCGGCGCTGTGGGGGCTCAGGGGGGACAGGTTTTGGTACTCACAGTCGTAGAGTAGTCCGGGGGTCCTCCCTGAGGTGTTGGTTCTCCACCAGCCGAGTCGGGGTCGCCGGGTGCAGTGTTGCAAGTCTCACGCTTCTTGCGGGGAGATTGCAGGGTTCTTTAAAGCTGCTCCTTTGGATAAAGTTGCAGTCTTTTTGGAGCAGGTCCGCTGTCCTCGGGAGTTTCTTGTCGTCGTCGAAGCAGGGCAGTCCTCAGAGGATTCAGAGGTCGCTGGTCCCTTTGGAAGGCGTCGCTGGAGCAGAGTTCTTTGGAAGGCAGGAGACAGGCCGGTGAGTTTCTGGAGCCAAGGCAGTTGTTGTCTTCTGGGCTTCCTCTGCAGGGGTTTTCAGCTGGGCAGTCCTTCTTCTTGTTGTTGCAGGAATCTGATTTTCTAGGGTTCAGGGTAGCCCTTAAATACTAAATTTAAGGGCGTGTTTAGGTCTGGGGGGTTAGTAGCCAATGGCTACTAGCCCTGAGGGTGGGTACACCCTCTTTGTGCCTCCTCCCAAGGGGAGGGGGTCACAATCCTAACCCTATTGGGGGAATCCTCCATCTGCAAGATGGAGGATTTCTAAAAGTTAGAGTCACCTCAGCTCAGGACACCTTAGGGGCTGTCCTGACTGGCCAGTGACTCCTCCTTGTTATTCTCATTATTTTCTCCGGCCTTGCCGCCAAAAGTGGGGGCCGGGGCCGGAGGGGGCGGGCAACTCCACTAGCTGGAGTGTCCTGCGGTGCTGTGACAAAGGGGTGAGCCTTTGAGGCTCACCGCCAGGTGTTACAGCTCCTGCCTGGGGGAGGTGTTAGCATCTCCACCCAGTGCAGGCTTTGTTACTGGCCTCAGAGTGACAAAGGCACTCTCCCCATGGGGCCAGCAACATGTCTCTAGTGTGGCAGGCTGCTGGAACTAGTCAGCCTACACAGACAGTCGGTTAAGTTTCAGGGGGCACCTCTTAGGTGCCCTCTGGGGTGTATTTTGCAATAAAATGTACACTGGCATCAGTGTGCATTGATTGTGCTGAGAAGTTTGATACCAAACTTCCCAGTTTTGAGTGTAGCCATTATGGTGCTGTGGAGTTCGTGCAAAACAGACTCCCAGACCATATACTCTTATGGCTACCCTGCACTTACAATGTCTAAGGTTTTGCTTAGACACTGTAGGGGCACAGTGCTCATGCACTGGTACCCTCACCTATGGTATAGTGCACCCTGCCTTAGGGCTGTAAGGCCTGCTAGAGGGGTGTCTTACCTATACTGCATAGGCAGTGAGAGGCTGGCATGGCACCCTGAGGGGAGTGCCATGTCGACTTACACATTTTGTTCTCACCAGCACACACAAGCTGGTAAGCAGTGTGTCTGTGCTGGGTGAGGGGTCTCTAGGGTGGCATAATACATGCTGCAGCCCTTAGAGACCTTCCCTGGCATCAGGGCCCTTGGTACCAGAGGTACCAGTTACAAGGGACTTATCTGGGTGCCAGGGTGTGCCAATTGTGGAATCAAAAGTACAGGTTAGGGAAAGAACACTGGTGCTGGGGCCTGGTTAGCAGGCCTCAGCACACTTTCAATTCAAAACATAGCATCAGCAAAGGCAAAACGTCAGGGGGTAACCATGCCAAGGAGGCATTTCCTTACACAACCCCCCCCAAACGAAAGAGGATGAGACTAACCTTTCCCAAGAGAGTCTTCATTTTCTAAGTGGAAGAACCTGGAAAGGCCATCTGCATTGGCATGGGCAGTCCCAGGTCTGTGTTCCACTATAAAGTCCATTCCCTGTAGGGAGATGGACCACCTCAACAGTTTTGGATTTTCACCTTTCATTTGCATCAGCCATTTGAGAGGTCTGTGGTCAGTTTGAACTAGGAAGTGAGTCCCAAAGAGGTATGGTCTCAGCTTCTTCAGGGACCAAACCACAGCAAAGGCCTCCCTCTCAATGGCACTCCAACGCTGCTCCCTGGGGAGTAACCTCCTGCTAATGAAAGCAACAGGCTGGTCAAGGCCATCATCATTTGTTTGGGACAAAACTGCCCCTATCCCATGTTCAGAGGCATCTGTCTGCACAATGAACTGCTTAGAATAATCTGGAGCTTTTAGAACTGGTGCTGAGCACATTGCTTGCTTCAGGGTGTCCAAGGCCTGTTGGCATTCTACAGTCCAGTTCACTTTCTTGGGCATTTTCTTGGAGGTGAGTTCAGTGAGGGCTGTCACAATGGATCCATATCCCTTCACAAACCTCCTGTAGTACCCAGTCAAGCCAAGGAATGCCCTGACTTGAGTCTGGGTTTTTGGAGCTACCCAGTCCAGAATAGTCTGGATCTTGGGTTGGAGTGGCTGAACTTGGCCTCCACCTACAAGGTGGCCCAAGTAAACCACAGTTCCCTGCCCTATCTGGCATTGGGATGCCTTGATAGAGAGGCCTGCAGATTGCAGAGCCTTCAAAACCTTCTTCAGGTGGACCAGGTGATCCTGCCAGGTGGAGCTAAAGACAGCAATATCATCAAGATAAGCTGTGCTAAAGGACTCCAAGCCAGCAAGGACTTGATTCACCAACCTTTGGAAGGTGGCAGGGGCATTCTTTAAACCAAAGGGCATAACAGTAAACTGATAATGCCCATCAGGTGTGGAGAATGCTGTTTTCTCTTTTGCTCCAGGTGCCATTTTTATTTGCCAGTTTCCTGCTGTCAAGTCAAAGGTACTTAAGAATTTGGCAGCACCTAATTTGTCTATGAGCTCATCAGCTCTAGGAATTGGATGGGCGTCTGTCTTGGTGACAGAGTTGAGCCCTCTGTAGTCCACACAAAACCTCATCTCTTTCTTCCCATCCTTGGTGTGAGGTTTGGGGACTAAGACCACTGGGCTAGCCCAGGGGCTGTCAGAGCGCTCAATTACTCCCAATTCCAGCATCTTGTGGACTTCCACCTTGATGCTTTCCTTAACATGGTCAGACTGTCTAAAAATTTTGTTTTTGACAGGCATGCTGTCTCCTGTGTCCACATCATGGGTACACAGGTGTGTCTGACCAGGGGTTAGGGAGAAGAGTTCAGGAAACTGTTGTAGGACTCTCCTACAATCAGCTTGTTGTTGGCCAGAGAGGGTGTCTGAGTAGATCACTCCATCTACTGAGCCATCTTTTGGGTCTGATGACAGAAGATCAGGGAGAGGTTCACTCTCTGCCTCCTGATCCTCATCTGTTACCATCAACAGATTTACATCAGCCCTGTCATGGAAGAGCTTAAGGCGGTTCACATGGATCACCCTCTTGGGGCTCCTGCTTGTGCCCAGGTCCACCAGGTAGGTGACCTGACTCTTCCTTTCTAGCACTGGGTAAGGGCCACTCCATTTGTCCTGAAGTGCCCTGGGAGCCACAGGCTCCAGAACCCAGACTTTCTGCCCTGGTTGGAACTCAACCATTGCAGCCTTTTGGTCATACCAAAACTTCTGGAGCTGTTGGCTGGCCTCAAGGTTTTTGCTTGCCTTTTCCATGTACTCTGCCATTCTAGAGCGAAGGCCAAGTACATAGTCCACTATGTCCTGTTTAGGCTCATGAAGAGGTCTCTCCCAGCCTTCTTTAACAAGAGCAAGTGGTCCCCTTACAGGGTGACCAAACAGAAGTTCAAAGGGTGAGAATCCTACTCCCTTCTGTGGCACCTCTCTGTGAGCGAAAAGCAGACATGGCAAGAGGACATCCCATCTCCTTTTGAGCTTTTCTGGGAGCCCCATGATCATGCCTTTTAATGTCTTGTTGAATCTCTCAACTAAGCCATTAGTTTGTGGATGGTATGGTGTAGTGAATTTGTAAGTCACCCCACACTCATTCCACATGTGTTTTAGGTATGCTCACATGAAGTTGGTACCTCTGTCAGACACCACCTCCTTAGGGAAACCCACTCTGGTAAAGATACCAATGAGGGCCTTGGCTACTGCAGGGGCAGTAGTTGACCTAAGGGGAATAGCTTCAGGATACCTAGTAGCATGATCCACTACTACTAGGATATACATATTTCCTAAGGCTGTGGGAGGTTCTAGTGGACCAACTATGTCCACACCCAATCTTTCAAAGGGGACCCCCACTACTGGAAGTGGAATGAGGGGGGCCTTTGGATGCCCACCTGTCTTACCACTGTCTTGACAGGTGGGGCAGGAGAGGCAAAACTCCTTAACCTTGTGGGACATATTGGGCCAGTAGAAGTGGTTGACTAACCTCTCCCACGTCTTGGTTTGTCCCAAATGCCCAGCAAGGGGAATATCATGGGCTAAGGTCAGAATAAACTCTCTGAACGACTGAGGCACTACCACTCTCCTAGTGGCACCAGGTTTGGGGTCTCTGGCCTCAGTGTACAGGAGTCCATCTTCCCAATAGACCCTATGTGTTCCATTTTTCTTGCCCTTGGACTCTTCAGCAGCTTGCTGCCTAAGGCCTTCAAGAGAGGGACAGGTTTCTTGTCCCTTACACAGCTCCTCCCTTGAGGGTCCCCCTGGGCCTAAGAGCTCAACCTGATAAGGTTCAAGCTCCAAAGGCTCAGTTCCCTCAGAGGGCAGAACTTCTTCCTGAGAAGAGAGGTTCTCTTTTTCTGACTGTGTTGCAGTTGGTTTCCCAACTGACTTTCCTTTTCTCTTGGTAGGCTGGGCCTTTCTTCCAGACTCCAGCTCTACTTTTTCACCCTGTGCCTTGCACTGTGCTCTTGTTTTTACACACACCAGTTCAGGGATACCCAGCATGGCTGCATGGGTTTTTAGTTCTACCTCAGCCCATGCTGAGGACTCCAGGTCATTTCCAAGCAGACAGTCTACTGGGATGTTTGAGGAGACCACCACCTGTTTCAGGCCATTGACCCCTCCCCATTCTAAAGTTACCATTGCCATGGGATGTGCTTTAGTCTGATTGTCAGCGTTGGTGACTGTATAGGTTTTTCCAGTCAGGTATTGGCCAGGGGAAACCAGTTTCTCTGTCACCATGGTGACACTGGCACCTGTATCCCTCAGGCCCTCTACACTTGTCCCATTAATAAAGAGCTGCTGCCTGTATTTTTGCATGTTAGGCGGCCAGGCAGCTAGTGTGGCTAAATCCACCCCACCCTCAGAGACTAGAGTAGCTTCAGTGTGGACCCTGAGTTGCTCTGGGCACACTGTTGATCCCACTTGGAGACTAGCCATTCCAGTGTTACCTGGATTGGAGTTTGGAGTGGAACCTTTCCTGGGACAGGCCTTGTCTCCAGTTTGGTGTCCAGGCTGATTACAGCTACGACACCAGGCCTTTTTGGGATCAAAGTTTTTACCCTTGTACCCAGGATTGTTTTTTGAAGAGGCTCTGGGCCCACCCTCCTGTGCAGGTTTTTGGGGGCCTGTAGAAGACTCTTTACTATTTTTATTTTTGGCTGTCTCACCACCTTTCCCCTGGGGAGGTTTTGTGACCCCTTTCTTTTGGTCACCCCCTGTGGAAGTTTTGGACACCCTTGTCTTGACCCAATGGTCCGCCTTCTTTCCCAATTCTTGGGGAGAAATTGGTCCTAGGTCTACCAGATGCTGATGCAGTTTATCATTGAAACAATTACTTAACAGGTGTTCTTTCACAAATAAATTGTACAGCCCATCATAATTACTTACACCACTGCCTTGAATCCAACCATCTAGTGTTTTTACTGAGTAGTCTACAAAGTCAACCCAGGTCTGGCTTGAGGATTTTTGAGCCCCCCTGAATCTAATCCTATACTCCTCAGTGGAGAATCCAAAGCCCTCAATCAGGGTACCCTTCATGAGGTCATAAGATTCTGCATCTTTTCCAGAGAGTGTGAGGAGTCTATCCCTACACTTTCCAGTGAACATTTCCCAAAGGAGAGCACCCCAGTGAGATCTGTTCACTTTTCTGGTTACACAAGCCCTCTCAAAAGCTGTGAACCATTTGGTGATGTCATCACCATCTTCATATTTAGTTACAATCCCTTTAGGGATTTTCAACATGTCAGGAGAATCTCTGACCCTATTTATGTTGCTGCCACCATTGATGGGTCCTAGGCCCATCTCTTGCCTTTCCCTTTCTATGGCTAGGATCTGTCTTTCCAAAGCCAATCTTTTGGCCATCCTGGCTAGCTGGATGTCCTCTTCACTGGAGTTATCCTCAGTGATTTCAGAGTTGTTGGCCCCTCCTGTGAGGGGACCAGCATCTCTGACTATTATTTGTGGAGTCAGGGCTTGAGAGGCCCTGTTCTCCCTAAATAGGACTGGTAGGGGGGAATTTTCCTCCAAGTCACTATCTTCATCCTCTGTGTTGCCATCCTCAGAGGGGTTGGCCTTTTCAAACTCTGCCAACAGCTCCTGGAGCTGTAGTTTGGAAGGTCTGGGGCCCATTACTATTTTCTTTATTTTACAGAGTGACCTTAGCTCCCTCATCTTAAGATGGAGGTAAGGTGTGGTGTCGAGTTCCACCACATTCATCTCTGCACTAGACATTATGCTTCTAAAAGTTGGAATACTTTTTAAGAAACTAAAACTGGTTCTAGAATCTAATTCAAACTTTTAACAAACTTTTAAACTCTAAAAGAAATGCTAACAGGGACTAACACAAGGCCCTAGCAGGACTTTAAAGAATTTAGAAAACTTTTCAAATTGCAAAAATCAATTTCTAATGACAATTTTGGAATTTGTCGTGTGATCAGGTATTGGCTGAGTAGTCCAGCAAAGGCAAAGTCTTGTACCCCACCGCTGATCCACCAATATAGGAAGTTGGCTCTGTATGTGCTATTTCAAAGTAAGGAATAGCATGCACAGAGTCCAAGGGTTCCCCTTAGAGGTAAAATAGTGGTAAAAAGAGATAATACTAATGCTCTATTTTGTGGTAGTGTGGTCGAGCAGTAGGCTTATCCAAGGAGTAGTGTTAAGCATTTGCTGTACATACACATAGACAATAAATGAGGTACACACACTCAGAGACAAATCCAGCCAATAGGTTTTGTATAGAAAAATATCTTTTCTTAGTTTATTTTAAGAACCACAGGTTCAAATTTAACATGTAATATCTTGTTTGAAAGGTATTGCAGGTATACTTTTCAAGTTATTCACATATAGCTATTTTAAAAGTGGACACAGTGCAATTTTCACAGTTCCTGGGGGAGGTAAGTATTTGTTAGTTTTACCAGGTAAGTAAGACACTTACAGGGTTCAGTTCTTGGTCCAAGGTAGCCCACCGTTGGGGGTTCAGAGCAACCCCAAAGTTACCACACCAGCAGCTCAGGGCCGGTCAGGTGCAGAGTTCAAAGTGGTGCCCAAAACGCATAGGCTTCAATGGAGAGAAGGGGGTGCCCCGGTTCCAGTCTGCCAGCAGGTAAGTACCCGCGTCTTCGGAGGGCAGACCAGGGGGGTTTTGTAGGGCACCGGGGGGGACACAAGCCCACACAGAAATTTCACCCTCAGCGGCGCGGGGGCGGCCGGGTGCAGTGTTAGAACAAGCGTCGGGTTCGCAATGGAAGTCAAGGAGAGATCAAGGGATCTCTTCAGCGCTGCAGGCAGGCAAGGGGGGGCTTCCTCGGGGAAACCTCCACTTGGGCAAGGGAGAGGGACTCCTGGGGGTCACTTCTGCAGTGAAAGTCCGGTCCTTCAGGTCCTGGGGGCTGCGGGTGCAGGGTCTTTTCCAGGCGTCGGGACTTAGGTTTCAGAGAGTCGCGGTCAGGGGAAGCCTCGGGATTCCCTCTGCAGGCGGCGCTGTGAGGGCTCAGGGGGGACAGGTTTTGGTACTCACAGTCGTAGAGTAGTCCGGGGGTCCTCCCTGAGGTGTTGGTTCTCCACCAGCCGAGTCGGGGTCGCCGGGTGCAGTGTTGCAAGTCTCACGCTTCTTGCGGGGAGATTGCAGGTTTCTTTAAAGCTGCTCCTTTGGATAAAGTTGCAGTCTTTTTGGAGCAGGTCCGCTGTCCTCGGGAGTTTCTTGTCGTCGTCGAAGCAGGGCAGTCCTCAGAGGATTCAGAGGTCGCTGGTCCCTTTGGAAGGCGTCGCTGGAGCAGAGTTCTTTGGAAGGCAGGAGACAGGCCGGTGAGTTTCTGGAGCCAAGGCAGTTGTTGTCTTCTGGTCTTCCTCTGCAGGGGTTTTCAGCTGGGCAGTCCTTCTTCTTGTTGTTGCAGGAATCTGATTTTCTAGGGTTCAGGGTAGCCCTTAAATACTAAATTTAAGGGCGTGTTTAGGTCTGGGGGGTTAGTAGCCAATGGCTACTAGCCCTGAGGGTGGGTACACCCTCTTTGTGCTTCCTCCCAAGGGGAGGGGGTCACAATCCTAACCCTATTTGGGGAATCCTCCATCTGCAAGATGAAGGATTTCTAAAAGTTAGAGTCACCTCAGCTCAGGACACCTTAGGGGCTGTCCTGACTGGCCAGTGACTCCTCCTTGTTATTCTCATTATTTTCTCCGGCCTTGCCGCCAAAAGTGGGGGCCGGGGCCGGAGGGGGCGGGCAACTCCACTAGCTGGAGTGTCCTGCGGTGCTGTGACAAAGGGGTGAGCCTTTGAGGCTCACCGCCAGGTGTTACAGCTCCTGCCTGGGGGAGGTGTTAGCATCTCCACCCAGTGCAGGCTTTGTTACTGGCCTCAGAGTGACAAAGGCACTCTCCCCATGGGGCCAGCAACATGGCTCTAGTGTGGCAGGCTGCTGGAACTAGTCAGCCTACACAGACAGTCGGTTAAGTTTCAGGGGGCACCTCTAAGGTGCCCTCTGGGGTGTATTTTGCAATAAAATGTACACTGGCATCAGTGTGCATTTATTGTGCTGAGAAGTTTGATACCAAACTTCCCAGTTTTCAGTGTAGCCATTATGGTGCTGTGGAGTTCGTGCAAAACAGACTCCCAGACCATATACTCTTATGGCTACCCTGCACTTACAATGTCTAAGGTTTTGCTTAGACACTGTAGGGGCACAGTGCTCATGCACTGGTACCCTCACCTATGGTATAGTGCACCCTGCCTTAGGGCTGTAAGGCCTGCTAGAGGGGTGTCTTACCTATACTGCATAGGCAGTGAGAGGCTGGCATGGCACCCTGAGGGGAGTGCCATGTCGACTTACTCATTTTGTTCTCACCAGCACACACAAGCTGGTAAGCAGTGTGTCTGTGCTGGGTGAGGGGTCTCTAGGGTGGCATAATACATGCTGCAGCCCTTAGAGACCTTCCCTGGCATCAGGGCCCTTGGTACCAGAGGTACCAGTTACAAGGGACTTATCTGGGTGCCAGGGTGTGCCAATTGTGGAATCAAAAGTACAGGTTAGGGAAAGAACACTGGTGCTGGGGCCTGGTTAGCAGGCCTCAGCACACTTTCAATTCAAAACATAGCATCAGCAAAGGCAAAAAGTCAGGGGGTAACCATGCCAAGGAGGCATTTCCTTACAATGACCCATCAAGCCTCACCTATGCTCCCATTGTGTGTTTGTGTCTATGAGGAATACAAAAAGTCCAACTGCCAACTAAACCCAGTCATGTGACCAGAGACAGGATGCAGGAACCAAATTTCCTAAGGCAAAAAAAAAGCCAACTCTCTAAAAGGAGCATTTTCCGAATTGCGATTTAAAATCCAAATTCACCATAAGGGTTTAAAATTGTGATTCCAGAGATACCAAACATTTTCGAAATCACACTTATAAAATGCAATAAGACAACTCCAATGTTATCGATTGGGAAAGATAGGCCTTCCAGTATCGAGAAATGAATTTAAGATTTTTTTCCACTCCTAGGACGTGTAAAACCTAACAGTACATGTCCTACCTTTCAGCTACATTGCGCCCTGCCGTCTGGGCTCTCCAGGACCAGCCCTGGGGGTGACTTCTATGTATTACAAAATTAAAAAGGAAGGTTGGGGACTGGCAAAGGGTTTATTTTCCAGGTTTCAATGACAGTTCAAAACTGCACACACAGGCTTTGCATTAGCAGGGCTGAGATGTTTAAAGGGCTACTGAAGTGGATGGCACAATTAGTGGTACATGTCCCCTAGTAGCATTTAATTTAGAAGCCATTGGAACATGTAGAACACTTTACTAGGGACGTATAGGTACATTAAATATGCCAATTGTGGATAGGCCAATATTACCATTCTTAGACTTGGCATCCTTGGCGTGATCTCCCCTAACTTTGTGCCTCTGTTTCCCAGGTTGTTGATGTGTGCTGGACTCTGTTTTTTCTGTTTTTGTTACTCTGGGCACTTTACCACTGCTATCCAGTGCTAAAGTGCAAGTGATCCTATGTAAAATGCATGTGTAATTGGATTTCCATGATTGGCATATTTGATTTACTGGTAAGTCCCTAATACAGTGCACTAGAGGTGCCCAGGGTCTGTAAATCAAATTCTAGTTGTGGGCTTACAGCACTGGTTGTACCACCCACATTAGTAGCCCTGTAAACATGGCTCAGACCTGCCACTGCAGTGTCTGTGTGTGCAGTTTTAAACTGCCAATTGGACTGGACAAGTGTACCCACTTGTCAGGCCAAAACCTTCCCTTTTCCTACATGTAAGACACCCCTAGGGTAGATCCTAGGTAACCCCATGGGCAGGGTGCAGTGTATGTTTAAGGTAGGACATATACTAATGTGTTTTATCTGTCTTGATAGTGAAATACTGCCAAGTTCGGTTTTCACTGTGCAAGGTCTATCTCTCTCATAGGTTAACATGGGAGCTACCTTTAAATGTGATTAAAGTGTAGATTCCCTTTGGGAGCAGATGGACATGTGGAGTTTGGGGTCTCTGAACTCACAATTTAGAAATACATCTTTTAGTAAAGTTGGTTTTGAGATTGTGTGTTTGAAAATGCCACTTTTAGAAAGTAAGCATTTTCTTGCATAAGCCATTCTGTGACCCCTGAAAATTAGATCACTTCTGGAAATCAAGAGGAACCTCTGCCAAGGAGAAGAGCTGAACAGCTGAGGAGAAGTGCTACCCTGCATGTGACTGTGCTTTGTGGAGATATCCTGCAGTTGCTGCTTCTGCCTGTGAAAGGGGACAAAGACTGGTCTTTGTTGTGCATTCCTGCTTGTGAAGAAATCTCCAAGGGCTTTGACCTGAGCTTGCCTCCTGTTGTTGAAGTCTCAGGGCCATCAAAGACTTCCTCTGCAGGCACCTGGACTCTCTGCTGAGACTCCTGCCCTGCCAAGTGGTGCCCTATACGGTTCCTGGGCCCTTAAAAGGTGAAGCTGGCAGACAAAAACTGAATATCCACACACAGACTGCCGTGTGGGGAAAGTTTTGACGCACCTTCCGAGACGCAGCTGAGAAATGACATGCCGCCGGCTTCGCAGCTGAAATCTACGCTCCACCTGTATCATGGCTGGAAGATCAATGCAACGCGGCTGGAGAAACGACACGCAACACCCGCTAACGGAGGCTGATAACAACACAAACCCCACGCAGCGCGGTTTTGTGATACCGTGCAACCGGAATTTTCAATGCAACATCGCTGGGCACGGAAACAGGGTCTGACACCTGAAGAGTTACAGGACAGACACGCAGAGAGAGAACACCAATTGGAGCTGGAAAAGCTCAAACTCAATATGGAGAGGGAGGAGAGAAAGATGTCCATTAAGGAAAAGAAGATACTGCTGGCTCATGAGCTTAGCTTGAGGAAGCTAGATCAGAGGAGCCAGTCTAGTAGAGATGGTGACAGCAATATCACATTGTAGCCTGAGAGGAGGGTGCACACTCTTAAAGATCTTGTGAAGGAGTACAAAAGAGAGGATGACATATTCTTGTGGTTCAAGGGGTATGAGTCTGCTCTCCATATGAATCTGGTCTCTGAAGCTCATTGGGGGCGGGTCTTTGGAAGCACTTTGAGGTAAGAGGGGAGGGATACTCTGACATCCTTAGGGATCCTCAGGAACTCACCTACTCTATCATGAAGGATGCCCTACTCACAAGATATGGTCTCACCCCTGAACAATATATCGAAAAGTTCAGGCCCTATAAGAGGAAGGAATCCCAAACATGGTTGGAATGTGTTGATTTATTCTGCAGTTCACTGGATGGTTGAGTGAAGGGCAGTAAGGTGACAACATATAAAGGGCTTTACAATTTGATTTCTTGGGAACACTTGTACAGTTTATGTTTTCCAGAGCTGCACCAGCACCTAATTGACAGCAAGCTGACTGACCCCAGAAAGCTTGCGCAGGAAGCGGACCGCGGGGAGAGCACCAGGCTCCAGAACAGGTATGGGAGACACCACGCCAAGGGTGGGCAGGGTCCCTCTCAGAAGAAAGAGGTGGTAAGGGTAAAAAGGGGGAGTTCTCTAAAGGGCTCCAATCTATTTCTCAGGGTAAGGATTCCCAACCCCCCAGTGAAAAGAAGCCATGGTTCTCCAAAGGGAGACCTGTGGAAGGGGGTCCCGCACGTAAGTGTTATGCATGTGACCAAGTGGGTCATGTGAGGGGGAAACCCAAATGCCCCAAGAGTACAACAGCACCCACTGGTGTGCAGTCCCCGGGTTTGGCTAGTGTAGCGCTTGGGAAGGAGTTGGTTCCAGATGGGTGGGAGCCAGCTGAGATGACCCTTGTCTCACTAGAGGACAGTGAGATGGTCCAGAGAACCCTAGTGTCCGAGAACACTAAAATGTACCGACAGTGGGTGACCATCAATGACAGGGGGTGGAGGCTTAGAGAGACACAGGAGCCAGTGTGACTACAGTGAGGAGTGACCTGGTGTCTGAAGAGCAGATAGATCCCCAGGTACTTCACCAAGTAGTTGCAGTGGACAATGCAGAGCACCTGTGCAGAGTGGCGCAGGTTCCCTTTGAATGAGGGGTGGTCTCAGGTTCCTTGAAGGTAGCTGTGAGTCCAACCATGTCTGTAGATTGTTTGCTTGGCAATGACCTAGAGGATTCCCCTTGGAAGGAGGTGGAACACAGGTCACACTTGGAGATATTGGGTCTGCCTGGGTGGGTATGCGTATCCACCAAGTCAATGGTAGCCCGTCAGGGTGGCCAAGAATCCCTGGAGCCTGAAACAGTGGCCCAGGGTACTGCCAAAAAGAGGAAGGGCAGGGGGCTTGGGTAACTGGCCCCAGAAGTTTCCATGGTCTGGCAGGAGGCAGAGCCTGAGGGTGACGCCCCAGACCCTACGGGGGAACAGGTTACTGAACTGGGGTAGGTCCCTGAGCTGTCACAGTGCCAACAGGAAGCGGGACGCACCAGGTAGGCATTCTGTGAGGCACAGACGACATGCCCTACTCTAGTGGTTTTGCAGCAGCAGGCTGCAGACCAGGCGGCTGGCAAGAAGCCAGGATCTCACCTGATCTACTGGTAGGACGGCCTCCTATATAATGGAGGGTTCCTGAGCCTGGGTCAGCCCGTGTGCTGGTGGCCCACTTGCCAGGCCTAAACCTTCCTTTTCTTACATGTAAGGCACCCCTAAGGTAGGCCCTAGGTAGCCCCAAGGGCAGGGTGCAGTGTATGGTTAAGGCAGGACATATAGTAATGTGTTTTATATGTCCTGACAGTGAAATATTGCTAAATTCGTTTTTCACTGTTGCAAGGCCTGTCCCTCTCATAGGTTAACATGGGGGCTACCTTTAACTCTGCTTAAAGTGTAGATTCCCTTTGGGAGTGGATACCACCCCTCACTCTCCGCAGTCACAGTGGTTGGAGAGGCCTGAGGTTGGGCTCTCATCCCTGACAGTTGTCCAGGGCCACTGTGACTTGCTGTCCTGGTGGACAGAGTTGCCCCTGGGGGGGGGGCGAGAGTCACACCCCGGGGGTAGAGTCGGCAACTCCACTGTTTTGGCCCTGGTGGTACTATCTACCCATAGGGATACATCTGTGAGCAAAGTAAAGTTAGGTGCTGCACAGATGGTATCTGCAGATGTGGAGAAGTGTTCCCTATGGGTTAACTTAGTGGGCCCTGAGAGTATGGACAGAGGGATCCAATTGGAGTCAGGAAGGTGTAGAACTGGAACATGCCCCTGCTGTTGTGGGCCTGGGTCCTTGTTCTATCTCCCCAATCAGGGAAGTACATCAAGGTATTGATTGTTCTCCCCTGGCTTTAGGCTGGTAGGGGGTCGTGTTGGACTTTTTTGCTTATGCAGGGTCATCCCCAATCTTTTTGCCTCCTGCCTCCTATTTTGTCTTACCTGTTGCTGTTGGCTTTTGAACTCTGAGCACTTTACCACTGCTAACCAGTGCTAAAGTGCATATGCTCTATGTGTAAAAGTGTATGTAATGGGTTTATTCATGATTGGCATATTTGATTTACTAGTAAGTCCCTAGTAAAGTGTACTAGAGGTGCCAGGGCCTGTAAATCAAATGCTACTAGTGGGCCTGCAGCACTGATTGTGCCACCCACATAACTAGCTCTGTAATCATGTCTCAGACATGCCATTGCAGTATCTGTGTGTGCAGTTTTAACTGTAAATTCGACTTGGCATGTGTACCCACTTGCCAGGCCTAAACCTTCCCTTATCTTACATGTAAGGCACCCCTAAGGTAGGCCCTAGGTAGCCCCAAGGGCAGGGTGCAGTGTATGGTTAAGGTAGGACATATAGTAATGTGTTTTATATGTCCTGACAGTGAAATATTGCTTAATTCGTTTTTCACTGTTGCAAGGCCTGTCCCTCTCATAGGTTAACATGGGGGCTACCTTTAAATCTGATTAAAGTGTAGATTCCCTTTGGGAGTGGATGGACATGTGGAGTTTGGGGTCTCTGAGCTCACAATTTAAAAATACACCTTTTAGTAAAGTTGATTTTGAGACTGCATTTGAAAATGCCACTTTTAGAAAGTGAGCATTTCTAGTTTATACCATTTCTGTGACTGTGCCTGTTTGTGGATTCCCTGTCTGGGTCAGTTTGACAGTTGGGCTGGTTGCACCTCACCCTAGACAGTGACACAAAGGGAGCTGGGGTGTAGTCTGCATTTCCTGATGAGCCATCTGTGCTAGGAGGGAGGGGACGAGTGGTCACTTACACCTGAAAGGGCTGTGCCTGTCCTCACACAATGCAATCTCTGACCCCCTGGTGAGTGTCTAGGGCCTGGCCTGGGCAAGGCAGGATTTCCCATTCAGAAGAGACTTTACTTTGAAGTAGGCCTACTTCAAAGGAGAAATTGGGTATTAGAAGGGCACCCAAAACCACAGACTTTAAGAACACTTCTGGAAACAAGAGAAACCTCTGCCTGGAGAAGAGCTGAAGAGCTGAGGAGAAGTGCTGCCCTGCCTGTGACTGTGCTTTGTGGAGCTATCCTGCAGTTGCTGCTTCTGCCAGAGTAAGAGGGCAAAGAATGGACTTTGTGTGCCTTCCATCTTGCGAAGAAATCTCCAAGGGCTTGATTTAGAGCTTGCCTCCTCTTGTTTGAAGTCTCAGGGACAGCAAAGACTTCTCTCTGCCAGCACCTGGAGTCTCTGGAGAGACTCCTGCTCTGACATGGGGTGTCCTATCCAGTCCCTGGGCCCTTGAAAGGAAAGCTGGTGGAAATCCAAAGAAATCGACTTCGGACCGACGCGCTGCTGAATCCGGTGACGCCGCCTGCATCCAACGACGTGACCTTTGCTGGAACGCGACGCTCTTCGCAGGCCCGACGCCGCTGCAGCCCCGCTTAAGTCTGCAACTCTGTGGAAGTCGCCGCACCACGTCGTGACCGACACCGCTCGAAGTGCGCGGATTCAACATTTCGCACTGACGCTGCGATCCCCGACTCCGCGCATCGACTTGTTTCTACTCTTCACCAAAGGTACTGTACTTGGGGGTCTACACGACTCCGTGTCCGGCGCCGCTGGTGTCGGCTTGTTGGGAACAACTCCGTCACGATGCCGTGTTAACACCTCCACGAAGCATTTTGTGTTTCTAAGCGCTATTTTTTAGTTTAATCTTTAAAAATTCATAACTTGACTTGTGTATGTCGGATTTTTGTCGTTTTGGTCTTGTTTTGTTTCGATAAATATTTCCTATTTTTCTAAACTGGTGTCGTGTCATTCTGTAGTGTTTTCATTAAGTTAATGTGTGTGTTGGTAGAAATACTTTACACCTAGCTCTCTGAAGTTAAGCCTACTGCTCTGCCAAGCTACCAAGGGGGTAAACAGGGGTTAGCTGAGGGTGATTGTCTTTTACCCTGACTAGAGTGAGGGTCCTTGCTTGAACATGGGATAACCTGGCTGTCAACCAAAGACCCCATTTCTAACAGCATATTAGGAAGTCCGATTATGGGCAGGCATAAAGGCCAATTTCTACTTATAGCATGTAGCCTGTAGCATCTCATTGCATTACATGGTGAAGTATGAACCCTCTTCAGACGACATACAAACGCCTCAATGTTGATTATTTGGTCCCACTTGGTGTGGGTTGACAGGGGGTTAAATGAAAACCTTGACATCTGTTTGGAAATGACACGCGACAACAAGTGAGCCAATCTGGATTTACCTTTATGGGCTTGCGACTCCACCTATGAGAAAATAGTACTGGTCATTTCCGATTTTTTTTTATTTTACTCAATTAATGTGCGATCAGTTTCGGGCAGTTCCTGGTTTTACTATAGTGCTTTATTTGGTTTAGCTAGTGTATGTCTCACGAAGAGAAATAACATTTGCCATGAATGCCTTTGTCAAATAAAAATAATGAACTGAGTTTATGAGTGTTTGTGAATGTTTTCAGGAATCCACGTGGAACTCAGGTCCAGGGGACCTCTAGGCATAATTAGATGTGCTAAGCTGATGATCTCTAAGGATTTCTTCCCTGTGGTACTCTGAAACTGCTTTGGCTTTTCAGCAGATGATTTAAATCACTTTAACCTAGTTGAAAGGACAAATATATTTATCCCAGTAACAAACATCAGCTGGGCAAAGGAAAATGTCTGTCCCATTGATTTGTGTCTAAAAGCTGGGGATAACGTTAATGATCTAGCCTGATTGGGCGCCACTTTCATCTATTCAGTAATGTAATGATGGAGCATGTTGTGTTGGGATTAATAGATGCGCTAACCAGATGGCAGAGCATTAATCTAAAGAAACATTTTGGCTAAGGTACAAGACAATACTATACACTCAGAAAGACTGTGTATTTTGTCCAATTTACTACGGAATATTTAATTCTATAATTTCTTTGTTCAGATATATTATTACACAACACACACACACACATATATATATTGCACATTGTTTGTTGCCACTGTGTATTTTATGGTTCGGCCTCACTTTCAGTTCAAAAGGCATGTTTCGATGTGCCTACATGTTTTGACACTGTGGGTGGATTTGTACAAAAAGCAGTTCACGAGTTCGGTAAGATTAGCTCCAGAATAGAAATGAAATACTCCATTCATAAAACTGTCAAATTGACTGAAAAAGCATAGTTAAAAAGGGAGTCATGGCTCTGACTGACACACTGCAAGCAACTGAAAATTGCCACTTACGGTTACCAACACACACAACACAATACGTAACTTGGGCAAACCTCCATGTTCAAAACTCCATTTTGCAAACAGTCTAAAAACAAAGGCAAGAGAAAAAAATTAAATAATATGGGTGAACTGAGCAGGTAATGCCATGCTTTGTGTGCAATGGCAGGTATGACTGGCGAGTTTGTCACATTGGAGTCAGGAGCTACTGCAGGAGGCACTGCAATACTACCACAGGTAGCCATACCGTGGGACCATTCAAGTACGCTGATTCTAGCATTTTTGTACGTATAGAAATTCATTGAAATACACAATACAAAAAAAAAATCGAAATAAAAAAATACAGAAATTTACTAGATATAGTTTACTCAGCTAACTATAACTGCCACTTTTCTTTTTAAAAACGACTTAAAGAATTATTTAAGTGATTTAATATTAAGTTTTTTTAATGTTGTTGTTTTTCATTATTTCTGTTTATGTTTTGAAGTAATATTTTCATTAAATCGCTATTTCTTTTTCTTAGTTTTCTTGCATGTGTCTACATATTTTATGTAAAAAGTGTAGATTTAGTTTAAGTGATATACTTTTATTTTATGTTTGAAGGACATGAAATACAATTTTTATCTTGTTGATAGTGCATGTATTTCCCAAATATCTTTGTATATAACTTCAAAAATAAACAGTAATATAGAAATAATGTAACTAAAATAACATTATTAAATCACTTAAAGAAATGTTAAAATATTTTCTTTTAAAAATGTAAGTGCAAGTTAAAGTTAGCTCAGTAAACTCTAACTGGTGAATCAGGAAAACAGGGTTAGGGTGATTTTCGTAATGTTGTTTGTGTATAATACCTGCCTTAATAGCTCCTTAGGGGTTCTCCCTTTGCTCTGCATACACAGCCACGGTTAGACAAACAGATCATATGAATCTGCTCTTTTTGCATGCCCCGACTGATATAACAATTTCATACACGATTCCCACACAAGACTTCACCTAAATGGAAGGCGGGATCTTTTCTGGGGGATTCTTTCAGGAACACAGATGGTACTGGATCCAAGAATAGCATTATCTCTTGGGAAATGAGAACGTTCAGGAACAGAAAGAGCATAAAATAAAAGGAGTGGAAAATCTGGATGGCCTGTCATTAGCGGGTGCACTACAGGGTGAGTAGGCAGCCTTCCAGGTCACACTAAACAAGAGCAATCAGAGGAAATCCTTAAGGGAATGTGGGAACTTCCAGGAGAAAGTAATAAACAGCACTGTTAGTGGCCATGTGCCTCATATTCACTTATTTCCCACCGTTGTACCCTTCACCTGTATTTTTTATATTTTTCTCCATTCCCTCCTTGTTTCCTTCTCCTCTACAGTCCAGTACCTGATATGTGCTGATATTCCTGTGCATATCGAGCTTATTGTCTCTTTTCCACAGCTGTATAAACTTGTTAGCATCTTCCTGTGCTGTGCATCAATGTTCATCTGTCATAATACCATCCATGCACCTACTACTATCTTTATTCCCCAGGCTCTCCAACTAGGAGGAGGGGCCTACTGTTACTTGACATGTTACAATATTCTCTGACTAAAGTATTTAAGCTATATTTTCAGTGTAGGGGTAATCAAGTTTGAGAAAATCAATTAGATTATTAGATTTTGGTTACCTTTTTTGCTTACCAACATGTTAAAATATTAAATATGTCCTATCTGAAACTGAACTGAAGTGTGTAGGAAAAGGCACAACACACACATTTCTGAGTGTAAGGAAACAAAACACTTCCATACCTCCCCAAACACCCTCCCATAACAACAGTTTACATTCATTTCATAACTTTGAAGGCAAATTTTTGATGGAAGTAAGTAGGTTATGTTAGTAGTTTATAAGTGCGCTAACACCTGATAAATGTCCTGGCGCCCCCAGGATCTCAGCTTTCCTACTCACAGTTTAAACCTAACAAAAGATTCGAAAACCAATTAATAAGATTCAGGAAAAATGAATCATGCAAAATGATACATATTAAGAACTTACCAAAACGCACAATTAAAAACAGAAAGCAACGTTCTGTACCCATCTGTAAGAACAGTAATAGCCAGATTTTCAGGACCTTCCTGAAGTACAGGAACAGACACGTTTTCAGTAAAGTTATAAGAAGGACAGTCCATAATTTCATCGTAATCACAGAGGAGGCCTTCCCACCTAAGCGATCTCGCTGAAAAGTAGGCACTAAGGGACTCATTTACAAGCCCCTTGTGCCACCGTAGTGTCATTTTTTTACAATACTATGGTGCAGAACAGTCCTCCACCCCAAGCCACATTTACAATCTGGCACAATGGGACCATTGTGCAAGTTTGTAAACCCTTGGGCGACATCATACCTGCACCAGGTATAATGCATGGAAGGGAGGCATTCCCCCCGCTAAGAGACCCACAGGAATGTTGCAGTGAAATCTGCAAGATTTCACTGAGTCATTCTAGCATAATCTTTTAATGTCTGCTCAAAGGAAGGCGTTAAAGTGACGCTAGACTTTTTTAAATGGGCATCCCAGAGCCTTGCTGGGCCAGTGTCAACATATTTTACTCTAGACCAGCAAAGTGCCACAATTGTGTCAGAAAATTGTGACACAGCTGTGCTAACGAGCACCATGGTGTACTGTATTGTAAATACAGCTCTACCATGGTGAGATTAAGGGGACACAGGGCACCACAAGCAAACTGATGCACTGTGATCGACACACCAGTTTGTTGTGAATGAGGCCCTATGCATAGAGAGCCATCCAGAAAACGATGGGATCTACTTGACATATAATATTAAATCTCTTCCTCAATAGATTGGGTCAGAGTTATATATGGCATGCTGGACAATGCAGGAAGACCTAAAAAGTATATTTTTAGCAACCTTTTAGCAACCAGAATCTAATATAGCATGCACAGTGCAGAAAAGGATGAGGCATGCCAAGGCAGACCAAGAGTTAGCTTGGCCGTCATGTTTTGAATGCACTGGAGGCTGTTCAGCACACCCTGTAAAGTACCCAAAAAAATAGAGAATTGCAGTAGTCAAGTTGACTAAATACCACTATCCAGTGGGCAGAGGGCAGAGAAAGGTAGGAATGGAACCATATTCCTTAAACCAATTTTGGCTGATCACACCTGCACATCATCTTGAAAAACGAAGTGCATGTCAGTCCCTTTGATGCTGAGCACATACTTTACTTTACAATGTTTTTTCCTGTTCTTCAATGTTTTATTCTTAATTTGTTAGTCTTACATTTCTATGGAACGTCTTCATATTGCAGTCCTTCAAAGACACTAGTATCTTTTGTTTGCATCAATAAAAAAACATACTTTTCTATGATATGCATTACAACAACTAAGAGCTTATGTACCTGGTTGAAGTACCCTCATAGGCATTTTTTTTCTTTTACATTTTTTATTTAAAGCAGGTAAAGTTATTTTTGTATTATGTTATGTAATTTTGCCCTATTTATGTTATTTGCAGGTGTAGAAATTGCTACATAACAAGTAGCAATCCAAAACCATGGGGAACCTGAATGTCAGGGATCTGTATGGAATGTATCTCTGGGGAAAGGGCCGTTTGCCAGCATCCCAGGTAAGAATGCCAGTACTTTCGAACATCACATAACTGTACTTGGAACATGGCATACTAGGTATGGCACTCAAAGATAACCAATTAAATTAAATTAAATTAACTGGTGAATATTAAATGGATTAAAGGTGATCATTTTACACAACATTTAACCCCTCATTACAAGTTTGGCAGTCTGAGGACCGCCACAGTGGAGTTGGCGGTTGCACCGAAGCAGGCCCGGCTGGGCACACCGCCATATTACAGGGAGTGCAGAATTATTAGGCAAGTTGTATTTTTGAGGATTAATTTTATTATTGAACAACAACCATGTTCTCAATGAACCCAAAAAACTCATTAATATCAAAGCTGAATATTTTTGGAAGTAGTTTTTAGTTTGTTTTTAGTTTTAGCTATGTTAGGGGGATATCTGTGTGTGCAGGTGACTATTACTGTGCATAATTATTAGGCAACTTAACAAAAAACCAATATATACCCATTTCAATTATTTATTATTACCAGTGAAACCAATATAACATCTCAACATTCACAAATATACATTTCTGACATTCAAAAACAAAATAAAAACAAATCAGTGACCAATATAGCCACCTTTCTTTGCAAGGACACTCAAAAGCCTGCCATCCATGGATTCTGTCAGTGTTTTGATCTGTTCACCATCAACATTGCGTGCAGCAGCAACCACAGCCTCCCAGACACTGTTCAGAGAGGTGTACTGTTTTCCCTCCTTGTAAATCTCACATTTGATGATGGACCACAGGTTCTCAATGGGGTTCAGATCAGGTGAACAAGGAGGCCATGTCATTAGATTTCCTTCTTTTATACCCTTTCTTGCCAGCCACGCTGTGGAGTACTTGGACGCGTGTGATGGAGCATTGTCCTGCATGAAAATCATGTTTTTCTTTAAGGATGCAGACTTCTTCCTGTACCACTGCTTGAAGAAGGTGTCTTCCAGGAACTGGCAGTAGGACTGGGAGTTGAGCTTGACTCCATCCTCAACCCGAAAAGGCCCCACAAGCTCATCTTTGATGATACCAGCCCAAACCAGTACTCCACCTACACCTTGCTGGCGTCTGAGTCGGACTGGAGCTCTCTGCCCTTTACCAATCCAGCCACGGGCCCATCCATCTGGCCCATCAAGACTCACTCTCATTTCATCAGTCCATAAAACCTTAGAAAAATCAGTCTTGAGATATTTCTTGGCCCAGTCTTGACGTTTCAGCTTGTGTGTCTTGTTCAGTGGTGGTCGTCTTTCAGCCTTTCTTACCTTGGCCATGTCTCTGAGTATTGCACACCTTGTGCTTTTGGGCACTCCAGTGATGTTGCAGCTCTGAAATATGGCCAAACTGGTGGCAAGTGGCATCGTGGCAGCTGCACGCTTGACTTTTCTCAGTTCATGGGCAGTTATTTTGCGCCTTGGTTTTTCCACACGCTTCTTGCGACCCTGTTGACTATTTTGAATGAAACGCTTGATTGTTCGATGATCACGCTTCAGAAGCTTTGCAATTTTAAGAGTGCTGCATCCCTCTGCAAGATATCTCACTATTTTTGACTTTTCTGAGCCTGTCAAGTCCTTCTTTTGACCCATTTTGCCAAAGGAAAGGAAGTCCCCTAATAATTATGCACACCTGATATAGGGTGTTGATGTCATTAGACCACACCCCTTCTCATTACAGAGATGCACATCACCTAATATGCTTAATTGGTAGTAGGCTTTCGAGCCTATACAGCTTGGAGTAAGACAACATGCATAAAGAGGATGATGTGGTCAAAATACTAATTTGCCTAATAATTCTGCACTCCCTGTATGACCATGGCGGTGTTCCCAATGAGACAGAGCCAGTACACTGCCAGTACCGCCAGTGTGGATGGACTGCTGTGGCCAGCAGCAGGTATCTCCTGTCCGGCAGGGACCATGTTACCGCTGGCTATATTACGAGGTTACAAATCGCCAGGATATGCGGCATGGTTGGACTGCCACTAAAACCCTGGCAGAAACACCTTCAGGAACACAGAAATGTCCAGAGCCGCCATTGAACCTGAAAATGAAGTCTTCCCACTGCTCCTGATCACCCTATGACTCAAGAACCAGTGATGGTGACGAAGACAACAGCCATAAGTACCCCCACTTAGCACACAATGGAGGGAAAGGCATTAGTACACACCCACACACAACACACACATCCCGGATGGTCAGCGACAGCCACACACTCAAAATAACACCCGTACCAACACACATACACACACCAACACAAATGCACCCACACACAACAACCACATAATGCCACACAACACCATCACAACACATCACACTAAGTAGAAAGCACAAGAAAACCACACAACACATGCTGCAACACAATCACATCACATACACAAGCACACACATACCAAATTGCACAAATACAACACATCCATCACGAAGGAAAGACAGGACAAGTATGTCTCCATCAAGACCAACAGGCGGTTGCTCCATGTTAGAAATGGGGTCTTTGGTTGGCAGTCAGGTTACCCCCTGTCCAAGAAAGGACCCTCACTCTAGTCAGGGTAAAGGAGAATCACCCTCAGCTAACCTCCGCTCAACCCCTTGGTATCTTGGCAGGAGCAGGCAGGCTTAAGTTCAGAGTCTAGGTGTAAAGTATTTGTACCAACACACACAGTAACTCAATAAAAACATGAACATTACAAAATGACACAACACAGGTTAAGAAAAATAGGAAATAGTTATCTAAACAAAACAAGACCAAAACAACAAAAATCCACCATACACAAGTCAAGTTATGAATTAAAAAGCAAAAAGAGTCTTATATCCTTGAGAAAACAGTAATAACACAGTTAGCGTTCAAAAGTACCTGGGTAGCATCAAAATAACACTGCACTTGCGAGTGTGGTTCAAACAAGGGGCAGTGTTGCGTCGATTTCTCACCCACAAGCAAGACCGTGCGTCGCTCCTCCTTCGGTTGGGTCGGCCTGTGTTGTTTCTTCTCTCTACAGGAGAGCGATGCGTCGATCCAGACAAGCACCTCGGGTCCGGGCAGGCTTTGCATTGTTTTTCCATGCCCAGCGAGGTTTGCGTCGAAAATCCACGCAATGTGGGTTGCGACGTTATCAGCCTCCGTCAGGGGTGTTGTGCGTCATTTCTCCAGCCACGCGCTTGAACTAATAGCCGCAGTGCAGGTGGAGCATAGATTTCAGCGGCAAAGCCAGCGGCAAAGCTAGCGGCAAAGCCAGCGGCACGTCTTTTCTCAGCAGCGTCTCAGAAAGTGAGTCAAAATGTTCCCCGCACAGCGGTCTGTGCGTGGATTTTCAATCTTGGTCTGCCAGCTTCACCTGTCAAGGCCCCAGGAACTTGGCAGGGCAGGAGTCTCAACAGAGAGTCCAGGTGTTGGCAGGGGAAGTCTTTGATGGCCCTGAGACTTCAACAACAGGAGGCAAGCTCAGGACAAGCCCTTGGAGATTTCTTCACAAGCAGGAATGTACAACAAAGTCCAGTCTTTGTCCCCTTGCAAAGGCAGAAGCAGCAACTGCAGGATAGTTCCACAAAGCACAGTCACAGGTAGGGCAGCACTTCTCCTCAGATATTCAGCTCTTCTCCAGGCAGTGGTTCCCCTTGATGCCCAGAAGTGATCTAACTTTCAGGGGCTTGGGTGCTCTTCTTATACCCATTTGGCCTTTCAAGTAGGCCTACTTAAGAGGAAAGTCTCTCTTGTTTGTGAGATGCTGCCTTGTCCAGGCCAGGCCCCAGACACACACCAGGGGGTTGGAGACTGCAATGTGCGAGGGCAGGCACAGCCCTTTCAGGCAGAGACACAGAATGGTTTCAGTAAGAAAATACCTACTTTCTAAAAGTAGCATTTGCAAACACACAATTTCAAAACCGACTTTACTTAAAGATGTATTTTTAAATTGTGAGTTCAGAGACCCCATACTCCACATGTCCATCTGCTCTCATAGGGAAACTACACTTTAATCATATTTAAAGGTAGCCCCTATGTTAACCTATGAGAGAGATAGGCCTTGCAACAGTGAAAACATTTGGCAGTATTTCACTGTCAGGACATAGAAAACACATTAGTATATGTCCTACCTTAAATATACACTGCACCCTGCCCATGGGCCTACCTTAGGAGAGTCTTACATGTAAGTAAAGGGACGGTTTAGGCCTGGCAAGTGGGTACACTTGCCAAGTCGCTTTGGCAGTTTTGGCAGGTCTGAGCCATGTTTACAGGGCTACTAATGTGGGTGGCACAACCGGTGCTGCAGGCCCACTAGTAGCATTCGATGTACAGGCCCTGGGCACCTATAGTGCACTGTACCAGGTACTTACCAGTAAATCAAATATGGCAATCATAGAAAAAACAATCAACAGTACAATTTACACAGAGAGCATATGCACTTTAGCACTAGTTAGCAGTGATAAAGTGCTCAGAGTTCAAAAGCCAACAAAAAAAAAAACAGGTCAGAAAAAATAAGAGGCAGGAGGCAAAAAGATTGGAGATGACCCTGCAAAAGGTAAAAAGTCCAACAGTCCATATATATTAGATGGAAATATATTACATTTGTAAAAAATTTACAAATAGGGCCAACTGGCCAGTCCAAATAGTCCATGTGCCACTAGGCACACCTGGCACTTTTGATTGCCCCAACTTGAGTCCTGACTGCATAGTGGCCTGAACATGGTAGGGGCATTAATAGGGCAGGCAGGCTCCTCAGGGGTGATGGGGTGGTGGTTTAGGGGGGATTTGGGTTTGGGAGGGGTGTCCTTGGGTTTGGCCTTGGTTTTGGGGGAGTTTAGGCCTGTCTTTCTCCTTACTTTGTGGTTCCTTTGATTTGTCCTCGGGAGGGAGGAGCTAGGGTTTGGGGGGGGGGTGATTTTTGGCAGGGGGAGGTGCATAGGCAACAACAGGGGGGACAAGGGAGGACTGGGAGGTGGAAGGTCTGGAGAGGGACACAGTGCCTTTTGGGGAATCACAGAGTGGGAGAGTGGTGGGGAAGAGGGAAAACTCATAAAGGAATCTTTTTTATGGGACACCAGGGTGGTTATGGGAAAAGCATTTGGGAGTGGAGGGAGAGAGAGTGTGAGGTTTGTATGTGTAGGAATCTTGTGTGCAGATGCATGGGTGGAAGGCATGTGTGCTGGGTGTCTGTTGGGGTGGTGCCTGCAGGTAAGGTGGATGTGCAGCATATGTTGGGTGTTGGTAGTTGTGATGAGTGTGCATGTGGTGAATGGGGTGGATGTATGCGGGTCTGGAAGTGTGGTGACTGTGGATATGATGGGACTAGTGGCTAGATAAGGGAGTTTTGGTGTTATGCCAGAAGATGTGAGTGGTGTGGTGTCTGTAAAGGAGGGAGTGGTGTGGGGGTCAGTGTAGGGAGTAGATGTTGTTGTGTGTGGAGGTGGATGTTGCTTGGGTGCATGCTGGTGGTGGGTCTTGTGGTGTTTGTGTTTGTCGTTGCGAACCGTGTCTGTTGAGGTGGATGAA
Source organism: Pleurodeles waltl (assembly GCF_031143425.1). Taxonomy (NCBI): domain Eukaryota; kingdom Metazoa; phylum Chordata; class Amphibia; order Caudata; family Salamandridae; genus Pleurodeles; species Pleurodeles waltl. The sequence goes on from NC_090447.1 coordinate 204,900,581, forward strand.
TGGCGTGTGCTCTGAATGGGTGTGGGTAGAGGGGTATGGTATTGGGCAGAGGTAGCTGGAGGGGGGAGGAAAGAAGAAGGAATACTGGCTGCCATCAGCAAGGAGGCCAGAACCTGAAAAGATCTCTGCAAGCCAGACAGGGCACCATGAATGCCTTCCAGGAACGCATTGCTCTGCTGTACCTGAGCTGCCAGTCTCTGGATGGCATTCATGATGGTTGTCTGACCCACAAAGATGGGCCTCAGAAGGTCAATAGCCTCCTCAATGATGGTAGCAGGGCTTACTGGGAATGGGGCAGAGGAGCCTGTGGCGGAAGAGACGCCCACCCTCTTGGGTGAGCGGGCACGGGCAACTGGGTGGGGAACTACTGGGAAGACAGTGCTAGTAAGGGGTGGCAGACACAGATGGTGCATGGGTGGTCCACAATGGGTCTGCCACCACCAGGAAATGTCCACTGGAGGAAGAATCCTATGATGATGTTGAAGAACCGGTCTCCCCCCTGGCACTCCCCTCACCCTCCCTCCCGCTAGGTCCCTCTGCCTCACTGGGGCCAGCCTCCTGGGTCCTGTGTGCTGCCATATCCCCCCTGGGCTGTGCCCCTTCTCCTTCACCAGATGATGCTGATGCACACAAAGGGAAAGAAAGAGAGAGGGGGGAGGGAAAAAGAGAGATAGGGAAACAATCAAAACCTAACTCTCATTGACATATATGAACATGTACATATCGCACTTTACATCTCATGTCGGAATGCCATTGCCAAGGCACTCCAAGTCTGCCAATACCTATTGCACATGCAAAGCTGTAAGTCTTAGTATACATCATATGTGCTAGGAATATGGACATGTGGAGGCTATGACTTTTCTGTACTACTATGATATGCCTAGAACATATGATAATTCACATTGAGTCCTTAAGTTGTCACATTAGTTAGGTCCCGGGCTATCATCTGAACTAGTAGCACACCATTTTAGTAAGGCCTAATCCACACACTGACATCTAAATGAGCAGTACTTGTTGTACCATCAGTCCTCATCTAAGAAGCATTAGCAGTATTCCATTGTTGTGTCACAACACATTCCTGAACTCTGACTGTAAGGCATCATTGCATAGTCAGCTATCAGTCCAATACTCCTGTCCCATTGAGGCACTTCTCAAGGAGGACATGTTGAGCCAGACCCAGATACATTCAATGGCAGCTACTGTACCATGCCAATGCAAACGCAGTTGCAGTAGGGGACTTACATAGATGGAATAGAATTGACAGCTCTGATACAAAAATGGATTTGTATGGAGCTGGTCACACAGAATGAATAGGGTGTTGAAACAGGCCCACCCATGTCAAGTTAGGAAGTTCACTTCACTAGCACTATTGTCTTGTCACACTTAATCCATGGTTACCCTGGCAGGGTTACTAATACACATTGTCGATGTGCACCTTACAGTGTACACATTCACAGTATCCCAGTATGCCGCTACCCAATCCCAATCAAGGCATGTCAGGTGCCAGTTTACAGTCAGTACTTTACCCTTTAGGCTGCTGTGCTGGCCTAAAGCACCCATCACCTCAAGGTAGGGCATTGCAAAAATGCAGACCATTAGGGGGGTCTGGGTCCGACGGGCACCTCTCCCTCATTGGGAGGATATCACTAGCTGGGCCTCTGCGATCTTCCAGGTCCAGCATCTCAGGTCCTCCCACCACTTTCTGCAATTGGTAGTCCGCCGGCTATGGACCCCCAGGGTCTGCACTTGCTTGGTGATAGTCCTCCAAAGCCCCTTCTTCGGATGGGCGCTGGCCTGGATGGGTCACACAGACAGGAGGAGAATGTGATTAGCTGTGGCACTACATCAATAGCAGTGGCCTACATACATCATACACACACACCTCTCCATCCACATCTATCCAAATAGATCACACTCTGCATACCCATGCCCCCAGCATGCATGCACACCGTCGCGGGGATGGCACTGCCACTCACAGTGACACATCCCTATTACAGACGCAAATGGCATGGGGCTCACCTGTTCCTCTGGTGCCCCATACAGCTGTCCATACAGGGGTAGGATCCCTTCCACCTGTTTCTCCAGTTCTTCCTTGGTAAAGGCTGGGGCCCTATCACCTGCAGGACATGGCTTAATGGCTCCCAGAGACAGTACACAGTAGCTCACGAAGTGGAGGTCTTGCTTGCAAGAGTGTCAGGAGTCAAGTGAGATAGTTTACAGAAAATGGCAGTCACGGCCGCCGCATACAGTACTGTCACCGCCAGCAGTGATCATCATTGGCCCCAGAACCCCATAGCCAGCAATGGCAACCAATGAGAAGTTACATGGCGGCTATAACCACCTACCTCCTTGCATCACTTCCAAATGTCCTGTGCTGCTGGACAGGCAGCTGCCATTTTATGTACAGTTAATAGGTTTATCTCAGAAATGTAAGTGTGTCATGACACTGAAATGTCTCGATTAGTTCACAGGCCCTTTTATGTATGTCATACACAGCCACATACATGTATGATACAACACGTATGTAACATGAATTGAAGATGCCCCTACATGCTGGCCCGTTGGCTGTTTTGCTACCTATACATGCATGTCCCATGCGGACCACATATATGCACATGACTTGCACCATCACACATGTATAGGTTGACACATACCATGTACAGGACCAGTTATTGCCAGCACATATGCCATTAATGACACTCCTAAATACCCTATATAGTAACTGTCACCTATTCAGTCATGTCTGCATTGTTTTTTGTGTATCACAATATATTCAACTGATAACATGTTTAACCTGCACATCACAAGAAACAATATTTCCCACTCTATCCTAGGTACCATGTGATGAGGAAAATGAGGAATGAACCAGTGCACCGTCCAGTAGTCGACCTTACCGCCTTGGAGGACAGACACATCATGCAGACCTACAGATTAAATCATGTCACCATCATGGAACTTTGTACTCAGTTGGAGGCTGATCTACTGCCTGCCATCTGCAAGCCAAATGACATCCCTCCCATAGTCCAAGTGTTGTCGGTGCTGCACTTCCTTGCCACAGGGTCCTTCCAGGTTACAATGGGCTTGGCTGCAGGGATGTCACAGCCATTGTTTAGCATTGAGTTGTGGGATATACTGTCAGCTTTCCTGAAGCACCTGGACAGTTACGACCATTTTTCCCAACCTTCAGATTTGGCCATTGTGAAGGCTGACTTCTATGAGCTGGGACACATCCCTCATGTAACAGGGGCTTTTGATGGCACCCATATTGCTTTGGTTCCTCCAACTGTCAGCGTACAGGTCTATTGGTACCGGAAAAACATCCACTCTATAAACATGCAGGTTGTGTGGTTGACGGACAAGTATATCTCCCAGGTGACTACCAAGTTTTGGGGATCTGTCCATGATGCCTACATAATAAGGAACAGCAATATCCCAAACATGATGGCACGTCTACAAAGAGAGAGGGCTTGGCTAATTGGTTGGTATATGTGTGAATGTGTGTCTCTGTTGTTGCACCTGTCAATATTGTCTTCCATGTGTCTGTATCTAGTTGTTAACAGGTCCTGCCTCTAGTCACACAGGAGACTCTGGATATTTTAACTTTCCCTGGCTGTTGACAGCAGTGGCGTACCCTGCCTCCGATGCAGAGACACATTACAATGAGTCCCCACTGTAGGAAGAGGCGTGTGATTGAAAGGACATTTGGCCTACTCAAGGCAAGATTTAGATGTCTCAACGTCTCAGGAGATGCCCTCCTCTACTGTCCCCAGAAGGTGCATGAGATAATTGTTGCCTGCTGCATGCTCCACAATCTGGCCCTTAGACGTCACATCCCATTACTGACAGATGAGGAGGTGCCAGCTGCATCTCTGGGTGGTGATGGACAAGTGAAGAGTGATGAGGAGGCAGATGAGGATGGTGCAGTTGGGTCCAGGACAGAGGTGATCAATCAGTACTTCCAATTAGCTACAAGTATGTTGTCTGTGTAATATTGCAAATGACATCTAAGCAATTGGATACAATGACATGTCCAACCTGGCCAAGTTTATCAGTTGGGATGCCACATATACCCTTCCCATATGTGACTGATGAAGGATGACTGATTGTATGCCAGGAGCAGTGTAAGTGGTCAACACACTGCCATTTTGACCATCTATAGGTTGGCAGGTTTACATCTACTTGCAACAATCATGTTATGTGCAGTATGTCCTGTTCAGAAGTGAGGCAGGCTATGGACTATATAAAGAGTTTCATTACATAACATACCTACTGGTTGAGGCATTGATGGCAAGTTGTGTCTGCACACAGTTGGAGGTGTTGTTTACAGCCCCTTCCAGATGTCAGCTACATGTTTTTGGTTATGTAATTAATGTATTTTTTGATTAAGAAGTGCAATGTGATGTGCCTTGTTTCCTAGGCATTTGACAACGGCCATCAGGGTAAGTTCCTGCATATGTGCATGGGGTGGCACCTTGACTCACATCCTGATTTGTGTCCCTTTGTTGTATTTTTTCCAGATTGGACTACTGGGTCTACTCTGGTATATGCCTGTGTTATGGACTTTTCTTTGATACCCTAATAAGCATATATGGTGTCCTACGTTCCCTGCAGAGGATGCATACCGCTACTGTGATTTGCACTGGATGTGGGATGATGGGTGGTACGTAACATGTCATTTAAGTTTGTTAACATTTACACATCATACAATGAAGACACTCATATACATTTACTGTACTCTACAGTGTTTATTGTGCACATTGTGTTCAATATTTGATGAGTGGAGTCATGCTAAGTGGAATCTTCATAGTAGATGGCCTAGCTGTAGGTACTACAGGTCCAGTGTCCAAGGGCCATAGGAAAAGGTGAGTTATGGCATTGAACAGTTAACAAGGTGTGTTTGTGGCACACAAGGGAGAATATTCAGGGGAGGTTCACTACCTGGTGATTGTTTTTGTCTTGGCATCTGCTCCAGCAGAATGCCTGGATGGACGACCACGTTTTCAGAGGGGTTTCTCCGCTACAGAGGGAGGGGTGTCAGTGGCTTCTGGGACACCTGGCAGGGCCTCCGATCCACTGACTGCTGCAGTAGCAGATGGCTCAGATACTGGGTTGCCAATGGAAGGGCCTTGCTGGACGGTGAAGGTGGGATGAAGGATATTGGGGAGCACCCCTGCAATGGTGGCCATGGAGGACTTGAGAGTCTGCCACTGTTGCATGGCCTCTGGGTGGTATTCCCTCTACACCCTGTGGTTTTCCCCCAAAATGGTGATTATTTGGCCCATTCTTTCCTGGGATTGCTTGTAACGCAACCAGGACTTGTGAAATGAACTCCTGGTCAGTTGGCTTCCTTGGCTGCCCTGTCCTCTAGGCCACAGGTACTATCCCACGCCCCCTACCACCCTGTACCTGTGCCACAGGCATGCTGTGCCCACTCCCAGTGTCACCTTCATTACCTAGAGTTTGAGGGGTTGACTGTCCCTGTACTGCAGGGCACACAATTGATTATCCTGTCCTGTGACACAGGCCTGGAGACGAGGGGTTGGCTGTGATGTTATTGCCAATATGTGTGGGGGGGGGTTAGTTGTGGGCAGGTTGAGGCTGGGAGTGGAGGACTGGCCAGATGTCCCCAATGGGCCAGGTAAGTCGTTACTGTCTGTGCATCCTGATGTGCAGTCATCATTGGGGCCTTCATCATGGGGAGGGCTGTCTGTCTCTGAAATTGTCTCCATGGTGCAAGCGGCTTGGGTACCTGTGAAAGGAGTGGAAGAGTGTTACCTGGTGAAGGTGTGATTAGTTGTCTGGTTGCCCGATGCATACAATGGCTTCACTTGATTCCCCCTTATGGCAATGACAAAGGCAGCACTGCAGGCATTGTTTGTGGATTGTGAGGCGGATGACACGTTACATTGTGAAATGGGGCATGGGAATTGCATAGTTGTCATTGCCATTTGTTTTCCTCAGTCTATGTATCCAGTTGGTGTGGGGGGTGCAAGGGTTGTTCATGCAGGTGTTGTATTCAGTAGTCTGGTTAACAGGTATTGCAGTAGATGTGTCATAGTGTTTGTTATTGGCATTGCTATCTGTGAACTTGAGAGGGACGGTGTTGGCATTGTGGCTGGGTAGTGTGCTGCATGCAGGGGAGGGGTATAAGGTGATTGGGTGTGAGGTGGAGGGGTTGATAGGGTGATTTAGGGAGTAATAGGGTGGTGAGGAAGCATGTTGGACAGGAGTAGTTGGAGTTGGTGCCAGGGGAGTGTTAGTGACTTACCAGACTCCAGTCCTCCGGGTATTCCATTCTGGCCCTAAGGATTCAGTATTGCCAAGACCTTCTCCTCCCACGATGCAAATTCTGGGGGAGGGTGTGGGGTTCTAACCCCAGTTTTGAGAATGGCGATCTAGTGTTGTGATGCCATGGAACGCACCTTCCCCCATAGGTTGTTCCACCTCTTCCTGATGTCCTCCCTTGTGCATTGTTGTTTGCCCACTGAGTTGATCCTGTCGACAATTCTCTGCCATAACTCTATTTTCCTGGCAATAGAGTAGCTCTACCCTGACAATTTCATCTACCATGACCCTCAGCTCATCATCTGTGAAGCGTGAGTGCTTTTGACATGACATGGTGGTTGTGTTGTGGTTGGTGGTGTGTGTTGTGTGCAAGGGTCCAGTGTGTAGTGGTTGGTGGGGGGTGTTTGGTTATGTGCACTGTTGTTATGTGGTGTTTTTGTGCAGTGGTGATGTATGAATTGTGTAGCTAGTGTAGTGGATTGGTGTGTGATGCATGTGTAGTGTGATGGTGGCTATGGTGTTGAAATGCTGTGTCTTCCATGTATGTTCTCCTCTCTGTCAGTGTGTGTTTCTCTGGCTGCAAAGGTTTGTGGGTGCATGTGTGTGTGGGGGGGGTGTTATATGGTGCAGTGACCAGGTGTGTGTGGTGTGTGTATGTGTCTCAGGTGTGGGGTATTTGTACCGTCCAATGTGGTGTTGTGTTCTGGCTGAGGTGATTTTCTGAGTGCGGCGTTTCAGACCACCTATGGCTTACCTCCATGCAACTACTTGTATCCTGGTTTGTGGGTTTTAATATGGAGGGCAGGATGTGGTCAACACGGCGGTGCTGGTGGTGGGACTGCCTCTTTCCCACCCTTTTTTGTCCTGGCGGTGTCAGATTTGAGGCTGTAATTTGGCAGTCTTCACTGTGGACTCTTAATACAGCGGGCGGGATACCACTCACACTTGTGGTCTTTTGGCACCTGCAACCACAGCGGTCCTGCCAAAAGACCGCTAAAATCTCGCAATTAGGGCCTTAGTCAGGTTTTGCCTCTACAGGGAGAAATTCTTTGATCAGGTTTAAGTTTTGGCTGTTGAACATCAGCAAGGCTTGGACCACTTTGTTTTTTTTTACTTGATTCACAATCAGTATTTGCGCATTCCATTGTAGAAAGGGTAAAACTAAAAAAATATATTTCGAATACAAAAGTTGCATTCTTAAAAAAACCTTTGCTCGTCATAGGTAAAATGGAATAGAAGTACAGTACAGGAACTACAATTAAAAAACAAAATGTAGGAATTGTCCCTGAGAAAAAAGAATGCTAAAGTTTAAGCAATAATTGTATTATGCAAGTGTCATCTTGTGTTAAGTCATATAGGATTTCATATGTTTTATGTATTTTTTAAGTGGCTTTGAATTTTTTGCTTTATTATTCTCATGCAAGTTACTAGTTCGACTAGAAAATGTATTGCAGCCCTAGGACAATAATGACTGCTCGAGCAAGAACTAGATAATACCTAAAGAGGTGAATACACTGAATTGTGAGGGGGATCGCCTCAGTCAAGATGCCAGATGATGAGATAGTCATCTTAAACAAATTTGCTGAATGCGCCGAGTATCTTTTTCATCTATACGCACCCGTGGAGATAGCACCATGACCCCTCAGTTATGTGCTGGTTGGTCCAGGATGGCTGACTGAGATCATTGGCCTAAGTGGTGGGTGCTGGTTCTACGAGGTCGGGGCAAGAGAGTTTGGTGCAAGGTGCTGATGCAGATGGAACCATAGAGGGGAGAGTTGGGTGATAAGGCAGGATGGAAAGTGCTACTTGTTCCCTAAGCTCTGCTGTGCATCTCCCTTGAACTACTTGGCTGACCCACCCAGTGCCTCTGGCTATGAAGCTCTTGTGGGTGCTGCTTGGAGCATCAGCAATAAAGAACCATAAATTCTGCGCAAATTATCTTTAAAATAAAGCTGTCCCGGGACCTTGGAGACACGGGCACTAATCTGTCAACTGCGTTTCCTGAGAAAACCATCTATTTATGGAAGCACTACTGGCTACTGCAGAAGAGTGGAAAGGGCTAGGAATCAGAAAGGAAAGAGCGCCTCTGAAATTGCCGAGCATAGAAATGTTAAAAATAGTGAGTGAAAGATAAGGATGAGAGAAAGGGTACCAAAGAGAAGCACAGAAATATACTAACCACAGGAGCAGAAGCATCAATGGAAAAGAGAGATGCAATGCTATATGGAGAGAAATGCAGAAAATAATCGAGATTAGCATTAGCGAATGGAGGAGAAACAAAATGATGGAGTGTGAGAGATAAACAAAGGAGGTGTCAGGAAGGGAGGGATGACACAAAAAGCATGGAATAAAAACACAAATGTGAGAAAAAAGAGGGTGATAATTGAGAACCATGGTTCATATTTTACTTTCTGAGCCTGTACAAATGTTGCAGATTTAGAGATGGACCAGTTTCTGAGGACTGAGCCAACTAGATCTGTGCAACCTGGTTAATGACTGTGTTACACCTGCAACTGCGAGGTGTGTGCAGCCTGAGTCATAGCTCTATTTTCCAAGGTCTTAATTTGCAACATCTTTCTTATATAAGGTATAGTTTTGCTCTCTGAATTCTGATCCAGTAAGACAGTAGCATAACACAAAGTGATGCCACTCTCCCCCTGCAGAATGAGAAGGGCCCCTTAATGTTCCATATCCCACAGATGTTGATTGGACTTTAGATGAATGGAGGTCCCTGAAGTGTTTGCAGGGTCCTGAAAGGTTAGCCTCATCCCTCCCACACTGCACTGACTGTGCTGCCGGAGCTTGCGTTATACCCCTGCAGTAAGGCCAATATGTGCCCAAAAGATACCTCAGCTTGAATTGGTAGGCCCATATTTATGGGGAATTGGTGTTGCCCAGAGTTGCAAGTCACCTTGCTGCACTGCCCTATGACAATGTGAAATGTCAGGAATGCACTGTATTCATGAAATACTGTCCTCCTGTGTTGGCTCACAATTAGCTGCCTGGCGCCAACGCAGGCACCATTGCATCTTGGTGGAAGATGCCTATGTTGCTTGCAAGATTGTTTTTGTGTACCTTTCTGCACAAAACAATCTCAAGAGGCATTTTTCTCTTTCCATGTGTGCTGCAGAATGCAGCACATGTGGAAAGAGGAAAAAAACAAGGAGAAGCAGAATTATTTCTCCTCGTTCTGCCTGCTCTGGGGAGGTGTAAGGTTTTGACGCTGTCCCAGGGTTACACGATTTTGCAAATATGTGGCAGTTGCAAAATTCATGGGGATTGGTGGGAAAACACACTTGTGCTGCGTTGTCTATGAGATCATGTAAAGCCCCGCAAGTGGCCTTAGAGCTATGGTCGAGAGGCTTGTGGCACCGTTGCATCAAAAAAGTGATGCTCTGACAGTGTAAACCTCTCATAAACAAGCCTCTTAATATTTTATCTTAGTGCATGGCCAAGGAAGGCTTCTCACTCTGAAACCGGACCTGTACACGCTCTAAAAAATGACAGGTAGTTTATCTTTCAGGTCTAAGACTCTAGTGATATCGAAGCTGTGGATGTTTTGTGGCTCCTTTTTGTTGTGAGTGTCCTTCATCAGAAGAAAACCACAACACATATTTATGAGCCCCGTGCACCACCGGAGCCCCACTTTTTTTGAAGCTAAATTGGCGCAGACTACAAGATCATACCAATGAGTCTACTTAAAGCCACCTTGTATGGCTTTGAATGGCCCCATATATATGGAGTATGGCAAGGCTGCAAAAGTAGCTGCGTTGCTTTCTTTATTCCAGGCAGGCATTCCATGGGCATTTTGGTGGGTTTTCCCATGCATCACTCATGGATTATGACACATGCCCAGATTTACGAGAGCCTGTAAACCTGGGAATGCACAAGGGCAGGTGTAACGAGGAGAAATAGTCTCATTCCTCCTTGCTTTTTCCTCTTTCCATGTGTGCTGCATTCTTCAGTGCACATTGAAAGAGAAAAATGTTTCTTTGAATTGTGTCTGTGCAGGAACGTGCCCCTTCCTGCACAAAATGGATCCTGCCAAAGCAGCACCAATGCAAGGGGAACAGACAGGAATGCACCGCATTGCATAACTAAAGTACATTTGTGCCCTTTCACTTTGGCTTAGGGCAGCAAAGCAATGTGACTTATTGTGTTGCCCTTTGCCAAATTCCCATAAATAAGGGCAAGGCACTTAATGCATATAAGGCCTGAGAAATCCAAAGACATCCCCTGGGATTATATTTTATAGTCTTAGCAGAGAAGAAGTTTTATAGTTTTTCCCATGTAAAAGGAAATTTCATTTTTGCATTAATTTTCAAGAATTATCAAGCCGGGATCCATTTTGCTCTAATCGTCACAAATTCACATAGTTACAAACTAATGACACAGGCAAGAGCCGCAAGCCATCTTGCAGTGCAGACCTGCACCATTAGGAAAATGCAGGAATGCTTGCTATTCACAGCAATATGATGCAAACCTGTACTTTCCTCAGCACTGGTGCAAAATTGGCCATGGTGCAAAGGTGCCTGCGTTGCAGTGATGATTGTTTATGTGCAGGAAGAGACACCTTCCTGCACAAAAAACAACCATTAATGGTGCTTTCCTCCTTCTATGTGTGCTGCAGAATGCAGAACACATAGAAAGAGGAAAAAACAAGGAGAAATAAAGATATTTCTCCTTCCTGCACCAATTTTGCACCACCATAGGGTGGCAGAGGAATCTGATGCATTCGTAGCCTTGTAAATCTGGGAATGTATCAGATTTCATGGGTGTTGCATGAGAACACCCACAGCAACACCCATGGAACACCTCTTTCACACAGGGGCTATATTTACAAGGCCATGAAAAGCCATGCTAGGTGGCTTTGTGTGGCCTTATAAATATGGGCCGGCATACTGCACTACTGCAGTGTCAAAAAAAGTGAAGCTCCGGTGGAGCTAGTGGCTTGAAAATATGCCCCCCAGTTTCACTATTTATATGCAGTTCCACAATCCCTAGAATGTGCAACATTCTCACATCATAAGGCCATATGATTATAATGTATAATTAATTAGGATGATTGATTTATTATTGTACATAACATGAGAAGATTTTTAGGGTATTTACTCCAGAATGGCCTCTTGGCATAGTTTGAGTATATTGCCAGTCTAATGCTTTATGTGTGTCTACAAAAGGAGTAAATAGCCTGGATTGATTAAGTCATAATATCCTATAATGTTTTATTTCCAGGTACGAAGCTTTCAATGGTGGTGTCAACATGCTTAAAAAATATGATGTGCTCGAAAATAGACTGGCTCTGAAAAATACAAAAACATGAATCAATATGATGAATTTCAATGAAACTACACCAGTCTATCAAAGTATTAGGTGTGTTGGAAATGGCCTTTTTTGCAGGGCTATCTCCAAACTTTTTGCCTTCTTCCTCCTATTTTTTCAGGTCTGTTTTTGCTGGTTTATTGTCTCTGCACACTTTACTACTGCTTATCAGTGCTAAAGTGAAAGTGCTCCCTATGTAAATTGTATTGGTGATTCGTTTATCCATGATTGGCATATTTGTTTTACTGGTAAATCCCTAATACGATGCACTAGAGATGCCCGGGCCTGTAAATCAAATGCTACTAGTGTGCCTCCAGCACTGGTTGTGCCACCTGCATTAGTACCCCTGTAAACATGGCTCAGATCTGCCACTGCAGTGTCCGTGTGAGCAGTTTTAAAGTGCTAGTTCGACCTGGCAAGTGTACCCACTTGCCAGGCCCAAACCTTCGCTTTTGCACATGTAAGGCACCCCTTAGGTAGGCCCTAGGTAGCCCCATAGACAGGGTGCAGTGCATTTAAAAGGCAGGACATGCACTGGTGTGTTTTACATGTCTTAACAGTGAAATACTGCCAAATTCGGGTTTCACTGTTGCAAGGAGTATCTCTCTCATAAGTTAACATAGGGGCTGCCTTTAAATCATTTTAAAATGCAGATTCCATTTGAGAGCAGATAGAAATGTGGGGTTTAGGGTCTTGGAACTCACAATTTAAAAGCACATCTTTTAATGAAGTTGGTTTTTGGATTGTGAGTTTGAAAATGCCACTTTCAGAAAGCAGGCATTTTCTTGCTTAAACCATTCTGTGTCTTTTCCTGTTTGAGGATTCCCTGTCTGGGTCAGTTGTTTTTACAAATACTGCCTCCTTTGAAGTTTGAGAGAAGTTTCCAGAGGTTTCTCGTTGAAGTGCCTGATATTTTACTGACTTCACCTCCCTGGCACAAAGTGGGTTGTAGTGACAATGTGGAGGTGATACGTCCTTTGTGTGAAGGCAGAGCACAGCCTATTCAGTTAGAAGTGGGGATGTGCCTAGTTCCACCCCCTACCTGTCAGCAGATGGCCCATTCAGGCACAACAAATCCCTTTATTGTGTGACTATCTTGGAGAGAATCATAAAGTCTAACTGCCAGTTACACCCAGATATGTGACATAAGACAGGCTAAAGGCACCAAAAGGCTAAGGGTAGGAAAATGCCCAATTTCTAAAAGTAAAAAAAGAACAAGATGATGGGTGGAATGCTTGAAATAATCTCAGTCACTGGGGATCACTTTGGCTGCACACAAATCCATCAGTGTTGTGCCCACCATTCCACCTCAGTTTGGACCCAGTCATATGTAAATCAGTCTTGAACCTGTTCCTTATGGAAATAGACCAGCCCAAACTATCAGACCAGATCCTCCCCGAACCATAACACAAGCAACCTAGGGCTGGTTTCCTAGTTAGGGATGTTCAGCCAGATACAGCTTGATTTCAGTGGCACAGTGAGCCCAGGACCCACATCTGTGCATACCCAGTGTATTTAGGGCAGCACATTCAAAAGGAACAAGGTGATGGATGGAATTCATCAATAATTCTCAGCTACTGCCAATTGCTCAGGCTGCTTCCCACTCCATTTTTTTTCGACCACCATGCCTCCACAGTTTGTATCCAGCCATTTGCAAATGAGCGTTGAAGCTGTGCCTCATGGGAAGAGTCCAGCTGAAACAGCCAGGCCAGGTCCTCCCTGAAATGTAAAACAAGCAACCTAGGACTGATTTAACCCTTGTTAGGGCTCTTTACCCATGAATAGCTTGCTTCCAGTGGCACAATGAGCCCGGGACCTATGTCTTGATTTACCCGGTGCACTTAGAAACAAAAGGAGGACCTGGCCTGACAGTTCAGGCTGGGCTATTCCCATGAGGAGCAGGGTCAAGACTGGTTTAAATATGACTTGCAAATGATTTGCATATGGTTATTTGGAGCATTCTATCCATCACCTTGTGATCTTTGCATTTCTAAAAGTGCCATTTTTTAAAATTGTAATGTAAAATCGACTTTACCATTAAAAAGGATTTTCAATTACATTTTCATGGAAACCAAACACAAATTGCCTACCTGGTCCCAATCAAAAGTTAGCACTTATTACATTTAATTAGGCAACTCAATGTTATCCTAAGGGATAGGTAGGACTCACAGAGTTTTTCACTACCAGAACCAGCATTATGAGCTACTTGGGGCCCATATTAGAGGTGACATATGCAAACAAAGGGGAGTTTAATGCTTGACAAGGGTGTTAGATTGCCATGTTAAATTGGCAGTATAACACTGCATTCAGGTTGCAATGGCAGCCTGGGACATCTTTTAAAGTGCTAATAACGTGGGAGGCACAACAAGTGCTGCAGGCCCACTAGTAGCATTTTATTTATAGGCCCTGGGTATATGGTATACCACTCTACAAGAAACCTATAAGTAAATTAAATATACAGTCAGGGGTAAACAAATCATACCATGTTTAGGGGAACAAACACAAGAACTTCAGCACTGATTAGCAGTGGTAAAGTGCACAGAATCCTAAGGCCAACAAAAACAAATTCAGCAAAAAGCGGAGGGTAAAAGGCAAAAGGTTTGAGGTGACCCGCAGAGACGGCAAGGTCCAACAGCAGCAGATTGGGCGGTTTTTTGATCCCAATCAGTCTGAAGTTGTTTAATTACAAGCATGACGCAAACACTCACCCATTGGCCCAAAGGTCCAGACTTGGCATGGATCAGCAGTACCTTTGACCATACGTCTGCTGAAGCAGCAAATGTCACCTCACATCCATTCAAGAAGTCAACTTTAGCATTTGTTAAATACATTAGAATACTTCTTAATAAAGCACACAAGGCAGGTTTGAATGGGGGCATCCTCTCTACTACCAGGAGAAATACCGAAATGTATAGGTGTTAAATACCATTTTATAATATGAGCAATCAGATCATATTGCAGCCTACACATATGACTCACTATATTAAGGCAGACCACCACTTTCTCCAGACAAAAAACACATCAAGGACCCGGAGACTTGCCAAAAGCTTTCTTAGAATCAAACATGATTCTCTTTGTCCAGCTGCCAGCAATCCATGACATATCATGGAAAGCAGTTGCCATAGTCATTTTTGAGATGGGATGGCTGCGAGGGTTTTTAATATAGTTTGGTGGATTGTGTCCTGCTTCATTGAATGAAGATATGTTTCAGATGCTCTGTTGATGAGCCTGTAAACCTGAAAAGAGTGTAATGAGTGTACAACTGTGTGGACATTTCCCTTTCTTCCAGGTATATATAAATATCCATTAATTTTGTTGGCAAAAAAGGCCCATTGTCAGAAAGTTTATTTTCAATATAGTGGGGAAGCATATTCCTTAAATTTGGCCACAGCGTGGTTAAAGTATGATAAGCTGAGGAAATAGAGATGCTGTGAATATTGGTTATCCTCCTCCGGGGATGGGTGTATGGCTTTGCTTCTACTTATATCAGACTGAACCTATAAATCAGATACTAATGTCAAAATGTTGTTGTTAGACCTGACAGCCCTAGGTTGGACAACCCTTACCTTTTTGCCTGCCTCCCTCCACTTTTGAGATACTTTTTTTGCTGCTAACCAGTGCTAAAGTGCATATGCTCTATCCCTTTAAACATGGTAACCTTAGACCATACCCATTTGGGCTATTTAATTTATTTATAAGTCCCTAATAGAGTGCACTATATGTGCCCAGGGCCTGTAGATTAAAAGCTACTAGTGGGCGCGCAGCACTGATTGTGCCACCCACTTAAGTAACCCGTTAACCTTGTCTCAGGCCTGTGTGTGAAGTTTCACTGCCAATTCGACTTGGCATGTAAAAGTACTTGCCAAGACTTAAACTCCCCTTTTTCTACATATAAGTCACCTCTAAGGTGTGCCCTAGGTAACCCCTAGGGCAGGGTGCTGTGTAGGTAAAAGGCAGGACATGTACCTGTTAGTTTACATGTTCTGGTAGGGTAAAACTCCTAAATTCGTTTTTACACTGATGTGAGGCCTGCTCCCTTCATAGGCTAACATTGGAGCTGCCCTCAGGAGTAGGAAGGTCATATTTAGTATGGCCAGAATGGTGATACAAAATCCTGCTGACTGGTGAAGTTGGATTTAATACTACTATTTTAGAAATGCCACTTTTAGAAAGTGACCATTTCTCTGCACTTATATCTTTCTGTGCCTTACAATCCACGTCTGTCAGGGTATAGTTGACAGCTCCTTGTGCATTCACTCAGACACACCCCAAACAAAGGATACTCAGCTTCACTTGCATACATCTGCATTTTGAATGGGGCTTCCTGGGCTTGGAGGGTTGAGGGCCTACTCTCCCACAAAGGACTGCCTACTGGGTCCCTACTGGGACCCTGGTAGACAGGATTGAACTGAAAGGGGACCTCGTGCACTTCTAAGCCATTCTTTGAAGTCTCCCCCACTTCAAAGGCACTTTTGGGTATAAAAACAGGGCCTCTGCCCTACCAACTCAGACACTTCCTGGAGAAGAAACCTGAACCAGAACCTGCATCCTGCCAAGAAGAACTTCCTGGCTGCCCAAAGGACTCACCTGACTGCTTTCTTAGAAGGACTGCTGCCTTGCTGTTGCCCTGCTGTCTTGCTGCTCTCTTGCTGTGCTGCAGACGTGATCTCCATGGGCTTTGATAGAGCTTGCCTCCTGTTCCCTGAAGTCTCAGGACCAAAATACTTCTCTCCTGCAGCTGAAATTCCCGTGCAGCAAAAATTTGATGCACCACCTGCCAAAAAAAACACATAGCCATCTTGCGGTGAAAAATTTACTGCACGCCGATACCGGAACGATGCAGCCTTACATCATGACAGAAGATCGACGCAAGCCACCACGCGATCGGAACTTAGATGCACGGCCCTACTGGATCAACGCAAGCCGACTCAGAACGACGCAGCCTGACTTCCTGAGAGGAATCGATGCAGCGCCTGCAGTGCGGGAGAAAATTCCACGCATCGCCCACTGGAATCAATGCAGTACCTGGGACCTCGCTCCGCAAGCCCAGGATTCCACGCATCGTCCCCAGGCGTCCCTAAACCCCGCAACCCAAAGAGGATCCAAGTCCACATGCCAGAAATCGACGCAACGTCTTCCCTGCATGGAAAATAACGATGCAAGTCTGTGCGCGAAGAGATGAAACCGACACACACCTACCGCTTTCCACGCACCTCCTCCTCTGGGGTCCCTTGCGAGGATTTTTCAGCGCAAACCAGGCACTTTGCCCTGCAAGAAACACGTGTTGTTTCTAGGAGAACTTAAGACACTTCTTATTGCTTTTACAGTAATATTTCAGTTCCAAGACACTTTATATCACTTTTCAGTGATATCCCTACATTTGCTTATTTGATCTTTAATCGTTTTGACCTGCATTTATCCAGATAAATGTGATGTATTTTTCTTAATACTGTGTGGTGTATTTTTGTGGTGCTAAATTGTGTTCTTGTATGATTTATTGCACAGATACTTTACACATTGCCTTCTATGTTTAGCCTGACTGCTCAGTGCCAAGCTACAAGAGGGTGGGCACAGGATAATTTGGATTCTGTGTGACTTATCCTGACTAGAGTGAGGGTCTCCATTTCTAACAGTTGTTTTATTAATTACTTTGTTTTGTGCTAGTTTCCATGTTTATTTATTGGAAATTAATCTAATCAAGTATTTTTCAGGATTCACATTTTATTGGCTATGATGATTTTGAATGAAGCATATGTATCTCTCTGCTTCTGCAGCACACATAGAAAGTGCAAATTGCTACTTAATATTGTTTTGTGCAGGAAGGTATCGCTTCCTGCACAAAAACGATCTCCCCCTCATTGTAGCCATCCTTGCACCATGGCGCAAGGGTGGCTGCATTGGCGCTTGGCAACAAATTTAGCACCGACACAGGGGAAAACACAGGGGTGCACCGTATTCTAATAAATACAGCACATCCCTGCGTATTGAAAATGACCGAGCGCGACACTGCCAAATCTGACGCAGTGCTAAACTCTGTCATTTTCTAGTAAATCTGGCCCTCAGTCGCTTAACTGTTTCATAACACAAAGCTTGACTTTTATCTGTACTTTTAGTAATGCCGAGCAATTCCTCTGCAAGTAAATATTTTTAATGTCTAGTACAATTGGCAGGCTTCCATACTTTCTGTTTTTGGCACTTATAAAAGTGCATGCCCGTCCAAGCAATGCTAGGCACAATGAGGGTGCCAACTGTCATAGTTTGACTCTTGCTCCATGCAAGACTACTGGTTTAGGAATGACAGTACTTTTGTTTATAGGTGACTAGTCCAATCCTACAACAAGTCACAACTGTCGGCCCAACCCTCCCGGCTCACAAGCAGTACCCTACCAAAAACCAAAAACCTAAACAGTGAATGGTAATTTGTGGCAGCCTTTATGAATGGACTCAAGAGTGTGACATTTCAGGGAGGTCGTGGTTAAACAGAGATTACCCTTTTCTCACATGAGCAACATGTCATACACAGGCAATGAAAGAGATGCAGTAAAGTTTCCAATAGGTTTTATTAACAAGACTGCAATCTACTGTAAATTGCATGGGCTGCAACGATTAGGATAATGAAAAATGCAAGAAACAGAATGGTAAAAACTAGAGTGATTAATGCAAAGACCCCCACCTTCTTGCAATAACATGAAATATGAAATAGATGCAAAAAAGGCCCTAATTCCCTAGCATGATGAATCTAATCTCTAACCTAAAGAGAGCTAGGTGTGTGAAACCTAATCTGCCAGTACCATGTCCATGAGAAGAACCCCCCCAACCCACGTTACCTTGGAATATGGTCTCTAGCTTAGACTCCGTGGTGACATAAAGATCAGGTCACCATCAAGACGATGTGTAGCATAGAAAGCATCAATTGCATCTGGTAGGAATCCCTCTGATTATCTTGTCTGAGTGAGATGTATTTATACAGATCTTGATGCAGGTATGTTCTCAAACAATAGATAAGAAGGCATGCTTGGGGCAATTATATAAACAATTCCCTGAAAAAGTACCTTATGTTACTATCACACGAAAGTGGGAAAGTACACGGTGTGAATACCTACGTATCTCATTTATCTTTGATACTGATAGTGACGCCTTTACAGAGTGGCATTGATAACAGGAAACTAAAACATCTTTCTAACCTTAAACATAGCAGCCATCTTGGAAGAAATAATTAAATAAATGTTCTAAAACAGAGCAAGCTAAATAGGTTAAACTTTATTAGGTGACTGGGGCACAGGTCTGCAAGCCAAAGCCTAAGCTAAACTCCTGATTCCCATTAAAACTAAATAGGATCGACTATAAACGTTAGGATTCCATACAAGGACTTTACTGCATGTGAGATAGAGGAGACTGTCCACAATTCTGGAAGTGGAAGAGTCTGTAGCATCCACACAGGCGGTAAATGAAAGCAGAATCAAAGAGAGAGGTTGTGACAGAGCATAATTCTAGATGCAAATTGTGAAAACACCACTCAGCCTTAGAGGCAATGTTGTTGTCTGCCCATCTATGACTCCTCTAATAGGAGATGCAACTAGTCTCCTCAGCATCAGTCTCCTCAGCCTTTCCTCAACCCTCGAATGGACCTGTCCCAGGCTCACACAATCACCTACCATTTACCAAGCTTTCTTATCTACTTATCTAGCCTGCTGGTTGATGTCTAACAAAGGTCTCCATTTGTATAGCATCTTTCTCATCACATGTCCATAACTCTTACGGTTGTACACCAATGTTGTAGTCTGCTTCAAGTCCATGAAGTTTAGACTGGTACTTTGGATTGATGAAAACACGTTTATAGTGAAATTCATCATAGCAACTTCATCAACATTTAAAGGTAAGAGGTGTGAGAGGAAGAGTCTACGCTGATGCCAGCTTTTTTTTCTAATGCTTTGCATTAAAGAAAGCTTGAACAGTTTAGAAAAAACACAAATTTGTGAGTCAGCTGACTTTACAACTTCACACATTCTACTGTAAATCCAGTCTAATTGATAGGCTTTAAAGTTGGTTTGTGGAAAGTTGATTGAGTGTGCTTTAATATGTACCTTAAAAACAATCCACACCTTTCCTACACCTACTTCACATATATGTATCTACCCCATGCATAAATATTCAAAGTAAGTGAATGTGGAGTAAGGAATAGTACATTTATATTTTCCTACATACATTTACCTATCAATAGTCTGCCCTTGATGTTTTTGTGCCACAATATTCTAGGGATCGATATATAGTTGTACAATCAATAACACCAAAAATAAACAAGCACTGGCCAAGCCAATGGGTCTCGTCTATGCAAGAGCTATTGGCTTTGGCAATGTTTTTATACATGTTGTAGATCAGTGTGGTTGCTGATCAGTATGACTAAAAGTTAGTGGTAAAGAGGAGAGTGGCATGAACGGGATTTTCATACAATGGAGTGGCTTAGAGTGGAATGGCCTAGAGTGCAGTAGACTGGCTGACTGGCAGAGAGTGGAGCAAACTGTTGTAGAGTGGATTGTTGGAGAGTTAGTGGCATAGAGTGAAGTAGAGTGGAGTGGTATAGAGTGGAGTGATGTAGAGTAAACTGGAGTGGTGCAGTGTAGAGTAGAGTAGAGTGGCTTTGATCATTGTAGAGTGGAGCAGAAAGTGTCATAAATAAGAATGGCATATAATGGAGTGGCATAGGTTTGAGTGGCATAAAGTGGAGTGGCATGTACAAATGAGTGAGATGGAATGGAGTGGCAAAGAGTGGAATAGACGCGGAGTAGCCTGGAGTGTTGTGGAGTGTCGTAGAGGAGGACGGAGCATTGTAGAGTACAGTGGTGCAGATTGGAGAGTCAGAGTGGAGTAGTGAAGAGTAGTGTGACATAGAGTGGAGCAAAGCGTCATAGAGTAGAGTATCTTAGAGTGGAGTGTCATATAGTGGAATGATGTAGAGTGTCATGGAGTAGGGTGTCATAGTAGAGTGTCGTAGGGTGGATTAGAGTGCTGTAGAGTGAAGAAGATTGTTGTGGAGTACATTGTAATCAGTGCACAATGTAATCAGTCTGGTGAACAACATCCCAGTAGACATAGGCCAAGCATGTTCTGTTATCAGTGGTATAAGTATCAGTACAAATAAAACAGCTTTACCATACGGAGTCCTTTCCCCATCCACTGGCACAGGTCGAGCTCTGAACTCTGCTCATGTAGTCAATTACGCTCTGAAATACATGGATAGTGAATGGTGCTGAAGCAACAGCTGGGTAGGAAAGGAGCATAAAGGGAACAAAGTTAGGCAAGGACTGGAAGACAGGTATGCATGGCTGGACAGGGTTTATGTGAGTTGAGAGAGAAAGAGTGTTGGGTGAATAAAGCAAAAGTAGAAAGCAAAAGGAAGATTGAGAAGGAGCAGGAGCAGGAGAGCTACAAGACTGGTTGGAGCAATTAATTAGATAAATTGTCTGTGCTTATTTTGGATATTTCATTTATTTTCTACAATCTAGCGGCTGTGTTAAATGAATAGGTAGAAAATGGACAATAATAGGATAAACAAACACAAAAGATGGATGGAAAGCAAAACCAATCAAACATTTACCCCGTCACATATCTGGATTTAATCCATCAATTTATTTGTTCACCACCTGTCCCCAATTTGGACCTAGCCTTATGGAAACCAATCTTGACCCTGTTCACCGTGGGAACAGTCCAGCCCGAATTGCCAAGCTAGAATTGCCCTTGAACGGAAACAAGCATCCTGGGACCAGTTTCAGGGTATCACCCTTTATCAACCAGGCTAGCTTGAATCCAGTGGTATAGTGAGCCCGGGACCCACGGCTAGGCATACCCGGCACACTTAGGGCAACACAAGCAAACAAACACAAATGATGGACGGATTGCAGAATCAATCAAACATTCACCCCCAGTCACAGATTTGGGTTTAATCAATCAATTCTTTTGCTCACCATGCCACCCCAGTTTGGACCCAGCCATATGCAAATCAGTATTGACCCTGTTCTCCATGGGAACCGTCCAGACCAAACTGCTGGAGAAACTCATCACCTCTTATATTTGGGAGCTGCAATGACATAATTAAAAAAAAAAAATTAAGGAGAAAATCTGCCAATAAGCCTTTGTTTTCATAAACAACTAAAAGTGCAGTATGTGGGTAAAAGGAGAAACAGCTGTTCTCAGAGCAAAATGCAAGTAAAGGATGTGGCGCTAAGGACAGAGCTGCTGACTTTGTAACTGTGAAATATGTTTGAGTCTCGGCATCGGCTCCACATCCTATGATTCTAGGCAAATCACTTAGGGCCATATGTACAAACACATTTTCCCATTGACACAGAATGGAAAAAACCCTTTGCTACATCTGGCCCTTAGGGCCTTATTTATTTATTTTTGGGTGCAAAACTGCACTAACGCACTTTTGCACCAAAAAGATTTGCACCGGCTTGCACCATTTTTTAGCACCAGCTGGGCACCATATTTATGGATTGGTGAAAGCCGGTGCAAAGGGTAGGCTCGCGTAAAAAATAAATTACGTTAGGCAGGTTAGAGTCAAAACAAATGACTCTAACCAGATTATCATCATTTTTTTACGCTAAGGGGCATATTTATACTCTGTTTGCACTGAATTAGCGCCATTTTTTTTTTTACTCTAATTTGGTGCAAAACTATCTCCATATTTATACTTTGGTGCCAGACCCGTCTAGCGCCAAATTTATAGAGTTAAAGTCATATTTTGGAAGTGGAAACCTACCTTGCCTTAATGAGATGCAAGGTATGCGTTCCCATGCAAAAAATTACTCTATGGCCTTAATGCCATATTTATACTCCCATGCAAAAATGGTGGAGGGAGGTCAGAAAATGGTGCAAAGCTTGCTTTGCCCCATTTTGTAAAGCCTGGGTCAGGGCAGGCGTTAGGGGACCTGTGGGCCTATTTCCATGGTGGAACACCATGGAATAAGCCCACAGGTGCCCTCCCCAGGCCCCAGGGGCACCCCCACCCACATCAGAGGGACTGCAGAGGATGGGGGACACCATCCCAGGTAAGTACAGTTAAATTGCATTTTATTTTTGAAAGTGCCATAGGGGGCCCTGAAATGGGCCCTATACATGGCACAGGGTGCAATGACCATGCCCAGGGGACCCTTGTCCTCTGTGCTGGCTATTGGGGTGGTGGGCATGACTCCTGCCTTTTCCTGCCATAAAATGACACTGGTTAGAGTCGTTTTTTTTTTTTACTCTAACCTGCCTAAAGTCATTTTTTGGTGCTAAACCCCCTTCTTCTATACCGCCAGCCCCACCCGACTAAAGTCATTTTTTTTACTCTAGCCTACCCTTTCCACCAGCTTGCACCATTCCGTAAATATGTGCCCGGCTTTTGCACAGAAATGGTGCAAGCCGGTGCTAAACTTTTTGGTGCAAAATTGAGTTAGTGCAGTTTTGCACCAAAAAGTATAAATAAGGGCCAATATTTTGTAAAATTGCACCACTTCTACATCAAAAAATGACGTTAATGCAGCGCAAAAAAAGTATAAATTGGGGCCTTAGTGCTAGATGGGTCTAGCACCAAAGTATAAATATGGAGTTAGTTTTGCACTGAATTAGAGTAAAAACAAGTATGCTAATTCAGTGCAAACAGAGTATAAATATGTCCCAGAGTATAAATATGCCCCTAAATATGGTGTTAAGGCCATGGAGTATTTTTTTGCACGGGAACGCCTACGTTGCATCTCATCAAGGCAAGGTAGGTCTGCACTTCCAAAAAATGACTTTAATTTGTAAATTTGGCGCTAGACAGGTCTAGCCCCAAAGTATAAATATGGAGTTAGTTTTGCACCAAATTAGAGTTTAAAAAAATGATGCTAATTCGGTGCAAACAGAGTATAAATATGCCCCTTAATCTCCCTGTGATTAACAAAAAATAATAATGTGTACTTGTGTAATGTAACTAGTGCTCATGTAAACCTCTCCAATACCTTCAGGTCGGGTCGAGCTACATAAAGTGCTAAAAAGAGAAGTAAATAGTACCTCAATCATAGCGCGTATACAGCAGACAGACACTAATTAAGAGAAATCAATCTGTACTTGGTCCATGTACCAAAGCAGGAAAATGAAGTGGCGCCACACACCGGCTGGCGCAATAGAAGGCAGGAAAGAAGAGTGATGATGCCAAATAATGGTAAATAGAGAGTTGACTATAAGCCCCTTTTTAGAGTTTTTGTTTTTAAACGCATTAGGTCGCCAAGCAACAGCGCATACATCATGCCTGCAGGCTTGACTTATAGAGCACCAAAAAGCATTGTGTGCTTCAAAAACTTGCACATTGTACCTTTTTCCCCTACAGATATATGAGAAAGAATGAACCTATAGCGCACTGCTGTCTGGTCATAGTGTAGGCCCATGCCTTTTGAAAAATATAATCGTAGCTAAAGGCCTGAAAGTGGGGCCAAATATATACAATTAATGCAAATACCACTTTTGAAATGAAGCAAATATGCATGCAATGCTGCACTGCACAGGTGCAATGCTCTGTAAACTGAATGTATATATTAAAGAAGTGGGTTTTTGAATGCGAGATCTGCTATCATGTGCAATAGTCTTACTTAAATGCCCTTGCAACATTTTCCTCAAACAAAACTTTTGCAGGGTTCCTCTTAAACAAATGTTTTGCATGTATTGGCTTTACTCAGCTTGAGTTCCTTCAGGACTATATCAGTGCCCGTTGTCCTCATCCTAGAGAGTAATTTCTATTATATTTTTTCTACATTATCTTCGCTTTCAAAAATGATTGATACATTTTCTTGGGAAAGCATTTCAATTAAAAAGTAGCTTATCTCATCATGAATATTCTTGGTGTTCATTAATTTGCGGGTACCTCCTTAAAACCAGTCATCACCTCCCTCAGTTTTTAATTAAATCAGCCTCAGGGAGCTCTACAATATCTGTTAACATTGCAGAAATGTCGCTAAGGTGCTGAGATAGAAGAGATATTTTGCAATCATTATGATAATCAGTAAGCAGCTAATGTCTATTTTACATGTTCAGCGTATTAGTGAGCGTCAGTAAAAAATGTGCGACTCAAGTAAATGTATGTGAAAATGTATTCTGAAAGATGATAAATTGTTTACATTAAATCCCTGAAATTTAATGTTTAGTCTCTTCAAGTACACCAGAGTTCAAGCCTTAATGTTAATTCATTTTCATACTTAGCCCTTGTTAGCATATTTCTAACTGTCAACATTTGAGAAAACACAGGCCCAAATCTGGTAAAAGTGTGGCAGTGCTGGGTGAAAATGTGCAGTGCTGCAAAGCATGAGACTAGGGGCCTCATTTACAATGTTTTGGTGCAGGGCAGCGCCTCAAGCCTTCTTGCAGCACTGCCCTGTGTCAAAAGAAAAGGGCAGGAATGCGCCATATCTCTAAGATACAACACATTCCTGTCCTCTTCCACAGCTCTGGCGCACAATTGGCTGCCATGGGCAAATGCAGGACCCTTGCTCCATGGTGCGAGTGTCTGCATTATAGGGATGATAGATTTTGGCAGGAAGAGAATTCTTCCTGCACAAAAACAATCAATTGAAGAGATTTCCTCTTTCTATTTGTGCTGCAAAATGCAGCACACATAGCAAGAGAAAAAAAGAGGAAAAATAATGTTATTTCTCCTTGTGGCGCCTCCCTTCTGACTCCTCTGGCTTTTGATGCAGTCCCAGATTTACAGCATGTTGTAAATCCATGAACGTGTTAAATACCAAGAGTTTTACAAGGGAACACCCACAGTAACGCCCATAGCACGCCTCCCTATTGCGGTGTGATACAATGCAGCGACTTGGGCTGCGTTGCCTCACTTCATATCTTCAAGGCCATGAAAAGCCACGCAGGGTGATTTTACGCGCACTTCTAGATATGGCTCTACAGTTTGTGCTGCCAGACCATCATTAAAAGTAATATTCTGGTGGCACAAACAGGCTTGTAAATAAGCCCATAAATGTCATTTCAGCAAATGCTAAGGGGCATGTTTAAAAAAAATTGGCACACGGCAGCGCCACAAGTCTTTTTGCTGTGCTGTCTTACACCATTTTGAAAGGGTAGGAATGCACCATATTTACGAGATACAGTGCATTCCTGTCCTTTCAGCCTTTGCACAATTTGGTGCCTCACGCCAAAGCAGGAACCCTTAAACAATGGTGTAAGGGTATCTGCGTTGTTGGCAGGAATGTTTTTTTTATGCAGGAAGGGTCACCTTCCTGCACAGAAACAAACCATGGAGGCTTTTTCCTCTTTCTGTGTGTGTTGCAAAATGCAGGACACATGGAAAGTGTAACAAACAAGGAAAAATGACGATATTGCTCCTCCTTACACCTCCCCTTGGGAGGCGTACGGTTTTGACACATTCCCAGATTTACACCTCCCTATAAATCTGGGAAGGCCCCAAAACCCACTGTATCTATGAGGCCATGAAAAGTCTGTATATTATGTTCTATTTCTATTGAAAATCAAACGGCAAAATTAGTAAATGCAAGTTGCAATTATCAGCTTTAAAATAATATTTCGCACACCAATCCAAGATAAATGTACTGCTGAGACGACAATCTTACGTTGTAACATAAGAATCCTCATACAGGAGCTAATCATGCAGGTATTATTATATATAACCTCGAGTGCCCCCTTGTGGTCTTTACCACTGCTGAACGTTGATGCTGAGAATCTCTCCGTTCTCTCTTAATCATTCTGTATTGATGCGGCCACGACAACCGATGGTTTATTGTGAAAGGGGAAACTTCCATCAGATGATTTAATTTCCGAAAAGGGAATACTTACTACCAGATTCTGTCAACATGTACATGGTTTTCATGTCTTCATTTTTAACTCTTGTAATAGAAGTTCTTAAAAATCATTTCGTCATTCCAGAGTTCTCAGGTAACAGTTAGTATGGATGTGTAGCATGTGTATTAAATGAAATAAAGGGGCTGAACTTAGGTTGGATTGAAGGATGACCTGCTAGAAACCTGAAAGAGGTCACGCCTTCCAACCAGAGGGCAAGTATTTGCCATATTTATTACACGCAGATGTTACAATCTTTTGCTGTTGCGATTTGGCACCTCGGATATAGCTCTCAACAACGTAGCATGTGCAGTGTCATCGGCTGCCAGATGTGTTGAGGCTTGGGTTGCCACCTTTCTGAAATAAAAGTACCAGCCTTTTGTTCATGTTTTAAGATTCTGCAAAGACCCAGGCCTTGCACCCAAATAGAACATGCTATAAAAGCATCTCTATTAAGTTATAACTTGACTTTTCTGTTTTTGTTTACTTCTATCAATACTGATGAGCATCGTAGTGGATTAAGGTTTGTTTTCAGTAACAGATTTAAAATAGTATTAGGGGTGGGTGAAACTCACAGAGTTTTACTCCGTGGAATCCTGCAGAGTTACCTAAAAACTCTGCAAGATTCCACACAGTTCCGCCATCGGTGGAATTCCAGTGTGTCCACTGCTTGTGCAGATTTTTAGCACCAGGAGATTGTCCAATGCTGTACAATCAGTGTAAACAGCACCACACAATGTCCCAGAGCGTGCTACTTCTTTCTGCCACTCAAGCAGATTTTCTACTCCTAAACGGCTGCTTTCTCAATGAGAGCGGTAGTGACCTGGTGTGATCGCCCACATTGAGAAATCTAGCCTGGAGGTGGTCTAGTGCTCGATTTTCTCGCTTGTCAACTTAATGCCGGCAAACCACACCTGAGATAAAGCTCTGCCACGCACCGGTTGACGGAGTTTTTCCAGAACTCCTCACTCCAAGTGGAGCGCAGAGTGGGTAAAACTCTGCGAACTCTGCCAGAGGCGAGAAATTTACTGACCACCCCTAACTATGATCTTCAGGATGTTACTTTAACTGGATGTGATAGGTTAGTAGACTAATGTATTCACTGCAGGGATCTTTGTTTGATCCTTTGGACACAGGGCCAAGTCGTGGGAGGTAAAATCAGCCTTCCATCTTGCAGACGTCAATAAAACGGCAGGAGCTGTGGGCTGCAACATTGTTCCGCCGCCGCCTATCCCCTTCAGCAGTTCAGGGCAGCAGACAATGGTGGACAGGCACAAGTATGTTCTACATCGCTGACCCACCCTGTCCCCTCACAAGCACTCTTGCTGACACTTCAGACAATGGCTGCATTTTTTTACTGAAATTTTGGTAAACTGCCTAGTACAGCACCTAGTTACTCTGGCTCTGAACAGTTATTCCCCATTTTTTGGGGAAAACTAATAACGGTCAAACTTTGGTGCAGAGATATTGGTCAGTAAGTAGAATTGTGCTCCCCATGATCTCTTCAGCAAGCCTGGCCGGCTCTTAATGAGCTCCTTAGGAGGGTGCATGGTGTTGTGAGGACACAGCTTGATGCCAGCTATTGAACATACACCAGTATCTGTAAATGTCTTTGATGAATACCTGTTTTGCTCATTACTCTTTTAACTTGTTTGCTGCATCTATGTATCCAGTTTCTAATATCTATGCAATTGTAGCTATGCATAGTTTTTAGAGAACGCAAATATTTTTCCTCTTGTGCCAGAGAGAGTAATTTGCAAAAAACAGTTCAGTGTTTCTTTTACATTATCAAAACATTATTCAGCATGTGCCGCTTTCAGTTTCAAAATAAATCGTTCGTCCCCGGGACTGCCTGTGTGAATCATGGCCCAGACTGAGGTAATGCACTTTAA
Source organism: Pleurodeles waltl (assembly GCF_031143425.1). Taxonomy (NCBI): domain Eukaryota; kingdom Metazoa; phylum Chordata; class Amphibia; order Caudata; family Salamandridae; genus Pleurodeles; species Pleurodeles waltl. The sequence goes on from NC_090447.1 coordinate 204,928,906, forward strand.
ACACTGAAATCGGATATAGCATGTTGGAGTTACCTCTAGTTCTTTTCGTTGGCACTGCAAAATAAAATGCTAAATGAATAAACAACCATTTGCAATGCAACAGGTCTCGCGTTTGCTCATGTTCGAGCTGATAGCGCTGTAAACTCCTAACCCGACTTTTCACCTATTGGCAAAAGTGCATTTATGAACGTAAGCCGGAAAGTGCATTTAACTATTTAAAGCACTCGACTTCTGCCAAGCGAAATTGCGCTAGTAAATTAGAGAAAAAGTAGTCCACGAGCCGGACAGAAAACAGTGAGCCTTGCATGTTTTCTGTACTTGGTCGATGCGCTCGAGGAGGGCTAGCCACTGGAAAAGGCATCACGTATGCATGCCTTCAACTAATGAAACCAAGCAGATGTTAATAGGCAAGCCCACTAACCAATGAAAAACACTGACGTGACGTCGACAGGGCTCCGAGCCCTTTTCTAAACCCTAAAGCGTCTCGCTGCGATACGCATGAGCGAGCGCATGCAACACAGGCTCGACCCTAAAAACCAGCATCTGTCTATTACATTTTCACCTCAACAACTAATTACTAAAGTCCTCATATGCAACATTAAGATAAGTGCAGCAGTAATGCCAGACTGTGGCTATCTGCTTACCAGGAGGATTTAGAGGACTTGTGAAAAATATGAGAAATAAGTAGGGGTTGCTGATGATTAATTCTGTAGTCTTTTTGACATACTTTCGACCACCCTGTTAGGACATAGAAAAAAAGCATCAGTGTACATATACGTAACATACGTGGTAAAAAATAAATTGAAGGGGAAGATGCCGACCACTATCAATATACTCAACTTTCCAGAAATATATCTTTCCCTGCTGACCATGACAGTATCTCCACGTACCATGGGGGCAGAAAATCCCAAACACATCATGATCCAGCTAATTCCTACCTCCAATTAACTCAAGTGGATGAGTTTAAATGTGCAAAGTCATGATGTCCAATGTTCAAGAAAAGTAATGAGCAATGGTGCACTGATTACAGTTCATAGCATTGTGTAATCCTGGTATCCAATTTATGGTAATAAATTGAACAGGTGTTCATCCACATTTTATCATATCATTGGCTCATTTACCTCAAGATGTTCTCATATGAAATAGATATTTGCACCCTGATGCACGTAGTTGGTCAAAGTTGAACTGTCCAAACGGCCATTCAGGCAGTAGTGTAAATAAGAGTGCGTAGATGAACTGGAACAGTGTTATGCATGTCCCATACTGGTGTATTGCATGAGACAAAAACATTTCCACGTACTTTTTTAATGATTGTAGGTCGTTTGTCAGATAGCGGAGTACGTTTTTGCTATTGTTTGAAAAGTCCTCTCTATGTTTATATATATGTATATATTTCTCTAATGTGAGGCTGTATAAGACCAGTTACATAATAATGTTATTTATACAATTTAGTGTGGTACATCTCTATGGGGCCTATAGATAAAAGTAAACTTATATGTGAGTAAATGTACAAATTAAAATGTAATCTTACCTTTTGAAGTAAATGACCTACTTTTTTCTATTTACCATTTGTGAGTGTTAATTTACTCCACAGTATAGACTTACATGTCTACTCTGCCTGAAACCAGAACATTATGACAAAGTGACAAAATGAAAACTTTGTAACTTTTCCCTCATTGGTGGACATCCCACCCCACCCCTCTTGGGTGAGATCTCTACCTCTCCACTGGGGATCTCCGCATGGGAAAGAATCGGGAAATTAATTAAGGTTTTTTATTTCTTTTAACTAAATATTTTATTTATTTTATTATACATTAGAATTGAGAAATAACTCAAAATAATTATTTGTTACCTAAAACAAATGCAATTAATTGTTAAAGCACACTATATCTTCAAAATAAATGTTTACTAAATATGTAAATAATTTAAATATATTAATTTTATAAGTATTATTTTTTAATTACAATTAAATTAAAAAGACCTACCTAGAAATTCTATTGGTAATTAACATATGGGAAAGGTAATCAAAAGTTGTGTTTAGGTAATATAATTTACATAGTAATTTCTAATAGAAGTTTAAAGATGCCTTTTATTGCTTAGTAAATTAAGTGTTAATATTTAAACTAAAACATATTTTATCATTAATATTGGATATAGGATTGAAATCGTTCATATATCTTTCTTTCTGTATATCTATCTATCTATCTATCTATCTATCTATCTATCTATCTATCTATTGACATAAAGATGTATACATATGTATGCATGCACATAATTTAAAAGTTATAATACTTCACTTATTCAAACATTATTTCCAATTGGGTGTAATATTAAGTCTCTGCCTCATTTATTTTCTTTGGATTGTGTTACAGTGCCTGTAAGTGGCCCTGTCTGGTGCCAGGCTCATTAGGAGGGGAAGCCAGAGTACATGTATTCTTATTTTGTCATGTTTAGGTCAATAATAACTTTAGGAGTGTAGTTTGTGAAAATTAATGGTCTTCCTATTTTCTGGGTCGGTGTTTGTATGAGCATGCCCTTTCGTAAACTCATTCTTACCCTTCCCTAATATACTCCTTATCCCTCTTTAAACTCCTCCCATTTATTAGGACAAATTCCCAATGTTCCTGTTACTACCTAGCCCGCCTCCATTTACTACTATGTAGTAAACTTATCTGTGCAGAGATCTCCCCATAGACAATTTAGGAGAGGTGGAGAAAGAGATTTCCACCAGCAGGATTTTGTATTTCATTATTTAGTAAGTAGTATTACTGTAGTGATACTTTACCAACTATAAATGCAGTTTGAGAACCAAGCCCAAAATGTACAGTTTAAAAAATTGGTGAATTTAGTCAAGGCTTCCGTGAAACAAATGAAACAGAACATATTATATTGGTGCACTAGGTATGGGTCTCACTATATTCAAGGAATCCAAGGGCCTGACCATAAATGATGTGTAGGTGGCAAATTGCACAGTGCTGGTGCAAATACGTTTGGCAACTACATCATTACTATGTATGTATGGCAGAAGATTTCATGACAAGAGTGTTTGGCATGTTGAAAAATGTAAGGCCTCATTTGCAAGAAGCTGATGCATCGTCATTGATGCATCAGATTTCTTGCCCCTGTCGCATATCCCACGACAATGCCATGGATGTGCTGCATTCACAATACAGAGCTCCATGGCGCATGGTTTCGGAGATGCTTCAGAAATTCTGATATATCTGTTGGTGCTAAAGTTACGCATTGCTGGAGTCACGTCGTTAAACTAAGGCAACTCCAACAACGCGAGGAGAGTCCTATTGGGGAAATCTCTGTGTCAATTTTATGTCTGGTCTGAGCAGGTGGTAGAATTTTGATGCAGTAAAGTCCTAGAGTGACACAGTGAAAAGTTATACCTGTTGCATGTGTACTGTGACGTAGGGCTTTACAAACTGACGCATTGGGCCCAATGCGTCTGTTTGTAAATATGGAGCAGTGTAGTACACTGCTAGCTCTACCGCTGTATCGAAAAAAAGAAATGATGCAGCTGCGGTGCAAGGGGCTTGTAAATGAGGCCCTTAGATTGCTGTTAAGGTCCAACAAAGATACATTTAATACAATGACATAAAACAACAGCACAATATCATTACAATACAATGCAACACAAAATCAAAACAAAGACACTATGATGCAAATCAATTCAATGACACAGCAGGTATATAAAACAACACTAACGAAATAATAGAAATAAAAGTACAGTGCAACACTGTATCATGTAAAAGGGCAAGATGAATACAGCAACAACATGTAAGTACATACTAATATTATACAATATCAAAATGCCACAGTGCAACACAACAAAATAGAAATATGTTGTGTTACATATGTTGTTATTTTATTGAAATGTTTTATATGTCTAAACCAGCACCTCCCAGGTTCACTTTAAAGGCACGGGCTACTTTGGCCCTTACTCTGGCCACTTGGATGAGGGAGAGCTGCTTCAAGCTCAACTCTGACAAGACTGAGATCCTCATCCTGGGACCCTCGACATCAGCTTCGGATGATTCCTGGTGGCCCACCACACTAGGCTGCCCCGACACCTCTACACACCACACACACAACCTTCATCCTGGACTCATTGCTCACCATGAACTGACAAGTCAACTCCGTCGCCTCCGCCTGTTTTCACACCCACCGACTCCTCTGGAAGATCTTCAGGTGGATCCCAAATGACTACCGAAAGACCATAACCCATGCCCTGGTCACCAGCAGCCTCGACTATGGCAATGCCCTTTAAGCTGGAACTACCAAGAAGAACTTGAAAACAACTACAACACATCCAAAACGCCTCTGCCATACTCATACTGAACATCCCCCACCGCAAACACATCACTGGACATCTGAGAGATCACCACCCATCGAGAAGAAGATCAACTTCAAACTCCTCGTCTTTGCCTACAAGGCCCTCCATGACCTGGGACCCTACTACCTCAACCACCATGTCACCTTCTACTCCCCTGCCAGACCTCTCCACTCCTCACAACATGCACTTGCCTCCATACCTTGCATACGGAAGACCTCAACTGGAGGAAGATCATTCACCTACCTCATGGCAAAGAACTGGAATACCCAGCCTATCAATCTCAGGCAATCACTATCCTTACCTCAATTCACGAAGGACCTTAAGACCTGGCTCTTCAACTGAAACTCAGAGGACTGACCCCACAGCGCCTTGAGACCCTCATGGGTGAGTAGTGCACTTACAAACACTGATTGATTGACTGATTTATAGGTGTTCAGCTCTGACAAGGCTTGCTTTAAAAGAGAATCAGATTCCCTGGCACATGCAGAGCTTGCTCAAATAATGTAATGTATTTAATTGTCATAAAGGAGATGACTAAAATTCATTTGCGATGGAGGCTTCATCATGTTTCTGATAATACAAGAAAGTGAAGGCCCCAGTCTTTTACAGCTGCTCCGCACTGACTAGTGTGGTATCCCTGGTATGTTCGAATTCCTATTGTCAAGCTCAGACATCTAGAAATACCTTTCAATAGATATTGGTTCTACAATATCAGCGCATACAAGTGTGTACCACCACAAATACAAGCTAAAAGAAGCTCCCATAATTAAACTGTTGTGGCCTAATATTGTTGCTGGGGTTCTGGTGTATCTATCACAAACTTGAAATTCCGTCTAAATTATTAACAAGGCCGGACTGGCCGGACCGGGCATTGGGCATTTACCTGGGAGATTGGAAGGGTGGGGGAAACTTTTATTACTGGGGGCCGGTTTTGTAGCAGTGCAACAGATGTCAAAGCACTGCAGAGTTCCTTGTATATCCAACAGTTTTAAGACAATAATAAGAGTGATTAAGGCCCATATTTATACTTTTTGACGCACAACTGCTCCAACGCAGTTGTGCGTCAAAAATTTTACCGCCGGCTAACACCATTCCAACACGCCATGCGGGCGCCTTATTTATGGAATGACGTTAGCAGGCGCTACGGACTGGTGTGCGTCAAAAAAAATGACTCACAGCAGGCAGCGCCGGCGTATGGGAAAATGGGGGTTCTGCGTCAAAAAATGGGGCAAGTCAGGTCTAAGGCAAAATTCAGGCCTCAAACCGGATTTGTGCCATTTATTTTTACACCCAACCTCCATTGACATGACTCCTGTCTTAGCAAAGACAGGAGTCATGCCCCCTTGCCCAATGGCCATTCCCAGGGGACTTATGTCCCCTGGGCATGATCATTGGGCATAGTGGCATGTAGGGGGGCCCAAATCAGGCCCCCCTATGCCACAAAATAAATCTGAAAAAAATACTTATCCGAACTTACCTTTACTTCCCTGGGATGGGTCCCTCCATCCTTGGGTGTCCTCCTGGGGTGGGCAAGTGTGACAGGGGGTGTTACTGGGGGCAGGGGAGGGCACCTCTGGGCTCCTTCTGAGCCCACAGGTCCCTTAACGCCTGCCCTGACCCAGGCGTTAAAAAACAGCGCACATCAGGCTGTGCGTCGTTTTTTAAGGCCCACCCCCTCCTGTGCATCAAAATGACGTCAGAGTATAAATATGGGGCACAGGCCTTAAAGTCATTCTTTGGAAGGGAACGCCTACCTTGCATATAATTAACGCAAGGCTGGTTCCCCCTTCCAAAAAATTACGCACATGGTGGAATTTTGACGCCCACGGGGTCGGACGTCAAAGTATAAATATGGGGCAGGGTTTGCGCTGATTGTGCGTCAAAATTTTTGACGCACATTCGGCGCAAACAGAGTATAAATATGCCCCTAAATGTACATGCTGGAGAAAGATCGGAGTTTGGGCTAGTGGAAATTTTGATTTATCTAACGTAGCATAGAGGGCTAATATTCCTGCTGCAAAGAACCCATACTATGCAGATTACAGAGCCGTATGTTATGTGGGTAGCTCAGTGGGATACTGCTATTGTCATAGAGATTATTTTGCTTCTGTGCAGTTCATAAATTATACTTAATCCAGCACAGTGAGCAATGACCGACCATCAAAGAGCTGCATGGGAGGAGCATGACACAGTTTAGAACATTATGTTTTTTCCAAGAATTTGATTACCCTACTTTTGCTACAAAGGGTTTGTTTAGTAGTAAGTCAACCCTAATCACTGTGTTAGTGCCTGATCCAGAGTTTATGTTTCCCCAGAAAAAGTAATCTTAAAAAATGCCTGAAAAAAAAGTATGGTTGACGTGAATATATAACATTTTCTGTATGCTGATTTACATATGTATGATTCGTTGTCGATATATGTGTGATGTAAAGTGCCCAGCACCTTACCCTGATAAGAGATAAAATACATGTGAGAGTGGGTCTATGGAGAAATGAGTCTCGCCGAGGAATCATTGAAGAGCACGGGTAAACATTGCTGTATCCCGGTGCTCTGTAAGGTCACCATTTACTAGACTTCAAAAACGAATACTATTGAAGACATAATGACAAATTTGTTATAGATTGCACCGTTGATGCAATTTTTTCTCCAAATTTTCTTGGCGAGAGGGTGGCGCCTCAAATCTACTTTGCAGTGAGACTCGTTTGCTCGCTATGTACCCTATGGGAGCTGTTCTGACGTAACTTTCCAGGCCTGCATAGGGTTCTCAGTCCGGCCCAGATTATTAAGCACATATTTTAAATCACAGTTTTTCAGGACCCGTTCAAGGTGTATGGGGGTATTTTACACTTTTATAATAAGACGAATAGAATGTTTTATGTTAAACTGTTTTGATCGAAGATCTTTCGAATTGAACGTGGCTTTAATTGATTTCATTACTGTCAGTTAATACGATTTAGAGCCTGCAAAATTTTCAAGACCACCAGATGGCAATGTTGACTTGCTCCTAAATCACGACGTCTTGAAACTCCAAGCAAATCTAATGAATAAATCTAATGAATAAATAACCCACGTTCTTTTCATTTACTTTCATATGCCATAAAGCAGTTTCGTAATAATATCCAGACTATACCGGTCAAGAAGTATATCTGGCAATGGGTACATATTTATTATCTCAGATACGTCTTCACTGGTGATAGATATCATATCACAGTATATAACTGAGTCACTGGCATTATGCTCAATGTTACAGAGCGTATAAGCAAGCTAAGGACCTCAATGTGAACTCCGAGGGCCTCATTATGAGTGATACACAACAGAATCCCCACCGGCAATACAGCACAGTCCCACTCCAACTTCTCTGGAGTCTCCGTATCTGGAATTACTAGATTCAAGTTCAGACGTAGTGACTTAATTCTCATTGACACCAGAAATGCACCCCTGGGTGATGTCATGGGGACTCCAGGCAGCTTTGGTACCCAGCACCCATCACTCCTTTTTTAACTGAGGGGAACTGAGAAAGTTTCCAGGGCTCCTTCTTCACCTCCTTTGCTGTTCCTCCTCACCTCACTGCCACCTGCACCACAAGTGTCTTAAGAAAGATCATGCACCGGATTTGCACCTGCTTCAAGCAGGTTGTAATTGGGTGCAGATTTGGGCAGATATTTCCTCTTGGAATGACTAAACTACATGGAGTTTGACTCATTATTTACAGATTAATGTGTTATTCCCGGGGGCGTGGCCTGCTGAGCAGCGAGATGGCCGATCTTTGAGTGAGCTCCGCCGGCCGGAACGTAATCCTTTAAATATCCTTCACTTGGGGGCGAGCCGTAGCTGCCAGGACCAGTAGAAAATTTGCAGGTGGCGGTGCGGCACAGGCGGCGATACGAGAGGCTTATATCCTAATGCCTACGAGGAACTAGGGACCGCGCGGCCTACAGACGGACCCGACGGAGGCGCCTGCTGGAGCACGCTGCTGGGAGAGCTGAGATTCAGGCCCGGGACGCAAACCGGCGACGGGGCCCGCGCGAGGGCAGCGCCGGGACGCTGTGGATCCCGGCACAGATAAAGGCTGCCCAAGGGTTCCTGCGGGTGCCGGGGGGGCTGGAGCGGCCCCCGGGCCGCCAAGGAGCGGAGTTTTTTGGAGCCAAGTGGCTGGGTGGCGGCTCAGAGGTCGGGTCGCTGTCCGCCGGCGCGGACAACAATAGCAGGAACGAGGAACCCCTAAAAACAAAAAGTTACAGCAGCGACACCAGGGCTGCACCCCGTCTGACGGAGGTGGCCCGCTGAACACCGTTGTTGTGCCTGCGGCGGGAGCTGTGACAGCGGAATTTGGAAGTGACAGCCGCCATTTATGAGCTAAAACACAGGCCTCAGAGTGAGGCAGTGCAGGAACTTGTGTGCGGCTGGGCATAGACGCGGGACCTAACAGATGCAGTGGGCGCACTGGTGAAGACAACTAGAGCACCGGTGGTGGTGGTAGTGCCTGGTATACCTGGGAGACGCAGATGGTGTGCTCCAGGGATGCAGAGGTGAGGAGACAGGGGTCCTGCGAGCAAGCACTGCTGGGCTGGAGGCTGAAGGTGAACAGTTGGGTCAGGCGACCTCGTGTGTGCGGGGGGTGTATGAAGGGCCTCCCCCCCCGTCGATCTGAGGTGATGGACGACATAGTGGACATTTGATTACATCCTGGCAAAGGTTTTAGTCTACCGCGGAGAGACAGTCTATGGGAACCAAATGGAGGTGCTGGCGGCGACTACGGGGTTCATTAGTGAGGAATCAGTCAGCGTGAGCGCCGTGTAGGAGGTAGTGGTCCCCTGCTGCGGCTGCTTGGAAGCGGAGGTGGCTGTAGGCCCGGCTGGTGGCTCGCGGCGTGACCTGGTGGATCTCTAGCTGCCATGGGGAAACATGATGCTAAGCAGCCGAAGCTGAACTTTGATAACAAGCGCTCTACACGTCAGGGAGAGTCGGAACAGGTGCCCCAGGCGGCAGAGGGGCGCGATCTAGTCGCCGATGACCAGGGAGAAGATTTGCGCACATTGATGCTGGAGATGCGCTCCAGCCTCAGGAATATCGACACTAAACTGGACAATCTTACCAGTCAGACTCTGTGAAAACACAGGTGACCACACATGAGACGAGGTTGGACACGCTTGAGGCTCGCCAGTCTGAGTGTCACGAGTTTCAGATGGAAACGAGGGACCAGCTCCTACACATGGACAAATTGCTGAGAATAATCCAGGCCAAAAATGAGGACCTGGAAGCGTGGTCCCGGCGCAACAATTTACGTATCACGGGGATCCCGGAGACCACTGCCATAAATAAGATGGAAACATACATCACGGAACTCATACATGAACTATTTGACCCTAACCTTTCGGCGATGTTCGCGGTGGAGATGGCACATAGGTCATTGGGCCAGAGGCCCCCTTTTGGAGCGCCACCCCGGCCTATAATTGTGAGAATCCTGAAATACCAAGACCGTGATTTGATCCTTAAACTAGCGAGGCAGAGAGGTTCCACCACGCACAAGGGCAACAGCATCTCCTTTTACCCTGACTTCACCCCGGCTGTGCAGACTGCCCGCCGGGAGTTTCTGCCTGCTAAGCGACTTCTACTGCAGGCGCAGGTCCCGTACTCCCTCCTCTACCCGGCTAAATTAAAGGTGTCCTTTGAGGGGTCTGCCCACATATTCACGGATGCCAAGGAAGCGATGAAGTTCGCCAAACATGTGGGACGCAAATCCGCACAACGCTCAAGAGAGGCTGCGGAGAAAATGGATAGCAGGCTCAGTGACAATGAGTAAACGCGGGCCCAATCTACTATATCCTTTGGGAATGACTCTTACTTAAATGGGACCTCTATTTGCTTGAGGGGGTGGTGCATATGGGTAGTTTGTGGTTCAATCTCCGTCACCTGCTATTCTAGATAGATCCAAATTATAAGGTTTTGAGCGGCGAGGATCCCCTGCAGATCTTCCGGCCACCCCGTTTCATACGGGGAAGTAGCTGGCATCGCCACACCCTCTCGGGAATGTTCCCTTGTTTATCAAAATGTCTTTTGGGGGATAGTATGGGGATGGTTATTCTACGACCCGGTTGGGGGGTTGGAGTGGGTGGGGGGTGGCTGATGGGGGTTGTTATCTTGTTGTTTATTGCCAATATCTATCATTTGCTATTTGTATGGTGTCTTGAGCGTACAGTAGGGTCACTGTCTGCATGCCCTCCTGCACTCTACATGATGTGTATGAGAAATGTCAAGAGTAGATAAAACCTTGAACTGTCTCACCTGGAATGTTAGGGGGCTCAACGACCACAGGAAGGCTAGGTTGGTGCATGCATATTTGGTACGGCATGGTGTGGATGTTTGCCTACTGCAGGAAACTCATCTGAATGCCGCCCCTGCCCGAAGACTACGCCACACCAGATGGGGGCATGTTTATTCAGCTATTTATTCCAACTATGCTCGGGGGTGGCGATATTGATACGACGCGGGTTGGACTGGCGTGAGGGCGATGTCCGGTGCGACCCTGAGGGGCGATATGTTTGGGTACAGGGCATTGTGTGTGGTGTTTCGGTAGTATTCGTGGCTGTGTACGGGCCTAATGCTGACTCTCCAGGTTTCTTTCATGAGCTGTGGGGACAAGTGAAAGCCACTGGGTGCGATACAATTATATGGGGAGGCGATTTTAATGCAGTACTTGATGACAGAGTGGATAGGAAAGGAGTGGCTCGCACATTAAATCCTTTGGCGGGCTCCGCGCTGTGGGATATAATGTTAGATGGTGCGCTGGTTGATGTATGGCGAGGTAGACATGAGGACCTGAGGGAGGGCACTTGTGTGTCAACTTATAACGGCGCGTGGTCCCGTCTTGACTTCTGGCTGGTGTCGCGAGATGTGGCGTTGTGGACGGCGCAGGCGGAGCACATGCCCCGCACGCTGTCAGACCATGCACCCTGTATGCTGAAGATGCTACTTCCCGGGGGTCCCTTCCCGGCGTTCTCGTGGCGGCTCCCACCCCAGGCATTACTTGATGATGCATTCAGAGAGGAAATACAGACTGATATTACTAACTATTTTGAGCATAATGAGGGATCGGTGGACACAGAGGTGACTCTGTGGGAGGCCTTTAAGGTCGTCATTAGAGGCCAGTGTATAGCCCGGCAGGCGGGTGTATTAAGGGCGATACGGGGCACGCTGGTAGTGCTGGAAACTGATATGAAACGACTCGAGCGCACTTTCTTAGAGGCTGGAGAATCAGAGGTGGCGGGGCTGTTGAAAACCAAATTATTGGAATATGAGGAGGAGGCGTTGCGGGAGGTCAAGTTTCTAGGGAAATATGCGGAGGCGAGGCGCTACGGCGAAGGAGGGAGACCGGGTAAGTTCCTAGCAAATATGATTAGACCGCCTCGTCCCGCGACTTATATCCATGAACTGCGTACAGCTGATGGTGTACTGCTTCACAACAGGGAGAACATTGCAGGAGCATTCTCCAAGTTTTATTCTCGCTTATATACCAACACTCATGATGCATGTCCGGTGGGGCTGGAACCCTACTTAGATTCCATTGCATTGGCATGGCTCAATAATAACCACAGAGCATATATGGACCTCCTGATAGACGCCGGAGATGTGGCACAAGTCATCAGGAGCCTACCGCCTGACAAGGCACCGGGTCCTGATGGTCTGACAACAGCCTTCTATAAGGCATACGCAGATGAGCTGTTTCCCAGGTTGTTGGCGGTGTATGAGGAGGCTCTGGAGAGAGGGGTGTTGCCTGCCACTATGCGTGAAGCGCTGATTATCACGCTGCTGAAGCCAGATAAACCTGCTGACGACCTAAACTCATACCGACCCTTATCTCTTATTAATGTAGATGTGAAAATTTTGGCCAAATTGATTGCGAACCGGGTGCAACCAATGTTGTCAATGATCGCACTCCCTGACCAATCCGGTTTTATACCAGGAAGGGAGACCTCCCATAATTTGCGAACGATCTTCGCTGCATTACATTACCTACACCCCGAGGTTAGAGCGGCCGTGGTATTTTTGGATGCCACTAAGGCCTTTGATACAATTGAATGGCCATATCTATTCTGTGTTTTAAAAAGGATGGGGTTTAGTACGTTGCTGCTTAGGAAAATTGGCCTGCTCTACACATTGCCTACAGCCAGAGTGCGGGTGAATGGTCTGGTGTCTGAGCCTTTCCCCATCTTACGTGGTACTAGGCAGGGTTGCCCTTTATCCCCGCTGCTATTTGTTATTGCTATGGAGCCGCTGGCAGCGAGAATTAGGCAACACCATACTGCAAGAGGTATAGGATTCAGCTCTAGAAACCTTCTAGTATCACTATATGCGGACGATGTGACCCTTTATCTCACCAATCCTTCGGATAACTTGGACCCCATCTTGGGGGAATTTGTCCGCTTTGAGGGCTTCGCAGGTATCTCCATTAATTGGTCCAAATCAGTTATCTTTCCTGTCACGAACGCCACCACGGAAGTGCGCTCTGAATATCCTTTGCGTTGGGAGGCGGGAAGGGTCAAATATCTGGGGATTTGGATTAGCCGGGACCTTCAGGAGATTTGGGGCCTTAACTTCGGCAGAGCAATGACGTGGCTGAGCGAGAAAGTGAAATTATGGGCTTCCCTGCCTCTGTCACTGACTGGGCGGATTGCGCTAACAAAAATGATAGTGTTACCCAAATTCCTTTATCTATTCGTCAATATACCTATACCGCTTACAGCACACTTCTTTGCCACTTTGCGGTCACGTCTGGTGGAGTTGGTGTGGGCAGGTGGACAGGCCAGGGTGGCGTGGGACACGCTGGCGCTGCCGCTGCGACAGGGAGGTTTAGGTGCCCCAGATATAAAATTGTATGCCCTCTGTGCTCAGGCTTAGTTCTTAAATTTTTGGACTCACCCGGTCCCTTTTCAGCCTCACGTGGCAGTGGAACGCGATGTGGTGGCGCCCCTTCCACTTGGAGTGGCGATATGCGCTAAGGCGGTGCGTCCCAGAGCAGACGTAGATACGGCTAGGATGCTGCAGTGGGTACGGGGGGAGTTGCGCAAGAGGGCGGGGGTCCCACTGTTGTATGCTCCATCGCTTCCGCTATTGCATAACCCGATGCTGCCTTGTGTGGCTGATGGGATAGCTAGTCATCTGGTTGACAAAATGCACCTCCACACATTTGCAGACCTTTTTCCCAATGGTAAGTTTATACCCCCCCCCGACGTCAGAAGAGGGAGGTACGGTGCCTTTTTCTGAACTATTTCTATACCACAAACTACGTGCGGCGTGCCGGACGCTATCCGAAGACTTCCCTGACGCGCCACCAGTCTTTACAGCTTTGGAGGCGGTAGTGAGCTCCCCTTCCCCTCGGAAACTAGTAACCCGTGTTTATCGCCATATGCAAAATATGGCACTGGGAGTGACGCCTAAATCTATGCTGTATTGGAATGAGGAGCTCCAGCCTGAGATTACTGAGGAACAGTGGGAGTTCTGTTGTGGGCAGCTTGCTGAGCTTTCGCCAAATTACAAGCTGCGTTTAATACATTTTAAATACCTGCATAGGTTCTACAGAACCCCCATCAGCCTGAGAAAAATGGGGCTTAGGGAGACAGATGAATGCTGGCGATGTGGGTCGGCCCCGGCCTCTTTTCTACATATAGCGTGGTCCTGCCCAAGGTTAAAGGGTTATTGGTCCCGGGTCTTTGTGTCGGTAAACCAGATAGTGGGCCGCTCGGATGCCCCCTCCCCTCTGCTCGGGCTTCTGGGATATGTCAAGGACACTCCGCCAACAATGCGCCGGCTGCATGCACTACTTCTACTGTTTGCTAAGCGTCGGGTGGCGATCCACTGGGGTAGGCAGAGGGTACCCGTGGTGAGAGATTGGCTGGCTGATATAACCTATGGACACACACAGTTAACTACATTCTGGGAGTTAATGCCGCTGCTTCTAGACCCCGTGACATTTAGGAACCGTTTGTGAGTTGGGCTCGGGAGCATCGGAGCAGGGGATCGGAGGGTGATACTCTAAGTGAATGACCCCTGGGAGGGGTGGGGCGGTTGGGGATACATCGCACTCTTCTCCTTTCACATCATGTGAGTGGTGCCCGTATCGCTAGCATGTGCCTGGCTACTAACCTGTTTTCTTCCGTTGCTGCTCTCTCTACATACTATAGCAGAATGTTGTGGCCCTCTGATCCCTTGTGCCCAGGCTAGAGGCTTGTAAACTCTATCAATATGGACATGATGACTATTGTAACACGTTCTTTTTTATATGACACCTAATGGCATACCATATGTAACATACTAAGGATGATAACTGGCAAGTTTGTTTGTTGTATTTTTTTATATTGTAAAATGCTCAATAAAAAAAAGAAATGTGTTATTCCCCATACTGAGGGAAATAAATCATCTCTGCATTTAAATGTGGGTACTAGCCTGGCCCCAGGTATCACCACAACTAATTCCAGTGAACTCACAATTAGACAATGAGGATTTATAAAGTTAAATTTTAATTAAGCTTTGCACTGCCTGTTCTAAAGCACCTGAATAAATCGAAAAACACATCAGGCATGGCCACTGCGCCAGGGTTTTATTGATTATGACATGTGCAACACTTTCATGATACATTTCTAGGGGAGCTTGCCCCCTTCTTACAGTTCCTGCACTGTTCCACACAACACAGACTTTGTTTAAACTTCCCTTCCTTTTCTTGTTCCTCACTCACCACAGAAAATGGAGCCCGCTGGCTTCGTAAATGGGGAGCCATCGTTGGAGCACTACTGGCTGGTGTGTGTGTGGATTACCCAACTACTTAGTCCTCCTAACAGAATATAGAGGTTATTCTGAGTTTATTTTACCTTTCCACAATTTACCTCTGTTCAAGTAGTCATTGCAGCTACACAAACATGCATCTATATCTTAGCAACCCTGGTGTTAGCTTTTTAAAGCACACGAAGGGGCTTCTGGCTGGCTTATCACTTGTTATGCCACGATCCTCTAGCTTAACATCCCTAGACAATAAGGCCCATATTTATACTTTTCTAGCACCGCATTTGCGCCGCATTTTGGCGCAAAAACGGCAGAAACTTACACAATACAATTGTATTTTGCAAGGTTGCGCCCCTTTTGCGTCAAAAAATGCCACAAATGCGGCGCTAAAAAAGTATAAACATGGGCCTAAGAGTGCTTGCATCTATTCATTCGAGATATATTTTTTATTAAATGACAGCAAGACGTCATTGCTGTGGTCACTGTACTTTTTCAACTGGTTTCGTTTAGAGGTGTTATCAATTGAGGATAGTCTAACTTCTTCCATTGTTTTTGAAAGAAAAGCAACCAGTCACATTTCCAAATGTCTAACTCTGCAGCCTGCTTCTATGGTCACCATGTCCCTTCATCTTTTATTCATCCTTTTCTCATTTGACAAACACTATAATGCTTTACTGTCTGAAATTTCCCTCTAAGCCAGCTAGGTTGGTGGATGTGCTATACCTCAGCATGAGATGGTTTTTTATTTACCAATTACAACATGTGGGGTGTATAACTAGATTGTTGAATTGCAATGTGACGTAGCTTGTTTCGCTAGATGGTCATCTTTAGAAACCACAAATAAGAATTTTTCGACTATACCATATCTTTACTGCTTACTGGAACGTACTTGCAGTTGTGTAGTGTTTGACGTCTTTGATATTTTACCCATAAAAGGGATGGTCAAACCCAGCAAACAGAATCCCTACTACCTGTCAACAAACAACAAGGAGAAAGAAGTACAACCTTTGCTCTATAGCGTAAACAAATTTGAACATTCACTGATGCTATGTCATTGCAATTCACCCAGTTTGAGAAAAGGCCTCTTTTCTCATGGTTTGCCCACAATTGTTGCCTGGTAGTTGATGTGGTTTCAAAGTTGTTAGTGCCCAGGGCCCCTCCTATTCAGGTTTCTGGGCCAGATCTCTTTCCCAAAACTGTTGTGATGCATTGGCACGATTGGAGACACTTTTAGGTGCCCCTATAAGTCCCTAATAAATGGTACTAATGTACCCAGGGCACGAGGTACTAAAAGTAGGCTCCTTAGGGAAGCAGCACAGATTGTGCCATCCTCAGGGACCCTGCATACAAGTACACCCAGCACTGCCATTGCAGACTGTGGGCCTGATTCTAACTTTGGAGGACGGTGTTAAACCGTCCCAAAAGTGGCGGATATACCACCTACCGTATTACGAGTTCCATAGGATATAATGGACTCGTAATACGGTAGGTGGTATATCTGCCACTTTTGGGACGGTTTAACACCGTCCTCCAAAGTTAGAATCAGGCCCTGTGTGTCCTGGTGCAATCCTAAATTGAAAAACTGGTATGGCACACTGCCTGTGGGCCCTGTCCACAACACACTGCACGCAATATAGGTAAGTCACCCCTTTAGCAGGCCTTCCAGCCCTAAGGCAGGGTGCACTGTACAGCATGTGTGGGCATAGATGCATGAGCAATATGACCCTACTGTGCCCCTGTAGGAAAGTACCATCTTGCCTGGCATGTTTCCCCTATTTTTACTGTATGTATTTTTCTTTTGCCTGTGTCACTGGGATCCTGCTAGCCAGGACCCCAGTGCTCATTAAGTATGCCCTGTATGTGTTCCCTGTGTGGTGCCTAAGTGTGTCACTGAGACTCTGCTAATCAGAACCTCAGTGTTTATGCTATCTCTGCTTTCAAAATTGTCACTGTAGGCTAGTGACTAATTTTACCAATTCTGATTGCCACACTGGAACACCTGCATAATTTCCTAGTATATGGTACCTAGGTACCCAGGGTATTGGGGTCCCAGGACTTCCTTATGGGCTGCAGCATTTCTTTTGCCACCCATAGGGAGCTCAGACAATTCTTACACAGGACTGCCATTGCAGCCTGAGTGAATTAACGTCCACGTTATTTCACAGCCATTTTACACTGCACTTCAGTAACTTATAAGTCACCTATATGTCTAACCCTCACTTAGTGAAGGTTAGGTGCAAAGTTACTTAGTGTGTGGGCACCCTGGCACTAGCCAAGGTGCCCCCACATTGTTCAGGGCAAATTCCCCGGACTTTGTGAGTGCGGGGACACCATTACACGCGTGCACTACATATAGGTCAATACCTATATGTAGCATCACAATGGTAACTCCGAACATGGCCATGTAACATGTCTAGGATCATGGAATTGTCACACCAATACCATTCTGGTATTGGGGGGACAATTCCATGCATCCCACGGGTCTCCATCATAGAGCCAGGGTACTGCCAAACTAACTTCCTGGGGTTTTCTCTGCAGCTGCTGCCAACCGACAGACAGGTTTCTGCCCTCCCGGTGCCTGGGCAGCCTGGTCCCAGGAAGGCAGAACAAAGGATTTCCTCTGAGAGAGGGTGTTGTGCCCTGTCCCTTTGGAAATAGGTGTGAAGGGCCTGGGAGAAGTAGCCTCTCCTGGCCTCTGGAAATGCTTTGAAGGGCACAGATGGTGCCCTCCTTGCATAAGCCAGTCTACACCGGGTGAGGGATCCCCCCAGCCCTACTCTGGTGCGAAACTGGACAAAGGAAAGGGGAGTGACCACTCCCCTGACCAGCACCTCCCAGGGGAGGTGCCCAGAGCACCTCCAGTGTGGACCAGACCTCTGCCATCTTGGATACAGAGGTGTGATGGCACAATGGACAGCTCTGAGTGGCCAGTGCCAGCAGGTGACGTCAGAGACCCCTCTTGATAGGTGCTTACCTTTCTCTGTAGCCAATCCTCCTCTGAGGGCTATTTAGGGTCTCTTCTGTGGGTATCTCACAAGATAACGAATGCAAGAGCTCACCAGAGTTCCTCTGCACTTCCCACTTCGACTTCAGCCAAGGATCAACCGCTGACTGCTCCAGGAGGCCTGAAAAACAGCAACAAAGTAGCAAGAAGACTACTAGCAACATTGTAGCGCCTCATCCTGCCGGTTTTCTGACTGTTTCCTGGTAGTGCATGCTCTGAGGGCTGTCTTCCTTCACCCTGCACTGGAAGCCAAGAAGAAATCTCCCGTGGGTCGACGGAATCTTCCCCCTGCCAACGCAGGCACCAAACCTCTGCATCACCGGTCCTCTGGGTCCCCTCTCATCCTGACGAGCGTGGTCCCTGGAACATAGGAGCTGGGTCCAAGTGTCCCTGATAGACCAGTGGCCCTTCTGTCCAAATGTGGTGGAGGTAAGTCCTTGCTTCCCCACGCCAGACAGTAATCCTGTGTACTGCATTAACTGCAGCTGCTAGGGCTTCTGTGCACTTTTGGAAGACTTTCTTCACGCACAGCCTAGCCCAGGTCCCCAGCACTCTGTCCTGCATTGCCCAACAAGCTGAGTTGGACTCCGACTTCGTGGGACTCTTTTTTTTGTGCTGAGTCAACCGTCATGCTCAGATCTTCTGAACACCTGTTCAGGTACTTCTGCGGGTGCTGCCTGCTTTTGCATGGGCTCTTCGTGTTGCTGAGCACCCCCTCTGCCTCCCCCTCCCAGGGGTGACCTCATGGTCCTTCCTGGGCCCTGGCAGCACCCACAACCTTCAACTGCAACTCTTGCAGGTAGCAAGGCTTGTTTCCAGTCTTTTTGCATCCTCCAGCACGCCGTGGGACACCTTCTGACCAAAGGAGTAGTTCCTGGCACCTTCCGTTGTTTCAGAATCTTTGGCTTCTTCCACCTGGAGGCAGCCCTTTTGCACCTTCATCCGGGGTTTGGTGGGCTCCTGCCCCCCCTGGACACTTGCATGACTCTTGGACTTGGTCCCCTTCCTTTGAAGGTCCTCAGGTCCAGGAATCCATCTTCAGTGCTTTGAAGTCAGTTGTTGTTCTTGTAGGCTCCCCCATCTTGACTTTACTGTCTTTCTGGGGTAGTAGGGTAACTTTACCTCTACTTTTCAGGGTCTTGGGGTGGGATATCTTGGACACCCTTAGTGTTTTCTTACACTTCCAGTGACCCTCTACACACTACACTAGGCCTGGGGTCCATTTGTGGTTCGCATTCCACTTTTGGAGTATATGGTTTGTGTTGCCCCTAGTCCTATTCTTCCCTTTTGCATTCTATTGTGTTCTACAGTGTTTCACTACCTTTCTAACTGTTTCCTTACCTGATTTGGTTTGTTTGTGTATATTTTGTGTATATCACTTACCTCCTAAGGGAGTATATCCTCTGAGATACTTTTGGGATATTGTCACTAAAGTAAAGTACCTTTATTTTTAGTAACTCTGAGTATTGTGTTTTCTTATGATACAGTGCTAAGTGATATAAGTGGTATAGTAGGAGCCTTGCATGTCTCCTAGTTCAGCATAAGCTGCTCAGCTATAGCTACCTCTACCACCCTAAGCTGCCAGAACACCTTTTATCTACTAATAAGGGACAACTGGACCTGGCACAAGGTGTAAGTACCTCAAGGTACCCACTATAAGCCAGGCCAGCCTCCTACAGCCCCTGCCAAACCTGGGACATAGTTAATAAACAGAGTACCCTTTTTACATGCATGTGCTGGACAGTGGTCAGTACGAGTTTCACAGCTACACGATGGCCACTCTGAACCCTGGGTTGTTTGGTTTCAAACAACTCAGGAAAATAAATCCAAACTGATACTAGCATTGGATGTATTGCAAAATGTACCATAGAGTGCCCCCTGCAGAAGCTTACTACCCTGCCATGGTTCTTGGCCAGCAACAACCAGCCTGCCACCACCAGACATGATTTTGCAAACCAGGGGGGCAGCCCTTGCTCTGGGTCCAGGAACAAAGCCCTTCCTGGGTGGAGGTGTTACTCCTCCCTCCTCTGGAATGTGCACTGCCCTGCTAGTGAACTTCAAAGGGTTTCCTGCCTTTGAAACTCGACCCCAGCCCTGCTGCTAGCCCCATTGCAAACCCCCACTTTTGGTGGGAGCAGCAGTCGGAAAATGCACAAAGGACAGGAGGAGTGGCCACCCCCCGGCTTGCACCACTCCTAATGTGTTGCATGCGAGTTGACCTCTCCATTTAATTATCCTCCATCTTGCATGAAAGACAAATAGCATATCAGACATAGGGAAGTGACCTCTGCCCACAGGAAGTGGTCACATAGTACATGTAGCTGCCCCAAAGTAGATGACCCATTGGTCACTACTAGTTGTATGATGGAATCACCCATGCCTGAATCACGCATGCCTTAAGAATGTGGTCTCAACAATGGATGCATCTTTGCCACGCATGCTTTTACCACGCATGCCTTTACAACAAATTTCATTGTAAAAGCATGTTTGGTAAAGGAACATGCATGTTAAATTGTCCCCCACCCTGCCCACTTACACCTGATTCTATACTCTGCAATCCACCCCGCCCCAGCCCCTAAAACTGCCTCACCTATTCTAAAAACTACCTGTCCTCCTGCCCTAAAACCTACCCGCCCTGTCACAAAATTTATCACAACCCCGCTTTAAACCCTATAACCTACTGTGCCCTGTTTTAAAACCTACCCGAACCCCCTACCCCGCGCCCTGAACCCTAAAATATTAACTAACACAAACCCCAACCCCCACCCTGAACCCTAAAACCTACCCTGCCCAGCCCTAAAAACTACCCAGCTGCCCAGCCCCCTGCTCTGAACCCTAAAACCTACCCTGCCCTGTCCTAAAAACTACCCCGACCACTGCCCGTTGCCCTGAACCCTAGCACCTACCCCGACGTGTCCTAAAAACTACCACAAACCCCTTCACCCTGAGCCCTAAAAGTAGCCTGCCATGTCCTAAAAACTACCCTGAATCCCCACCCTGAACCCCAAAACCTGCCCTGTCCTAAAAATTACTCCAACTCCCGTCCTTGTCCTGAACCCTAAATCCTACCATGCTCTGTTCCAAAAACTACCTGACCCCCCACCCTGAGGCCTAAAACATTCCCCACCCTGTCCTAAAAACTACCCCAACCCCCAACCTCAAAACCTACCCCATCCTGTCCTAAAAATTACCTGACCCTTGCCACACCCTGAACCCCAAAATCTACCTCAGTCTTTCCTAAAAACTACCGAACCCCCCTACCCCCACCCTGAACCCTAAAACCTACCCCACCCTGTCCTAAAAACGACAGTGACTCCCACCCTAAAACCTACCCTGCCATGTCCTAAATACTACCTTTTCCCCACCCCACTCTGAACACTAAAAACTACCGGGACCATGCGACCCCCACCTCTGACATGAACCCTAAAACCTACCCTGCCTTGTCCTAAAAACTATCCTGATCCCCCACCCTGAACCTTAAAACTTACTCCATCCTGTCCTAAAAACTACCCCAACACCCATGCCCCCACCAAAAACCCTAAAATCTATTCCAACCTGTCCTAAAAAATTACCCAGAACCCCATCCCCGCCATGAACCCTAAAACCTACACCACCCTGTCCTAAAATCTACCCTGACCCCCCTGCCCTGAGCCCTAAAACCTACCCTGCCCTCTCCTAAAAACTACCCTGACCCCCGACATCACCCTAAACCCTTAAAGCTACTCCGCCTTGTCCTAAAAACAACCCCAACCCCCACCCTCAACCCTAAAACCTACCCTACCCCTGCCCCTGCCATGAATTCTAAAACCTACTCCCCCTGTCCTAAAAACTACCCCAACCCCTGACCCTGCCCTGTCCTAAAAACTACCACAACCTCCCCCGCAAACCTGGCCCCAGCCCCACTCACCTCTCTCTCCTCTGCTCACTGCTCCTTACTGTTCCGCCCGGACTGCTAGACTGCTCTCTCTGCCTTCACCAGGCATAGGTGTAGTAAAGGCATGCATGATAAAGGCACACATGCTAAATGCATATGTGTGGTAATGGTAGTGTGGTAAATGCATTGCGTTAAATTGAGCGCGTTGTGAGTGATGTTTCCCATCACTACTAGGTACTCCTGTAAACACCCACTAAATGCAGTATTTAGTGGGCACCTCTATACCTGCAGATCAGACTCCAAGGACACAAGAAGACCAGCAACAAAGAAGACCCAAGACTCAAGAACTACATTCCTGCTGCACAAAGAGAGCAGCGCCAAATCCTGCCTGCTGCACCCAGGTCTCCACAATCACCACTGAGGGGCTGTTTGGCCATCAGACAGACTCTAAAAATCCCCAGAGAACCTCCACTCTTCTAAAAAAAAAGCTGAAGATCTCCCTCCAGAGTGAAGGCTTCACTCTCCTGCAACAAAGACCCTAAGACCGGAGAAGTCCAGTTCACTGGCTGCTGAACAAGGAACCAGACACCACAGATGGACTAAATTTTACCCAACAGACCAAGAGGACAGACCTTGCAAGTGTGACTAACTTAGTGGCACTGCGACCTCTAGTGGCTGAACTGTGCAATAGCCCCAGGAACTGCTCACTCAACTTCGGATAACAGGAAGGAAAGTCTATTCCGGTCTCCAAAATAACCAGGGGGAAGCCTCAGTCAAGGGTCTCCAGACACCAGTAGAACCACCTGCAGAGTGGCCCTGATGACCTGCAAGTGACCCTCAATGTTACCTACCTCCTGCTTCCAAGGGCCTCTTTGAGCACAGCTATTAGCTCACCTATTTGTTCTTCACCCCACCTCCCTGGGCCCTGCTTTGGAAAACCAGCTGTGCTCTCAGGGTCCCCCACCCCTTGTAATCTCCAAGGAAACCCACGGGACTCACCTTGAGGTCCACCTGTGCATTGCTTTTCCCCGCAGTGGTCCTACTCCAGCAGCTCTTCCTGCCAAAACTGGGAATCACCCAAATACCTTCGGCTGGTCCACAAAACTTCTTGGTGACCTTGACCTCAAAGCAAAAGGAAACATTGATAAACACATTGACTGATTATATATGT
Source organism: Pleurodeles waltl (assembly GCF_031143425.1). NCBI lineage: Eukaryota > Metazoa > Chordata > Amphibia > Caudata > Salamandridae > Pleurodeles > Pleurodeles waltl. Next base: position 204,952,073 of record NC_090447.1, read on the forward strand.
ATTTTTAAAGTTTTCACCCATTGATTCCTTTGATGTGTAATTACACATTGAGACATTTTCTAAATTTTGGAAAATCATAACTTAAAAAGTACGTACCCGATTTTGATGATCTTGATCTCAAAAAATGTATAAAACTTTGAAGTACTTTTGGAAATTGGTCTCAAGGTATTCCTTTGTGGTGTGTCTTGCTTCATTGATAATGTGAGTTTAACAAATGCTTTACACTTCTCCAAGACTGGCCTAACTGCTTGACCACACTACCATAAAAATGATAGCATTAGGTGGTCTAGTTTTTACCTCTGCAAATTAACATGTGGCTCCCCAGATCCTCTGCACAATGTGCCTGGTTTTTCACACTACATAGAGGGCCAGCCTCCTACACCCAGGACGTTGATCTTAGAGACAGCAAACACATTGATTGTGAAACCAAGATTGCCTGAAACCAGCTCTCTCTACTGTAGAAAGTGAATTAATTCCTCCCAGTAAGTCACTTCAGAGCCGCTTTTTAACCCTTTCTACTCTCAAATCTTGATGCTGGCATCACACATAAATTATACAAAAAATAGATCAATGGAATGCTTGAATCATTCTCAGCCTCTGGTAATTACTCGGGCTGCATCCCGGTCTATAGTTATTTTGCACAGTATTTACATCAGTTTTGACCCAGCCATATGCAAATCAGCCTTGACCATGCTCTAATAAGAACAATCCAGCCAGAACTGTCAGGCTAGGCCCTCCTTGAAGCAGAAAACAAACATCCCAGGGCTGGTTTTGCCATAGTTAGGGCTCATTAATGCTGGATAGCTTGGTTCCAGTGACACAGTGTGCCCTGGACCCACATGTGGGCATATCTGTCTCGCTTAGGTTGACACACTAAAGTATACAAAAAAGAGATGCTTAGAATGCTTGAACTAATCTCAGCCACTGGTAATCACTCAGACCCCTGCCCAGTCCATTGTTATTTTGCACACTATGCCACCTCAGTTTGGACCAAGCCATATGCCATTCATTCTTGACTTGGTCATACTCTGATGCACTCACTCACAGACCCACTCAGACTCTCATGCACCCAATGACTCACTCAGAGTCTCACACACCCAATTGCAGACCCATTCAGACACTCATACACCCACTCACAAACCCTCTCTGACACTAATGCACCCACTCACAGACTAACTCATAGATCCACTTAGTCCCTTATGAGCCCATTCACATACCCACTCATTCACTCATGCACCCATTCATAGACCCACTAAGAGACTCATGCACCCAATTTGAGACCTAGTCAGACACTGATGCACCCACTCACAGACTCAAGCAGACTCTCATGCACCCACTTACAGACCCACTCATACACTCATGCACCTATGCACAGACCCACTCAGACACTTATGCACCCACTCATAGACCCACTAAAAGACTTACACTAATTTTCACTTATCCACTAAGAGGCTTAAGCACTCACTCACAACATAGCCAATCTCAAACCCACTCAGACACTCATGCACTCATTCACAGATCCACTCAGACACTGATGCATCCAATCTCACACCCAGTCAGATATTGATGCACCTACTCATAGACCCACTCAGACCTTCATGCACCCATTCATATACCCTCTCAGACACTGATGCACCCACTCACTGATTCGCTCAGAGACCCACTCAGACCCTAATAGTTCCAGTAACAGAGTCACTCATAGACTCCTGCACTGACTGGTAGAGCCACACAGAGACTCACACACCCAATCTCAGACCCAGTCTGACATTGATGCACCCACTCACAGACCCACTGAGACACTGACAACACTATTGAACTCACTCACAGAGCCAATCATACATCCGTGTACTCACTGACAGACACTCTCAGACACTGATGCACCCTCTCACAGACTGAGTCTCCGGCCCACTCAGACCCTCATGGTCCCAGTCACAGACCCACCCATACACTCATGCACTCACTCACAGACCCACTGAGATACTCATGTGCTCAATCCCAGATGAAGTCATACACTGATGCAGCAACTCACATACTGACTCAGAGAACTAATCAGGCCCTCAAGTTCCCAGTCACAGACCCATTCATACACTCATGCACTCACTCACAGACCCACTCAGAGACTCATGTACTCAATCTCAGACCCAGTCATACACTGATGCACCCACTCACAGACTCACTCAGACTCTCATGCACAAACTGACCTACTCAGTCTCACGCACCCAGTTAATGATTCATTCAGACACTCACACACCCACTCACAGACCCTCTCAGACACTGATGCACCCACTCACAGACTAACTTTTAGATCCACTCAGACCCTCATGATCCCAGTCACAGACCCATTCACACACTCATGCACCCATTCATAGAAACACTCAGAGACTCTTGCACTCAATCTGAGACCCAATCAGGCACTGATGCACCCACTCACAGACCCACTCAGACTCTCTTGCACCCACTTACAGATCCACTGATACACTAACACACACTCACAGACCCACTCAGACACTTATGCACACACATACCTACACAAACATTTACTGATCCACTTAGAGACTTAAGCACTCACTCACAATGCAGCCAATCTCAGACCCACTCAGACACTCATGCACTCATTCACAGCTCCACTCAGACACTGACCAATCCAATCTCACACCCAGTCAGACACAGATGCACCCACTCATAGACCCACTAAAACACTCATGGACCCACTCATAGGCCCTCTCAGACACTGATGCACCCACTCACAGACTCACTCAGAGACCCACTCAGACCCTCATGGTCCCAGGCACAGAGTCATTCATAGACACATGCACCAACTCACAGAGCCACTTACAGACTCACTCACCCAAACACAGATCCAGTCTGACTCTGATGCACCCACTCACTGACCCACTCACAGAACCACTCAGACTTTCATGTGCCCACTTACAGGCCCACTCATACACTCATGCACCCACTCAAAGACCCACTCGGACACTTATGCCCTCACTTACAGACTTACTAAGAGACTTACACTCCCATTTACTGATCCACGTAGAGACTTAAGCACTCACTAACAATGCAACAAATCTCAGACCCACTCAGATACTCATGCACTCATTCACAGAACCACTCAAATACTCATGCATCCAATCTCACACCCAATCAGTCACTGATGCAACCACTCATAGACCCACTCAGATATTCATGCACCCAATCACAGACCCACTAATACACTCATGCACCCACTCACAGACCCACTCAAGACTTACACACCCACTTACAGACCCATTCATACACTCATGCAGCGACTCACAGACCCTCTCAGACACTAATGCCCCCAATCACAGACTCACTCAGAGACCCACTCACACCCTCATGGTCATAGTCACAGATGCACTCATAGACTCATGCACCGACTCACAGAGCCACTCAGAGACTCCTGCACCCAATCTCAGACCCAGTCAGACACTGATGCACCCACTCACTGACACACTGACAAACCTACTTAGTCCCTCATGCACACATGTACAGACCCACTCATACACTCATGCACCCGCTCACAGACTCACTCAGAGACATATGCACCCACTCACAGACCCACTAACAGACTCACTCACCTATTGACTGACCCACTTAGAGACTTATGCACTCATTCACAGGCCGACTCAGAAACTCATGCACTCATTCATAGACCCAGTGAGATTCTGATGAAGCCACTCCCATACACACTCTCACAATCATGCACCCATTCACAGACCCACTCAGACACTGATGCATCCAATGTCAGACCCACTCAGACACTGATATTCCTACTGACAGACTCACTCACATACCCCCTCAGACAGTCATACACTCACTTAGAGACTGACTCATACACTCACACACCCACTCAGTGACTCACACACCCACGTAGTAACCCACTGAGAGACCTATGCACTCACTCATAGACCCATTCAGAGACTCACACACTCAGTCACAGACTCACTTAGACACTCAAACAACCACTCACAGACCCACCCCAACACTGACGCACCCACTCTCAGACCCTGTCAGACATAGCAAGGCACACACATACATACTGTGATTGGTTGGACACAACCTGTTAAGAAAGTTACGGCCACCATTTTATGAACTTGGGCATGGTCCTGTGGGATAGAAATAGGAGCTCAGACCAATAGAAAAGTAGTTAAGGCAGCGGTACTCTGACCCCATGGGGTATTAAAGGGAGTGTGAATAACCCCTTGTTAGGTTTAAAAAGATTGAAACCATTTTATTTACCATGACTGTGGAGTAGCTACTCTGTTGCAGAGCTCAGCGTGGCCCCCCAGTGCAAAGGCATGTCAAAGTCGAGACTCTGTCCAAGAGAGGAAACAACTAAATGTACATTCACATACTCCCTCACACATTAATGCACACCACTTACAGACACATTCAGAGACTCTGACACTGATTCACACCCTAATATAAACAATAGGTTGCCTGTGTTTGCTGTTGTACATTGAATGTGTACATTTCATTTGTGCATCTGCAATGGAGGCTCTAAGAAGAGTCTTTAGTTTAATTCTGTTTATAAGATTAATCCAGACAAGAGTGGATACACATTTTGAAGTTACTCAGAAGCACCTTGTTGCTTTCATTTGTAAAGTGAACACCATCTCTTCTATATATTCCTGGCATGTCAAAATGTAGGCTATTATTGTAAATACAGCCCATGTTGTTGTCTCAGTGATATGCTGAAACAGTTTTATTGGCATGACTCCTGGCTTTGTCAATCTGTGGACAGAATGTAGTTGACCAGTTCCATTTCTGTCTCTGGCATATGTTTAAGAACACAAATGCTGTGTGAGGGAAAACTGTCATTTATTGACTGACTGTACCCTTCATTAGCATTTCCAGTCCTACCCAGTCAGTGTGCCTAGGTCATTACACCACAGTGCACAATCATGAGGTAAGGGGGATGGCTACCTCAAATGCTATCAACCAATGGAAGCAATAGCTGCAACTTTAATCGTCTCTGTCCAATCCACAGTAGGTGATCCCACGTCTCTCTTAATGCTACTCTTTCTAGCATAATCACTAGCCCAAAAAACATAGCTGTGACCTCCAGTCCACAGTCTCAACATTTTGAAATGTAGGAGCAGTAGCAATCAGGAGATGGCTGTAGGTGAATGAAGCAGTTTCCAAAATGCGAGGTGGTTAAAATGGAGCATCAGCTTTGGAAAAAGCAAAAAATGATGAGTGTTGAGGTACTAGAACTCTGATTGGGTGACATTATTTCACAAACAAGCTATGGCATTTTGGATACGATTACAATCGGTGACAATCTGCTACAGAAGAAATTTAAAGCAGGTACGCTGCTTGCAGACAGTGCTGTGAACTTCTGAACTACTGCTACAGAATAGTGTTCCAAAGGAGTTTGCTATGGCAGCTGAAGTGAAAGAGTATGGGGAAAAGGGTGGTTGCATTGAAGGATACTGAAATTGTTGGAAAAAAGGCCCAGATTTAAGAGGGCCTAGCGCCATCCTAACAACATGTTAGCATCATTTTTTTTATGATAATGGAGTGTTACATGACCAAAAATGCTGTACCATATTTACAAAGTGGTGCAGTGTTTGCTTTGCTCCACTTTGTAACCCCTTCCGCCACATTATGCCTGCACCAGGCATAATGGTTGCGAGGGGGGTGTTACTACGTTGGGGGGGGGGCAAAAAATGGGGCAAAGTAATCTAAGACTTTTCTTTGAATTATTTCTAATGGCATTTTTAATTCATACTCAGAGCAGGCGTTAAATGGTGGCTCCCATTGTTTTCAATGGGCCTCTGGGTGCTTTCCAGGATTAGGGTCAACATTTTTGATAATAATCCTGCAAAGTGCCGAATTAGCATAAAAAACCATGACAGTAACCGCCATGGTGCACCGTAGATTAAATATGACGCCCACATGGTGCGTTAAGAGGGTGCTGAGGGGCATGAAAAGTGGCGCTGCACTAGATGCAGCACCACTTTTCATAAATCTGCCCCAAAGTGTTTTTGGAAGAGTATGAGTTGGAAAAGAAGAATTTTTCCAGCTTAGTATTGTAAGTATGTATTATATCTGCATACAAAACCATTGAAAAACAATTGTTAGTCCATTTTTTAACCTCCCCTGGATCCGCGACTCTGTCACGAAGTTACACGGGGCCATGCTGAGCGCTGCAATGGAGTCGCAACTCCAGTAGTATGCTATAAAAATTGGGCTTCTTTATGGAAGGAAAACAAGGGCTTCACAGGCACTGACCATTCAGATGTTGGGTAATAAATTTGAAAGACAATTTTTTGATTTGATACCCACCAAAAGAGCTCTTAGAGCAAAATTGAAAAGGTTGCCATTAAGGTTTCCTTAGTATGAGAGTGGAGTACCATTCTTATGCAGAGGTTTCAAGATTACAGATGGAAAAGAGTAAAAAAGATATTGTGAGACTATTTTAACTATCAATGAAAGCTATTTCGGAGGCATGTAAATTACAGAATATATGTTATAACATATGTATAATCACAAATCTGTGCAGAAATAGGATGGCACTGCCACAGATTTACGCCTTCTTGTAAATCTGTGGAACAACCACAGCAACACCCATTGCACACCCCTCTGATGCAGAAAACCACATAGGGGGCCACCATTTACAGGGTGGTATTAAGCCACAAAAAAGTGGTTTAGCGTCATCTTATAAATGTGGCACACTGCGCAGCCCCACCGGAGTGTTAGTAAAAGTGATGCTCCGGTGGTGCTTGGGCCTTGAAAATATGGTGCAAAATTGTATGATAAAATGAAGAATGCTAGTTGATTGCAAGCTTATGATTTTTCCATACTCTAAAAAGTTTCCAATGGCAACTGAACTTTATGTTTCCAAACATTTTCCAACACTTGCAGAAGGTTTTTAGTTTAAATGAGTAAAATTAAAAGTATGCTGTATGTAGCCAATATGGTGTATAAGGTAAGAGCTAAAGTTTCATTTAGTTGTTTCTCACATCTGCAGTGTGAGACCTCATTTGAAAGTTTTGGCACAGGATATTACTGTACATTCTTTTGGAGCACTTTGCTGTGTCCAAAGAAAAGATTATGTTTGCTCCATATGAAGAAGCTATGACGCACTCTTGTATTTCCACCCTGTGCTGGTACACAGACCGCTATCCAGAAGCAATGAAGGCACCTTTCTCCCATAATATAAGAGTATCTAAGTTGCATGGGTGATTGTTTATATAAACTAAGGGATCCTTTCCTATATATATAAAGAATAATGGTGCTTTGCTTTTTCACGCATGGTGTAGAACACACCACACATACAAAGAGGAACAAATGGGGAGAAATAATGTATTTTTTCCCTGTTCTACCACTTTTACCTCAGTCATGAGGATAGTCATGAGGTGGTCTAGTAATGTGAGATACTTCCAGGTTTGTAAACATGAGAATGCATCATATTCTGACATCTTCCACGACTGTTGAATGGGAACACCCCAAGAAAGACCCACGGAACACCATTTCATACAGTATTGTTCATGAGAGGGATCTTTGTATAATAATCCTTAAAAAACTATGCATACAGTCATGCATACACTAGGATATCTATGTACACATTAATTTCAACACCAAGACACCCAGGCATACACTCATCCAAACAGTGACATCGTTATGTACTAATACAGTGAGATACCCAGAGACACAGTGGTGCAAACCCATGGTTACACTGAGAATCCAGAGGCACAATACTGCATACAGGTATTTAGATATACACACTGATTTAGAGAATGACACACCCAGGGACAGACTTATGAATACACAGCCACACCCAGGGACACATATATGCAGACACTTATACACCCAAGGTCACATTTATGAATATATTAAAGCACTCAGATACACAGTGATGCATCTGATAAAATACCAAGGCAAATACTGATCCATGCAGGTACACACTGAAGTACACATTGATGTACATAGTACAATACTGACTGAGTGAGACACCCAAACTCACGCAGATGCATACAATTAGAAAACTAGGCCTACACTAATGCAGACACTAACACACTCAATCACACACTAACTCATTCACTAAAATACAGAGATAAACACTCCTATGTGCCATAATAAATATGAGCAGACACTGATGGGCAGACTGACACACCAAAGGAGCAATTCATGTATACAGTAGGACACATAGGTGGTCATTACAACCCTGGCAGTCGGTGCTTAAGCGGCGATAAGACCGCCAATAGGCCTGTGGTAAAAAATTTGCAATTACGACCGTGGCGGAAACCGCCAACAAAGACAGCCACTTTAACACTCCGACCGCCACGGCAGTACAAACAAACAGCGCGGTGGCCACCGCCAACAGACAGGCAGGAGACAATGTACCGCCCACACTATTATGACAGGCCAATCCGCCACCTTTTCCGGGGGGGATTCACCACGGATAAAAACACGTCAGGAACAGGAATCCCGAAGGAAAAACGGCCACCTCTACAGACCCCACGAGGAACGAGGACGCCATGGATCCGGAACTCCAAATTCTACCTGCAATAGTCTTCCTGCTCCTCTACCAGGAGCACGAACGCCGGCGGCGAAGACCACGAGGAGTACTGCACCTACGACACAGGGGAGGGGGGAGGGAAAAAACAGGGACACACAACACCCCCGCCCTCACCCACCCCAAACCACGCACTAATGCATATCAATACATCACAGTTACACCCCCCAAACCCCCCCGGAAGAATGCAAAGACAATAGAAAATGAGTGTAACCATTGTAATATATTAAAAGCAAGTAGGCAGAAACATATATATACACCATGTACAAAATATATACCAAGCATAGTAGTCCAGGTAGTGCTCTAATAAAGTCAGTGGAACACTGGGACCACATGGTATGGGCGAGGCCCACACAAGATCCCCAACCATGACGGAGAGAACACTGCAGGGGCATCAGAGAGCAACTAAACAGGCACCTCGGGGGAAGGAAAGGGGGGGCACCTCAGCCGCTTGAGTGCACGACGCCAAATCCACGAGGGGGCCACATGCCCACTGTTCAATCTCACAAGTCTCTCCAGTGTGTGGTTTGCCCACTGTTCAATCCTGGGGAGTGCAAAGCCACAGTCTCTCAAGTCTCTACAGTGGGTGGATTGCCCACTGTTCAATCCTGGGGAGTGCAAAGCCACAGTCTCACAAGTCTCTCCAGTGGGTGGTTTGCCCACTGTTCAATCCTGGGGAGTTCAAACCCACAGTCTCTCCTGTGGGGGGTTCGCCCACTGTCAATCCCTCTGCAGGGGGTGAGGTGCTGGGGTGGTGGTCCTGTGGCGGGGCGTCCTGTCCACTAGCCCCGGCGGAGGTGGTGGGCAGTTCATCGTCCATGCTAGTGTCAGGGGCCCCTTGTAGTGCCACAGTGTCCCTCCTGGTGTTCACAAGTTCCTTCAGCACCCCTACGATGGTGCCCAGGGTGGAGCTGATGGTTCACTACCGTTGCCATCGTCTCCTGGGAGTGGTGGTAGGCTCCCATGATGGAGGAGAGGGTCTCGTGGAGGGTGGGTTCCCTTGGCCTGTCCGCCCCCTGTCGCACAGCAGCCCTCCCAGTTCCCCTGTGTTTCTGGGCCTCCGTCCCCTGGACCGTGTGCCCACTGCCACTGCCCCCAGGTCCCTGTTGTTGTTGGGGTGGTGGGTTAGCCTGATTTCCCTTTAGTGGTGGACACACTGCTGATTGACGTGTCCTGGGGACGGAGGTATGGGCCTGCTGGGTGGGTGCTGTGCTGGTGTTTTTAGAGGGGGGAATGTCTGTAGTGGCCTGTGACTGTGTCAGGGGAACCAACTGTCCAGAGGTCCCCGATGGCCCGGGTTGGTCATCTAGATCCGGTTGGACAGAGGTGCTGTCATCACTGTGGGCCTCTTCTGTTGGTGGTGTGGACATGTGTGGACCCTCCTGTCCGGTGACCTTGGGTAGGGGTCCTGAAGGGGTATAAAAGGATGGTTATTTCATCTGTGTGTGCCATGGTGTGCAATGGGTGGGTGACCGTGTACCCCAGTGCTTGCATTCCTGAGTGGGACCTTGTGTGATGATGTTTTAGGGGGTTGTATGGGTATGTGGAGTGGGCATGCTTTGGTGATAGGTGTCCATGCTTTGTTGTTGCATGCAGGGCTTGGTGTTAGGATGTGTGGTTTGTGATGTAGGGACATTTGTGAGGAGTTAGAGTGATGGGGGTGAGGGTGAGGGTGGGGGTGGGGGTATGTGCTGGCATGCAGGTAGGGTGGGGGATGTAATAGTTAAGATTTGACTTACCAGAGTCCATTCCTCCACCTACTCCTGCGAGGCCCTCAGGATGCAGAATCGCCAAGACCTGCTCCTCCCATGTTGTTAGTTGTGGGGGAGGAGGTGGGGGTCTGCCGCCAGTCGGCTGAACCGCCAGGTGGTGTCTTGAGACCACGGAACGCACCTTCCCCGTAGGTCATTCCACCTCTTCCTGATGTCCTCCCGATTTCTTGGGTGCTGTCCCACTGCGTTGACCCTGTCCATGATTCTTCGCCATAGCTCCATCTTCCTTGCAATGGAGGTGTGCTGCACCTGTAATCCGAATAGCTGTGGCTCTACCCGGACGATTTCCTCCACCATGACCCTGAGCTCCTCCTCCGAGAACCTGGGGTGTCTTTGCCGTGCCATGGGGTGGTGTAGGTGAGTTGTGGGGTGGAGTGTGTGGTGATTAGTGTGCTGATATGTAGTGGTGTGTTGTGTGAGGTGTGTGGAAGTTCTGTGTGTGATGGTGTTGTGTGCCTATGGATGCATTTGTTCTTGCTGGTGCTGTCTCTCTCTGGCCTTCTTTCGGAATTTTTGGTTGTAGGGGTTTGTGGGTGATGTGGGTGTGTGTTTTATATTGTATTGGGTGTGTGGGAGTGGTGTGTGTATGTTTATCAGGTGTGTGTATGTGGAATTGTCCAATGTAGCTGTGTTTTGTAAATGTGTGTGTATTTTGAGCGCAGCGGTGTGTACCGCCAATGGAACACCGCGGTTGAAAGACCGCCGCATGGATCCGTGGGTCATGATAGTGTGGGCGTATTTCTGTTGGCGTGACGGTGGAGGTTTTGTTATCGCCAGTTTATCACTGACCTTTGGTGTGGCGGACTTGTGTTGGTGTCTGAATTTTGGCGGATTCCGAACTGTGGGTCATAATAGCTGTGGCGGAATTCCGCGGCCGCGGCGGTGTGTTGGTGGTCTTCTGCACTACGGTAAGCGGCTTTTACCGCCAATGTTGTTATGAGGGCCATAGTGACAGATTGATACATACACTGATACACTCAGTGACAAAGAGATCTATGCAGTGACACACTCATACCCACACTTATGCGTCAACTGACACAACCAGGGATAGATGGATGCAAATGGTGAAATACTGAGAGTCACAGTTCTGTATACACTAATGTACCTACAGACAAAGTGATGCATGTCATAAAATTTAGATGCGGACACAGATAGATACAGTGAGATACTCAACACATACTGATATATATATGAAAGTGAATTAGACACTAAGGCGGTCATTCTGACCCTGGCGGTCAAAGACCGCCAGGGCGGAGGACCGCGGGAGCACCGCCGACAGGCCGGCGGTGCTCCAATGGGGATTCCGACCGCGGCGGTAAAGCCGCGGTCGGACCGGCACCACTGGCGGGCTCCCGCCAGTGTACCGCCGCCCCATTGAATCCTCCAAGGCGGCGCAGCTTGCTGCGCCGCCGAGGGGATTCCGACCCCCCCTACCGCCATCCGGATGGCGGTAGGGGGGGTCGCGGGGCCCCTGGTGGCCCCTGCAGTGCCCATGCCACTGGCATGGGCATTGCAGGGGCCCCCGTAAGAGGGCCCCTACATGTATTTCACTGTCTGCTGCGCAGACAGTGAAATACGCGACGGGTGCAACTGCACCCGTCGCACAGCTTCCACTCCGCCGGCTCGATTCCGAGCCGGCTTCATCGTGGAAGCCTCTTTCCCGCTGGGCTGGCGGGCGGCCTGAAGGCGACCGCCCGCCAGCCCAGCGGGAAAGTCAGAATTACCGCCGCGGTCTTTCGACCGTGGAACGGTAACCTGACGGCGGGACTTTGGCGGGCGGCCTCCGCCGCCCGCCAAGGTCAGAATGAGGGCCTAAGGGCCTGATTCTAACTTTGGAGGACGGTGTTAAACCGTCCCAAAAGTGGCGGATACACCACCTACCGTATTACGAGTCCATTATATCCTATGGAACTCGTAATACGGTAGGTGGTATATCCGCCACTTTTGGGACGGTTTAACACCGTCCTCCAAAGTTAGAATCAGGCCCTAAGGCCTATAAGAGCAGAGACTCACAAAGTCAGCTTTAATCATGAAAAGTAAGAGACATAGGCCCTGATTCTAACCCCGGCGGTCTTTGACCGCCGGGGCGAGGGTCGGCGGGAGCACCGCCGACAGGCCGGCGGTGCCCCGCAGGGCATTCTGACCGCGGCGCTTTGGCCGCGGTCAGAAAGGGTAAACCGGCGGTCTCCCGCCGGTTTACCGCTGCCCTCAGAATCCCCCATGGCGGCGCAGCTTGCTGCGCCGCCATGGGGGATTCTGACCCCCCCTACCGCCATCCTGTTCATGGCGGGAAAGCCGCCATGAACAGGATGGCGGTAGGGGGGGTCGCGGGGCCCCTGGGGGCCCCTGCCGTGCCCATGCCAATGGCATGGGCACGGCAGGGGCCCCCGTAAGAGGGCCCCGCAAGGTATTTCAGTGTCTGCCTTGCAGACACTGAAATACGCGACGGGTGCTACTGCACCCGTCGCACCTCCCCACTCCGCCGGCTCGATTACGAGCCGGCATCCTCGTGGGAAGGGAGTTTTTCCCTGGGCTGGCGGGTGGTCTTTTGGAGACCGCCCGCCAGCCCAGGGAAAAACTCATAATACCCTCCGCGGTCTTCTGACTGCGGAGCGGTATTATGGGGGCGGAATTCTGGCGGGCGGCCTCCGCCGCCCGCCAGAATTAGAATCACCCCCATAGAGTGTCTACCTGATAGTGAAGTGACTGTTTCTATTATAATTAAATTCTTATAATATATTATTCAACAGTATTTCATGCTAATGTAAATATGATGATGTTGTTTTGTTTTGAGATATCTATTTGTATCAAAAACATACATCTACATGCTGAAAAAAAAGAAATGTTGTTAGAAAATGAGGAAAGCATACTATCTACTTGCAACAGAGAAAGAAAAGGCAGAACATGTTGTTAATGTTGTTAAACAGAAAGGAGCTACTGGTAAATAACAAACCCATTTCTAAAATTGGTTTGTGGAAAATTGCAAAGTCTGCAGAAGGAGGTGCATAAAAAGAAAGGGTTGTAATCAAGCAAAGGTGGACAAAAATCACGCAAAATGAAGAGTAAGGACACATTGAAGAAAGGAGATAGCATAACCAGAATAGAGCTGCAGTTTAAATAAATTAGAGCTACAATGTTTCATGCAAGGGTACTCCAGAACTTACTGAAAAATCTGAAGCAGTATAAAAAGAGAACACAGGTAGTGAAACAAAAGAAATGTTTTGAGAATGTAGTTGATGAGGCATTTCCCTTAAAGAGGAAGCTTTTTGTTCAGATATTCAAAAGAATGAAAACACTAGACAAAACAGTGTAATCTATTAATAAGTATACACAAGGGGAAAGATGTGTTCTTAAAAGTATTTTTTTCAAAATCTTTGGTGGTGAATGGAAGCATAACTCCAGTACAGAACCTTACTTTAATGAAGAAGGTAATTTGCAGGAGAACACATTAGTACATGGAGCTGATTCAACTGGTCGATGTTATGAGATGTGTGATGGGAATCCCATTGAAAAAGAGGAGATTGCTCTTAGAAATATGGACTAGGTGATAGATAAAGAGGTTCGGGAAAGGTGTAGACTGGGCCCTATTTACAAATGGAACTGTAACAGTATTTGCAGCATTCAGCAGTAATCTATAAATTAAGTAAGAATTTTTGTACTTGACTTCATGTAGAAGTCTCAAGGAAAAGATTAACATTTTGCAAGGTTTAGATCCATGTGAAGTAAGAAAGCATACCAGTTTACAAACATGTTTATCCAAGCTAGTGTGCCAAAGCACCTTTTATCACTTTAGGATGTTGGCAGTTCACCATTCAAAAATATGAAGTATAGTGAGGAGACTTTACTTTGTGAAGAGTCCAGTATTATATTTTGGAGAGATGAATAGAGTACTTTTGCATATTACCGTACAAGAGGTTGAAAAAGTTTATGAGAATGTACAGTTTCAGTTATTTGGTCCTGAAGACAAATCTAGGGATAATGAAGAATTCATAGGTCCAGGTATTGAGGAAGAGAGCACAGGTATTGTTACTGACAATTTTGAACAAGAGATTATAAAGTTTAATACAACTTGTCCTCAAAAACCAAGCTTTGTTTGGGTTTGCTGTAAATGCACTCACTATAAGACTCAAACATAAAATGTACACCCATCTTGAAAAACTGAATAGGAAAACAGAGAAAAGTGGCAAGAATGTGCTGCTTATTTTTTTTCAGAGGAGCATTTTGACTTGTTCACTCAGCAAGTTATATATAAGTACTGCTCTGATGAGTTAGAGGATCGGAAAAACACCAGCTAGAGCAGTTTATAACAGGTTGGAACATGTGACTAATCCAGAACAACTACAAGACCTAAATGTATACAAATCTATCCTTATTCAATCTATTCTCATGAGTTTGAACATTATCTGATTTGTTTCTGGTTGATTTTGATGAGAAAGAAACTTACGGCCAGATGTATCAAATGTTTTTTCATTCGCCAACGGTGCGAATGTCCGTTTGCGAATGCAAGAGTGCATTTTACGATGTATGAAAGGCATTTGCAGTGCGAAAATAAGAAATCACAAAATTAGCTATTTTTTGCGAATGAGACACGAATTAGCGTGTCGCAAACAGCATATCGCAAATAGCGATATGATTTATCGAATCGCATTTTGCAAAATGCAAATTGCGATACAGATTAGCGGATTGCAGATAGCGATCTCTTAAATCGTTCCGCTATTTACAAGACACAGATTGTGACACGCAACGTATTTACAATATGATGTAGCAAAAAATTGCAAATTGCGATTATTCGCAGAATGGCCGTTTGCACATGCAATTTACCACAAACTGAAACCAGGTGGTAACCAGGTGGAACCTATATAAAGAGGCCCAGAATTCCTCAGCCCCTCTTCCACAATGGCTGCACTCTACATTGTGGCGAGGAGAAGGAGGATCTTGGCAGGATTGAGGAAAGAGAGGAGGAGACAGGAGCGCATTTTCAGAGTGCTCATTACCCTTTTTGACCAGACTGAGGAGGAAATTTATGGGAAGTACAGGTTAAGCTCAGCCATGATACTTGACCTGATAGCTGAGCTACAACCCATGCCGCAGCGCACAACACACAGAACCAATAGCATACCCACACATGTGCAGGTATTATGCTCCCTGCACCTACTAGCCTCAGGGAGCTCTCAAGGGGTCATTGCAGCAGCTGGAGGGGTATCGCAGATTGCCCTCTCTAGATTTTTCAATGCATTTCTCAATGCCATGCTGAGCAGAATACAACTGTACATAAGATTCTCCAACACCCCACAGGCATTACAACAAACTAAAGTACATTTTTACCAGATAGCACAGTTCCCACATGCCCTAGGTGCCATTGATGGGACACATGTAGCAATCTGTCCACCATCGGCCAGCGAGTATGTGTATCGCAACTGTAAAAACCATCATTCTATGAACATACAGGTGATATGCAATGCCTCCTACATCATTACCGATCTCGTGGCCAGATACCCAGGGAGCACACATGACTCCTACATCTTTTGCCACAGCGGGATACACACAAGACTGCTAGCTGGGGAGTTTGGGGAAGGATATCTACTAGGTAATTTGATAGTTCAGAATAATGCATTGATGTAAGCATGACGTCAGACAGCAAATGTACTCATTTTACTCTCTGTGCATTCAGGAGACAGTGTCTACGCAGTGCGCACCTATATGCTAATTCCCTACCTGAGCCCTGCAACTCCAGAAGAGAGGAGGTACAATGCTGCACATAGGGCTACCCGCAATGTGGTGGAGCGCACTTTTGGGCTGCTGAAGAGCTTTTTCAGGTGCATCCATAACAGTGGAGGTGCACTACAGTACAGCCCTGAGACAACATGCAAAATTGTGGCCACATGTGCTATCTTGCACAACATAGCAACCACCAGGGGCATACCAGTGGAACTCACGGAGCCAGACTCAGATGAGGATGATGATCCCTTGCCACCCCTTCTACCAGCAGAGAGGACCAGTGCAGCAGAAGGCAGGCAAAGACGTGCTGACATCACGCGCAACCATTTTTGATGTAAGTAATGACAAATCCACTTAAATTAAATGTATTTCGGTAGTTAGCATCTTTATTACCTTGACTTCAGGTAAACAATGTGTCATTAGGACATAGCTATTCACAATGGGCAGACATGAACTATTAACAGTGTCACACTATTAGAATCATAGCAGGACTTTACTGTATTTCTACGTGTTTAGGTGGCCCCCTGTAGCCCTCAACATCACTTCTTACATCCACTCACTCCATTTGAGTGCTCAGTGCCCTCGCTGGCACCTCTAGTAGTAGGTTCACATGCAGTACTGTGTCTGGCACTCCGATGCCTCGGATCAATCACAGGGACTGCCAGACCGCTGAGGCTAGAGGACTCCTCACTGTCCCAATACCCAGTTTGCTGGATGTGGCACTGCGTGCTGTTTGCATGGCATCCACTACGTTGGTAATTTGCACCAGTCCCTGTGCAATGTCCCGACTGCAATGTGCCATCTCCACGTGTGTGGCAACGGCATGCCGTGATATCTGGGTTGTTGAACTTGCAAGCCAATTGACCGATCTACAGAAGCTATCAAACTTTCCCAAATATTAGTGATGGCGTCTGCGCTGGCTGACACGCTCCTGCCGTATCTCAGTGCAGAGTTCCCCAAAGGCCTGTGTCAACTCCTTGGTGTTTTCAGCAGCTCTTTGCTGTCCCTGAATCAGGGTCTCCAAGTGCTTTTTTTGTAACCCCATATTGCTATTGTGAGACACAAACTGTCTGTGCAGTGACTTCAAATTTTTGCTTTGCAGGCGCTGCACCTTCACCATGGAAGCTTCAAGGGCGCCAAAGATTGATGGGCCAACTCCTTCTTCTGTGCTCTGTCTGCCTTCATCGTGGTGCCTCCTGAGGGGAGTTGACTGATGCTGGCTCTGGTGGAGACACTGCTGTCTTCCTCAGGGACTCGCCTCTGGTGGTGGTGTGGGTTCATGTTCTGGCATCTCATCTGAATCCAGGTTTTACTCTGGCAGTGGTAACACCCTTGCCCTGCGTCTAGTCCGAACAATACTTCAGGACTCACTGCTATTTGAGTCAGACTGTGGCTGTGTTTCTGCTTCCCCCACTTTTTCTGATCCTGCAGCAGCAGGGACTGAGTCATCTGCAAAGTCAATGTGCAGCATGTCAGTTCTAGCATTTGTCACAGATTTCCACAGTGTTGCTTTAAATGTACAATTAAATTGTGTCACCCTGAGTCATTTGTGGTGTTTCTCTATGTGGCTGCCACTATCCTGCTATTTATGTTGTGTATTCACCTTAGGGTTGTGTACTACCACTCCCATAAGGCACTGTTGTGTTGTATGTAAGATGTGACATGGACTACTTTTCACTGTGCATCAAGCTATGTTCTATTTCCTAAGGGGCATGTGGACATGCACATGTGGGGATACACATAATCACTGGCCTTACCTTTGCTGGTGCTGGGTGTCCCTGAGGTGTCAATGTCAGTTATACCACTGACAGCTTCTGGCAGCAATGTGGAGTCCACGAGGTCTTCCATAGGGGTGGACGGTGTGTGGGTGGATGGTCCACCTCCAGTGCTCCTTGCCTCCCTAAGCCTGCTGGCCACCCTCTCCTTGGCACAGGACCGCAAGTCATTCAATCGCTTGCGTATCTCCTCCACAGAGCACTATGCAACACACACTGCGCATATTTTTGTCTGAATGTCAAACCAGAGCTTCCGCTTCTCACTCTCTGGATTGAGTTTTTTCCAAAGAGTTTATCATGGTTCCCAACAATCTCCTCAATGAGCACCTCCAATTCTTGCTCACTGAATTTTAGCTTCCTCTTCCTGTCTCCCTTCTCCTTCCCATTGCCAGCATTGGCCATGTTGCAGTTTGGTCCTGGCTTACTTACAATACTGACTCCCTGGTGCTGTGCTGTGTCTCTCTCCCAGCTCCTGTGGGTGTGGCTCTGGAAACAGCATGGCTGACTCACTTCCTGGTTGTGATGTCATCAAGCTGTTCCTGTATGCCGTTTATCTATTTGCAATTTTCAATTACCGAATCACAAATATTTAGCGATTCGGTTTTAGCATCTCGCAAATTGCATTCGTGAATTTCAAGAAATCGCTATTAGCGATTTTCAAATTTAATACATCGCGTTTTGCATTTCTTAAATTGCAATTTCCTAAAATTCGCAATTTGGAAATCGCTAACTGGAATCTTGATACATCTGGCCCCTAGTGAAGATCCAAAATGATTGAGAGAGTACAATAGGTTAAGAAGTATATATTCTCCTCATTTAGGACAGTATCCTGTTTATAAAAAACGGGTACTGTGTCCTAAGTGGAAACTGACAAAACAATCTAAAAAGATTATAGAAAGCAAACCTAAATAAGAAGGTGTGAAGAAAGGAAAACTAGAAAAGGATGGAGATATTATAGGTTACCAGTTGGATAACACTAGTGGTGTTAATTGCTATGCAAATGTTTTTTTCTATGTTCTCTACCATCTACCACATGCTGTAAAGGCAATCCAAGAAAAACCACGGAATATATTGTGCACAGCACTGTTTCATTGCCTATAATGGTTATCTTGTGGCAGAAGTGTCTGCTTCAGATATTCAAGAACTAGTAGACACATATTGTGGATCCATAGTATTGACTTTAAATGCTCAACAAGATGCATAGGAATTTATTATGGTGATCCTTGGAGTTTTAGAAGAAGATGTAAATATTGAAGACATATTTGGACCAAGTTATGCATGGAACTATGAGTGTGAAGATTGCTCTTTCTCATTTACCACTAAAATATAATCTGAGCGATTTCTGTACTCAGTTCAGCTGGATTCTAAAAATGTGTCTTTCGATAAGTTTAGAAAAAAGAGTGACCAACATATGACGTGTACAAGCTAGAAATCAAATGTTTTCCCTACAATGCTTATACAGAGGAGTGGTAAATACATTATAGCAATGTTTCAATAATGCAGAGCAGATGGAACAAAATTGGAAACCAAGATTACAAACTTTAAAGCTGGACAGATACCAATTTCTGGGGGAACATACAGTACTTTGGCTAATATCTTTCATAAAGGCCTCAATATTACATCTGGACATTATACTGTATATTTAAAGACTCAAACTGGAGAGATGGAGTGCAATGACAGCAATTTGCAATTCAAACACAAACCACCTTTAAAACTTCCTAATTCCTACCTGCTATTTCTTCAGCCAAAGTTCTAAGCAAGATTCCTGTAAAACAATATGGCATACAGTCTTCTGTGTTGATATATAATGCTTAATATGTCACACAGCCTATCAGGGTTCATGTCTTCAAGAAGATATCTAACAATGAAATGTGAATAAAAGTGGTCAAAGAATTTCTGCTATAAAATAATTGTACAGTTTTTTCTCTACATGGATTGTCACTGGTTATGACATCACTCAGCATATCAGGGGTATCACAAAAGGATGTCCAAATGAAAGTGTGAAGGATTTATTTTCATATGATTTCTTAAAATAAGTGACTATATGAGCTTCTGTCTACATTGATCATCACTGTTTAAGACATCATTTGGACTTTGAAGAGTGATGTCAAGAAAAGTATATCCAAAAATGTAGGGGCAGATTTACAAGCCCCAAGCACCATCTTGCACTGCCATAGCATCATTCTTTTGGATGCTAAGGCGGAGCTAAAGTGTCTTTTCCCCCTTGCCGTATTTACAAAGTGGCGCAAAGCTTACATGCATCACTTTACAACCCCTTGCGTCACATTATGCCAACATCAGGCATAATGTATGCAAGGGGTGTTCTGACACAGGGAGGTTCGAAATAATGGCTCAGAAAAATGTACAACATTTTACTGCACCATTTTTCCATAATTTGTTATGCCTGCTAAGAACAGGTGTTAAAATGACGCACCCATTTTAATCAATGGGCCTCCCTGGGTATTGTTGCACTAGCATCACAATTTTTGGCACAAGTGCAGCAAAGTGCCACACTAGCATCAAAAATGTTGATGCAATTGCCCTAACAACTGCCATGGTGCTCTGTAATGTAAATACCATGGTGTCGTTAGGTGGGGCAGGGGCGACACAAGAAAAGTTGCTCATCAGGACTGATGCGCCACTTTCTTGGAAATATGCCTCTTAGTATGGTGGAAACACCTTCATAGGATTTCTGGAAAAAATTACTAAATGGACTTCTGTTTACATGATCAGTTTTCTTTAAGATATCATTCAGCCTGTCAGGGATGATCTCAACAAAGGGATATGCAACATAAACTGTGGACGAAATATTTTAAAAGGATTTCAGGAAGAAAATGAATACACGTCTTATCACTCTGTGGATTATCATTCTTTAAGACATCATTTGGCCTCTCAGGGGTGATGTGTACAAAAGCAAGTGGAAAATTCAACAGTCATTTTTTTTTTTTTTTTTAGTTTTGTACCAGCCATAATATTAACCAAATAGTGTGGCTTTAACAAATTATGTAAAAAATGTAGTGAGTGCCATTCAAGGCATTACTTATTTGTTACAAGATTCTGTGGAAATATGTTTTTTTTTTTTTTTTATCAAAATGATTGTTTTTTTCCCTACTGTTTAATGGCTTTCTCCACAGCCACCACCTTTGTGGGGTTACACTGAAGTATGAGCTGGGGGGAGCGCACTCTCTTCTGTTCTCCAGGGACCACCACCCTGTGGCAAAAAAGTTGTCCATACTTGTGGGTCCCCCACAGCCACGGGAACCACCAGATCCCCAGGGCTACACTGAATTATGATAGGGGGACCATGATGCCCCCCATACCATGGGAATATTAATAATCTAAAGGGGGTCCGTTTGGGACCCCCATTAGCTTCGGGGAACTCCACCTCGCTGGGGCTGGGTGCATGTTGGAGGGGGGCCACATGACCACCCCCTTATGGAGCCACTGAATGGCCCTGGGGAGTGCCACACCCCAGGGACTGCTCTTGCTATATCCCGAGGAGCATAGCTGTTTGCTATGGCTTGGCTGCAGCTCTGCAGCCAAGCCACAGCAAACACATTGGGTTTTGACAGTGGGACTTGTAGGTCCCCCTGTCAAAATCTGAAGTGGAGGGGACAGAGATGAAATGCTATAGGAAGCAGGGAGCTGCTTCTAGAAAGCAGCTCCCTGCTTACTGAAGCAATGGCACCACGATGGAAGCATTAAGGCTTCCCTCATGGTGCCAGATAGTCTGTAAAGGGCATTTTAAAAAGTAAAAAAAAAATGTAATTAATAAATAACTAAGGAGGGACCATGGGGGAGCCCTTGTGGGCTCCCCCGTGGTCCCAGATAGCCCACACGGGGTAAAAAAAAAAAAGGAAAAAAATAATAAAAAACAATAGCCCAGTGTGATGGTTGTAGACCTTCACACTGAATACTCAGATACATTTTTTATTTTAAAGTCTACAGAAATATCTCATTCTAAGTAGACCATTCATCAAAACCTAAAAAAATCTCTGTCTCTCTCCCTCTCATTCTTTTCCTCTCCCTCTCTTTTAAACTTTTTCTCACACATGCACTCAGACTCTTATGCACCTACTCACAGACCCACTCAGACACTCATGCACCTACTCACAGACCCACTCAGTCCTTCGTGCCTACACAGACAGCCCTAGTCAGACCCTCATGCACCCACTCACTTACCCACTCAGACTCTCACACACTCACTAACAGACCCATTGACAATCTCATGCACCCTCTCACAGACTCACGCACACATTGACACACCCAGTAAAACACTGATGTACTCACTCTAACATCCAGACAGACGCTCTCACAGCCACTCTCACCTCTAGATACACCCTCTCACATTTATTCTGACACCCAGACAGACCACAGCTAATTTCCGCTGCACACGGCTAAAAGGCTGTGCACAGCATGGGGTTGGGTGCTTAAGGGGGTTGGCCACAGGATCTGGCTGCGTACAGGCAAAGGGCATGCATGGTGCAAGGTTGGTTGCTTATAAGTGTTGACCCTGTGGCCAACTGCCAGCGCACACGGGCAAAGGCCATGTGTGGTGGTCCTATTAATGTATAGTAAAGAAAATTACTATGGTTGTGATTACAACCCTGGCGGACGGTGTTAAAGCTGCGGTAATACCGCAAACAGGCCGGCGGACAAAAAAGGGGAATTACGACCCTGGCGGAAACCGCCAACTAAGACAGCCACTTTAACACACCGCCCGCCACGGCGGTACAGACAAACAGCGCGGCGGTCACCGCCAACAGACAGGCGGAAGACAATGTACCGCCCACACTATCACAACACACCAATCCGCCACCTTTTCCGGGGCGGATTCACCGTGGATAAAAACACGGCGGAAACAGCCATTTCAATGGGAAAACGCTCACCTCAACACATCCCACGAGGAACGAGGACACCATGGATCCGGAACTACAAATACTCCCTGCCCTTGCATTCCTGCTCATCTACGACCAACAGCGACGTAGGCGCCGAACATACCAGTGAGTACAGCACCTACGACACCGGGGAGGGGGGAGGCAAAAGTTACGGGGACACCCACCAAACACCCCCACCCTCGCATATTACAACATACACACCAATGCATTCACAAAAATCACAGTAACAACCCACAATCCCCCCGGAAGAATGCAAAGACAAAGTGAATAGCGGTCAAACTTTGTATTGTGCCAATATACTACTCATTAAAAAATATACGGATATATATATCACAAAATCTGTCAAAAATAAATGTACAATACAAGAAGTAGTGCAGATATGTACACAACAATGTCCGTGCACCAACAGTCCAAAAATGCATGGGCGACGCCCACAATAGATACCTGACCAAAATCCGAGAGAACACTGCCGGGGCATCAGATAGAAACACTACAGGCACCTCAGGGGGAAGGGGGGGCACCTCAGCCAGATGAACGCGAAGCCAGATCCACGACGGGGCTCCATGCCCATTGGTGTATCCTGGGGAGTGCAAAGCCACAGTCTCTCAAGTCACTTCAGTGGGTGGGTTGCCCACTGTTACATCCTGGGGAGTGCAAAGCCACAGTCTCTCAAGTCTCTACAGTGGGTGCCTTGCCCACTGTGACATCCTGGGGAGTGCAAAGCCGCAGTCTCTCAAGTCTCTACAGTGGGTGGCTTGCCCACTGTGCCATCCTGGGGAGTACAAAGACACATCTTCGCAAGTAGATGCAGTTCTCTACTGGTACTGGGTGGGACTGGTGCCCAGACTGGATGAGTCTCCCCTGTCCTGTCACAGTCCCAGTTGCACATGGGAGAACGATGCCTGATGTGCCAGACTATTCATACCCACACGGTCTTTGCCCAGTTCAGCGGTCTTCACCATGGCGGTCTTTGCCCTGTTCAGCGGTCTTCACCATGGCAGTCTTGGCCTTGTTCAGCGGTGCTTTGTCATGGCGGTCTTTGCCCTGTTCAGCGGTCTTCACCATGGCGGTCTTTGCCCTGTTCAGCAGTCTTCACCATGGTGGTCTTTGCCCTGTTCAGCGGTCTTCACCATGGCGGCCTTGGCCTTGTTCAGCGGTGCTTTGCCATGGCAGTCTTTGCCCTGTTCAGCGGTCTTCACCATGGCGGTCTTGGCCTTGTTCAGCGGTGCTTTGCCATGGCGGTCTTTGCCCTGTTCGGCAGTCTTCACCACTGCGGTCTTTGCCCTGTTCAGCGGTCTTCACCATGGCGGTCTTTGCCCTGTTCAGCGGTCTTCACCATGGCGGTCTTGGCCTTGTTCAGCGGTGCTTTGCCATTGCAGTCTTTGCCCTGTTCAGCGGTCTTCACCATGGCGGTCTTGGCCTTGTTCAGCGGTGCTTTGCCATGGCGGTTCTGGTACGGATATTGGTGTGTTGCATTACGATCTCCACAATGGACATTGGTGTGTGGCATGACGATCTCCACACTGGACATTGGTGTGTGGCATGACGAACTCCACACTGGACATTGGTGTGTGGCATGACGAACTCCACACTGGACGCACTGGACATTGGTGTGTGGCATGACGAACTCCATACTGGACATTGGTGTGTGGCATGACGAACTCCACACTGGACGTTGGTGTGTGGCATGACGAACTCCACACTGGACGTTGGTGTGTGGCATGACGAACTCCACACTGGACGTTGGTGTGTGGCATGACGAACTCCAAACTGGACGTTGGTGTGTGGCTTGACGTTCCATCATTGCCCAGCGGGGCTGTGGGATTCTGGACCCTCCTGGGCTGTGACTCCGGCGGTGGCGGTGGTCTCCTGACCAGTAACGATACTTGGGCCCTCCTGTGCTATGACTCTGGCGGTGGTCTCCGGACCAGTAACGATACTTGGGCCCTCCTGGGCTATGACTCTGGCGGTGGTCTCCTGACCAGTTACGATACTTGAGCCCTCCTGGGCTGTGACTCCGGCGGTGGCCTCTTGACCAGTAACGATACTTGGGCCATCCTGGGCTGTTACTCTGGCGGTGGTCTCCTGACCAGTTACGATACTTGAGCCCTCCTGGGCTGTGACTCCGGCGGTGGTCTCCTGACCAGTAACGATACTTGAGCCCTCCTGGGCTGTGACTCCGGCGGTGGTCTCCTGACCAGTAACGATACTTGGGCCCTCCTGGGCTATGACTCTGGCGGTGGTCTCCTGACCAGTTACGATACTTGAGCCCTCCTGGGCTGTGACTCCGGCGGTGGCCTCCTGACCAGTAACGATACTTGGGCCCTCCTGGGCTGTGACTCCGGCGGTGGTCTCCTAACCAGTAAAGATACTTGGGCCCTCCTGGGCTATGACTCTGGCGGTGGTCTCCTGACCAGTTACGATACTTGAGCCCTCCTGGGCTGTGACTCCGGCGGTGGCGGTGGTCTCCTGACCAGTAACGATACTTGGGCCCTCCTGGGCTGTGACTCCGGCGGTGGCGGTGGTCTCCTGACCAGTAACGATACTCGGGCCCTCCTGGGCTATGACTCTGGCGGTGGTCTCCTGACCAGTAACAATACTTGGGCCCTCCTGGGCTATGACTCTGGCGGTGGTCTCCGGACCAGTAACGGTACTTGGGCCCTCCTGGGCTATGACTCTGGCGGTGGTCTCTGGACCAGTGACGACGTTGCAGGCGGTTGTGTCTGGACCGCCGGAAATGATGGCACACTTCTCCGCCGTGACACTCACAACAGGTTGGGGAGTCTTCCTTGGGACCTTCCCCACCTTCTTTTGAGTTACAGATGACTCACCAATTGCCTTGGATCCCATTTCACTATGTGTCCCACCAGGAGTCTTGACACGGTCCCGTCGTCCACTCTCCAATTTCGGAGCCTTTACAGGGGGTGGGCTGACAGTGCCTTGACTCCGGGTCCTACTGCCTGCCCTGGTGGACGGGGCCCTCCAAAAACCTGGAAAACGCACCACTGGTACTGGAGGCTTTTTGGCTGAGGCGCTACGACGGGACTGATGAATTGGAGGGGGGGCAAAAAGGTCAATTTGACATAGGGACAGTTTCTGACGTACACTGGGATGGGTAGCTGGAGGGGTTCTGGGAGTGGAGGAAGAGGAGGTGGTTGTAGGAGGTGTCACTTTAGCTGTTTTGGGTGCAGGTGCAGGTACTGGAGGCTGTCGTGAGGTGGATGGATGTTGGGTGAGTGATTGCCGGCGTTTGTGTACTTTGGGAGGGGGCGTCACAGACACACTGGGAGAGGACACAGGGGACGTGTATATGGCAGTGGAGGTGGTGAGTGCAGGTGAGCGGCTTGTGGTGGTGGGTGTCCTGGTGCGAGTCCTAGTGCCTGTAGATGTGGTGCATGCAGGTGTGTGTGTAGACGACACTGGGAGGGAGGAGGGAGAAGAGGAGGAGGGGGACAAAGTGGAGACAGTGGATGTTGCTGTGTCTGTATGGGTCTGATGCTTGTGTGAGTGCCTGTGGTGTGTGTGGTGCCTATGTTTGCTTGAGCTACTTGTGTGTGTTGACTTGTGTGCCTGCTGGTCTGTAGGTGTGCTTGGGATGGGCTGGGGTACAGGGGATTGGGTCTGGGTGGAGGAAGTTGGAGGGGGAGGCTGGACACAGGGACAATGGCTGCCATCAGTGCTGAGGCCAGAGATTGCAGGGTTCGCTGAAGGACAGCCTGACCAGAATGAATGCCTTACAGGAATGCATTACCGTGTTTCAACTGTCGTTCTACACCCTGGATGGCATTCACAATGGTAGACTGCCCAACAGTGAGTGACCTGAGGAGGTCAATGGCCTCCTCACTGAGGGCAGCAGGAGTGATTGGGGCAGGGCCTGAGGTGCCTGGGGCGAAGGTGATGCCCACCCTCCTGGGTGAGCGGGCACGGGGCGAACGCTGAGGGACTGCAGGGAGGGCGGTGCTGGTAGTGGAGGTGGCGGCTGTACCTGTAGAAGTGGGGCGCACAGATGCTGCCGCCACCACAGGGGAGCTCCCATCGGCGGACGAGTCCATGTCGCTGGTTGGTGATCCTGTGGCCGACGTGAAGCTCCCCTCGCCCTCTGTCCCACTGGTGAATTCAGAGTCTGTGGTGTGGCCCTCCATGGCCATGTGGGATGCAGCTCCCCCGCCTGTTGATGCTGATGTACAGAACGACAGGGAGAGCAGAAAAAGGGTGGAGACAGAAGAAAGAGAGTTTTAGTGCATGGCATACCGCTACTGTTGGCGGACAAGACAAACGCAGCAGCCCCCTGCATTACGCCGTGCTCCTGCCCTCTGCACATGCAATTTCTGGGATATGGCCTACATGGCAATGGTAGAAATCTGCCCACATGGATGGCAAAGGGGCAACAATACATCAATTTGTCTTTTTTTTTTGCTGGGGTAGAGTGCCACATGGCCTACATAACGGAGGGGCCTTGCCTACCTAACTCGCCCTGGCCTAGGGACACCCACAGCCCACCACCCCCACCCAGACAGCTCCACTGCACGCAAAGTCCATAAGATGAGGTTGTACTCACCCCCTTGTGTCTGCTGTGATGTCCTTAAGCGCCCATCCAACTCCGGGTAGGCCACCGCCAGGATCTGGAACATCAGGGGGGTCATGGTGCGACGGGCACCCCTCCCACGTTGGGAGGCCATCCCCAGCTGAGCCTCCGCCGTCTTCTTGCTGCAGCGGCGAATGTCCTCCCATCTCTTCCGGCAGTGGGTGCCCCGTCTCTGGTGGGCCCCCAGGGTCCGGACTTCCTTGGCGATGGCACGCCAAATGTCCCTCTTCTGGTGGGCGCTGACCTACATGACATGCACAAGGAAAGAGGAACAGTCATTACCTACAGCACAGTCGTTGTAATTGGCCCCCTCCCAACTCTATCCCTGTGGCCCATTCATCCCCATGCATGACTGTTCTTTGTACTCTGCCCCCTTCCCTCATCCACCCAGCCCTGTCCACCCAGGCCTAGCCCATACAACGTGCTCCCTGTATACTAACCTGTTGGTCTGGAGGACCGTAGAGTAGCGTATATTGGGGGAGGACCCTGTTGGGAAAAATATATATTCACATGTATGTACCTATAGATATTATACTTTAGTTCCAACTCTCTTTACCCTTATCTGAATCCCAGTAAGACTTCCCTACTGACCTCTCTGACACCTATGCCAGTTGTACAAACAAACCTCTCCAGGCCACGTTGTTAAGTTTAGCTCAGTCTCACACTTTAAGTTCAGCCAGCAACCCAGCCCCCATTTCTTTAGGGACCACCTGTTGTCTGTTCACGTGCTCATGCTCACACTGCATTTCTGTATATTTTTACACTATGGACTTCTAGTTTTGTATGTGCAGCATTTCTTTTGTATGTGCGTGCCCATGTTTGGACTGTGTCCCCTTTTTGGGTTGTGCAGTGACAGCACTTATCAACATATATAAATGCCTGACTTATATGCTTCAGGGCAGAAGATGCCAGCTTGTAAGACGTTACACTGGGATGTGCGTCTGCCTTCTGCCTTGGCATGCCAATAAACCTTGGTACCTCATAAAAGCATTTCATCTGTTCCGGAGCCTTGCCTGGTGTTTGTGTTTTCTTTGCGTCACTCTGAGGAGGGTTGAAGAATAGTTTCCTAACAAATGGCGTCAGAAGTGGGATGTGTGAAATGCCACCACGGGTAAGTTAATTGAATGCCTGTTGTTGTGGCCTTTCAACGCTTAGCTAAGAGTTAAACTGGGGATTGATATGAATAAAAATATAGCTGGCTATTTAATAGGTGACTGAGGAGTAACTAAGTTATCCGTATCATTACATTAAATGATAGTGGCAAATTCGTGCGGCGAATTGTAATTCCACGCAGGAGAACCTGGCCAGACTGAAGATAATTTTTTTCTTAAATAGGTGACTGAGGAGTAACAAAGTTATCCGTATCATTACATTAAATGATAGTGGCAAATTCGTGCGGCGAATTGTAATTCCACGCAGGAGAACCTGGCCAGACTGAAGATAATTTTTTTCTTAAATAGGTGACTGAGGAGTAACAAAGTTATCCGTATCATTGCGTTAAATGATAGTGGCAAATTCGTACGGCGAATTGTAATTCCACGCAGGAGATCCTGAACAGAAAGAAGAGAATTTTGTTTTTCTTTAATGGGAATCCCAGAGAGAAAATAAATAAATTAATTATTTAGAAACCCTCCTGGAGTGTAGCTTGGGAAGCATTTGATCGTCTGGCGCCGGAACACAGGAAATGATTTTGAAATGTGCACAAACAAATAGTCTGTCATTGATCAATGGCTGTGTTTGAATTATGTGTTGTTTAAGTGTAACTGTGCCACTATGTTTCATTGCAATTTTTTTGAATTCCATGTAAAGTAGAGCAGCACTGCATTAGACAAGAAAAATGTTTTATGTTGTGCCTCTAAATTGTCAACAGCTCCTGTTTTCTCTATCTCTCTGTCTATCCACCACTGCATAACAATTTTTTTTCCCTGTTTAACAATTTATTTGCAGGATGCAACCATTGTGTTTATTTTTTCTAGATTGTAAAATTGAGAGGGAAGGGCACAATGGGCAGCAGCAAGTCTAAAGGAAATGTAATGGTGGTAAGCCCTAGAATGCTGAAAAAGACTAAAAAGTTGTTTAAACAGATGACAGGCGAGAAATGTTTTGACCAGATAGCCCCATAGAGCAAGGTAAGAAGGACACAGACTGTCTAACAAATGTAAAGTAGTTTGCGTGCTAATGTGGACAGAGAGAGGAAAAGCAGAGTGCAGCTGTAACAAAGCCTGGGTATTAAACACAGGCTGCATGCACACAAAACTGTAACAGCAGACAAATCTACATTTTAGGAGTGACATTTATAACATAGTGATGATAAAACTAACTTTAATAGTAAAAGAGCACTCAATTTAAGAGGAGTAAACCTAACAGTAGTGAAAGAAAGAAAAAAAAAAAAAAAAAAAAAAAGAATTTGTGCGTGACACCACCAGGACATATAAACTTAAAAGTACATGCCCCACCAACCTAGCGCCTACCTTAGGGGAGACTTATATGTAGCAAAAAGGGATTTTTACGGATTGGCAAAAAGTTTTAAATGCTAGGCCAAAGTAGCAGTAAACTGCGCCTACAGGCTGCAGTGGCAGGCCTGAGACAGGTTTTGAAAGGCTACATCTGTGGGAGGCACAACGAGTACTACCGCCCACTAGTAGCATTTAATTTACTGGCCTTGGGCACTTGGTAAACTTTAAAAAAAAAAAAAAAAAAAGAAAAGACCTTTCAAATATATTTGTGGTTGGATGGGAAATAATTACTTATTTCTAAAGGATAAAATACACATTTCTAGGATTCAGTAAGGGATCATGTTCGCAGCAATAAAGAGATCAACCTAAAATGTAAATTCTGAATAAACACTTATTACAGTGTGAAGCTACAGCTTGAAGATCTTAAAACATTATTCAGTAATGACCAAGGCTGAATATGGCCAACTACCACAATGTTTGCTCAACATACACACATGTAAATTATTCTTAAAATTAATTTTACTAAAATCGTTTTTGCATTTTCATGATGTTTATTATGTCTAATATCACTACAGTAAATATGAGCTATGTAACTAATTCCCATAAATGTTTGCACCCCTTTCTTCTCATGGTGTACTACAATGTAAGGCAACAGAAAGGCTAAGGCACGTCATTAGAATTGCATTATTCTGTCCACATAATGATTTTAAATAGTCTTTTTCATAAGTATTCTGTTATAACATCTTATTAAGAAGCAGTTAATGTTTTGCATTTCAAGCACACTTTTAAGGTGCTGCTACTTTTCTGTCATTTTTCTCACATTATACACTCATATTTCTGGGTCTAAATAGGTAAATATCTTGAGTACAAAATAGGATAATTGTGAGCTCTAACAATGCCAATATTTCTGTATCTTAGAGACAAAATTGAAATGTGAACTTTAGTTTCAATGTGGCCTCATGGCTGCACTGTTTTTCAAGTACCCCAGCTCCTGGACTGCTTTTTGCACAGGATTTCTATGTGCATACTGGCATTCTAAATTTTCTTGAGCCATTTATTTGGAAGGTTACCTTTCCCTACTAATGTTAATTGGTGGTAGAGAGTGCATGGCACAGAAATACAAAAACAGCATAGTTTAAATCTTACCTTTCCAAAGACTGAAAATGTGGATGTTAAGCAGTCATGCTTCTGGCCGTGCAGAGCTCTGATGGGACTCTCACATAGGACAAACACTAAAACACTAAACAGCAGTTGTTCACTCTGCTAGGACAGGGGGTGTGAATTTACAACAGCAGGTTTAAGTGTCAGATGCTAAGCTTCTGTAATTAGCCCTGACTTGCACTGCTGTTACCAACAAAACAAAACAAAAAAACTCAAGGGTAGCTTTATTTCCTCAAAGTTATGCAAATAAGTAATGGCAACTGTGGCAGTCCTATTTTACACCAGATTTTTAGCAGTACACTGATTAAACTGGTTTTATCTAAATGATTTAAAAGGGACAAATGCACACATGTAGCTTGGCAAACTGCTGAAGGGTCTACATTAGACTGTGAAAGCATGACTGCATGCCATCACCATATTTTTAAATGTGAGATAGATATATATGTATATATACATGTACATTTTTAATTGTACTAATGCAATTTGTACATTTAGTATATACCACTTGTAATAATATTAAAGAAAATGAAACGAGTGAGCTAGTTTGGAGGACTGGCTACTTATTTTCAGCAGTTTTGCTTCTATTTCTTATGGTTTGCAACAGATGCTTTGTGTAGGGAGGCTTGCAGCTTTGTCCTCATTTGAGACAGCTCTCTTCCACACACGTACAAACAGTGCAGTGTCATGTTAGCCCTCAACACACTGAATGAGCACAATTTCCTAAAAGTAAAAAAGAAAAAAAAGAAAAAGCCATACTGGAGTGCAACTTGTTCTAAATAGGTACTACAGACCAAAGAAAAGATATATAATGTATGCTTGTAATTTTGAAGAGTAGGTTAAGAATAACTTAATTTCCTACATTTTCTAACTATTCCATGGTAGGAGAACCCACTTTGAGTAATATACAAACCAGAACATACTAGGAAAAAAGAGCTAATATATGAAAGAAAGTCCTTCTGCTTAGTAAAAAGAGGGTCAAATTGATGCTGAATACATGTAAACTGTTTTAGAATATCATCATTAGTAATTTAAATACATTTAATAAATGGAAGAATTTGCAGAGTGGTAGCAATAAATTTCTGGATTTGATTCAGCCCTCTTGAAACTAAATTAAACACCAAAGATCCATTCTAGGTCCAAGAATGAAACCGATTGACCCCCTCATGATGCATTTTTCAGTGTCAATAAAACATAACTAAAAGAAGGAGCCGGTGTCTCACTGGATTGTAACTTCCTTGAGGGACCATCACTATGCAACTAACAAGACTGGATAAAGGAAGAATTGCAGATTCTATTAAGGACAGGGCAGAGTTGTTGCTGTTTTCTTGAGGAATAGTACCTTTGTAGGAGATATGCAAGGTAGGACTTACATAATTGAATAACATTATCAAGGGACAAAGTATAGATAAGATGGAGGACAAGGATACCAGCAAGGAGACTAGAGTAGGGATCAGTGTTATTCTTTCCCATGCCAAGAGGCTTACAGAAGAAACAGCACTGCATGAGGAACGCTTTCCAGAGCAAACAAGTAGGAACATAGGATGACGCAGAGAGAGACATGACCCATTCAGTGGAAAACCGATGAGCCCGGTGCTTTATGATGGAGGTATCTGACACATCTGAAGAGAATACAATGTTTCCAACTAAGGTAGGAGATAAAATGGTTGATTTCTTAATTTCAATATGGATGTGCCCCACCAATTAGCTGGGGGTATACCTCATCTGCCACAATTTCTGCAACACTATATACTTTCAGGAAATGGGATTTACTTACAAGCACATAGCGCAGGTTAGAATTGATTAACAGAGCGCAAACTGCAGCAGTGAGCATTGACCTAGGGCCACATGAAGAGAAATTCCTATAGGGCAAGCTTCAGAACAACACGTCTATAGCTGTAGCACCAGGATTCTACCCTACAAATTTGGGCCCCATGGTAACTAAGAATTTTACATTTCCTTTGGGAGTTGTGACTGTGTTGGGAGAAGGAGAAGGATGGTGTTGAATGTTACGTAAGCTCAGAAATGACAGGGCTGTAGTTTTTGACAAGCTTGAAAGGATTATGACTTTACAGCTCACAGAAAACAAGGTCCTAGAACAACTGAACTCAGAGGTTTGGGAAAACACCAAAATGAGGCAGGATAATTAAAAACACACCCTCCCCACAAAGTAACGCTTAAGGAAAATGCAGAACTACCTTATGTGCGTAGCCCCTGTAATAGTCCAATAATTCCATTGCCCAAGGGCAACACTGGGCAATATAGATTCATACAAGATTTATGTCAGATAAACTACATCGTGGTTCCCTTAGCACCTGTTGTGCCTGACACCAATACTTTATTATCTTCTATACTTGCAGAAGCAGAGTACGTTTCAGTTAAGTCTTGCAAGTCTGTTTTTCAGTATTACGGTCAATCCAGAGAGTGAGTACCTCTTTGCCTTCACAGTAAACAATACCCAGTGCACTTTCACAAGACTGGCCTAAGGCTTCACAGAGAGTCTATGCACAGGCAGTAAAGAGAGACCTGAACAGCCTACACCCTGAGGGCAGCAGAGTAATCTTGCAGTACCCTGGTGATCTCCTTGTAGCATCTCCATCACTTGAGGCTTGTGAAAAAGACACTGTAGCTCTGCTGAACCACCTCCAGGAGAGAGGACACAAAGCCTCATTGTCAAAATTTCAGTGCTGCCAAAAAGAAGTGACTTACCTTGGTTATGTGGTATCCAAAGGTACACGCTGCATATCACCTGACAGGATAAAAATGATTCAAAGCATGAATGGCAGAATGATGTCCTTCCTGGGGATGATGAACTACTGCGCCAGCGGATCCCTGAGTACAGATCATATGATGCATTCTTGAGGAAATGCACACTACAGGATGCACCCAACAACGTTGTATGGACTAATGAACTTGCAGAATGTTTCAAGAAACTGAAAGGGACATTGTGTACTGCACCAGCATTGGGGCTCCCTGATTACAAACTACCCTTCCATCGCTATGTGTCAGAGCAAAAGGGCAGTGCAAATGGTGTACTGACACAGCAGCATGGCTCTGGAAAAAGACGTTTGGTGTATTACTCTGTGACTTTGCCTTCTGCAGTGACTGAGCATCCAGCCTATTTGAGAGAAGTGGCGGCGGCCGCTGTGATGGTAAAGAGGGCGGCTCCCATTGTGATGGACTACACTTATTTTGTTTATGTGCCACATTTGGTACAGTTGTTGTTGTCATCAGCAGCAACACAGCATTTTTGGGAAGCCAGGCACACAGGTTATGAGGTCACGTTGTTGTCTAACACTAATATTACCATTAAAAAAAATACCCCCTGTTAATTTGGCAACATTATTACCTGCCATAGGTGATTGTGATGAGACCCCTGACCGTGATTGTGTTGAGGTTGTAGGAACATGCACCACACCCAGACCAGATTTACAACAGACACCTTTAGAAAAGGCAGACTATGAGTGGTACACTGATGGTTCCTCCAGTAGACTAACAGACACCGATTACAGAGCAGGGTATGCGGTAACAACAGTAGACACCATAATTGAAAGTGCAACTCTGCCCCCTGGCACATCTGCCCAGCAAGCTGAGCTGTATGCTGTAACAAGAGCATGCATCCTAGCCGATGGGAAAAGTGTTAACATTTATACTGACTCACGTTATGCCTTTGGAGTTGTCCACGATTTTGGCCAGCTGTGGCAGTATCGTGGTTTCATAACAGCAGCAGGGCGCCCCATCCAAAATGGCCTTTTAGTAAAGAATATGTTAAAAGCAATACTACTACCCAACAGCATAGCAGTCATAAAATGCGAGGCACATACAGGGGCTAACACCAAGATAGCCAGAGGAAACGCCAAGGCTGACACAGCAGCAAGAGAAAGCATGTTACAGCCAATACAAATGGTGCCCCTAATGGCAAAAAGCATTCCTAAAATTCAGCTTATTCAGAGACAGTTGTTACTAGCTGATGTAAAGGAAGCACAATGGTCTGCAGCACTAGCTGAGGAAAGAGTGTGGACTGATGCTGGGTGTTTGCAAAATGATGAGGGATTGTGGGTCCACCAGGATGGGAGACCTGTGGCTCCACGTAGTATGTTCCTTCCCCTTGCAAGGCTTGCTCATGGACCCACTCACATGGCACAAGGGGGGATGAATGAGCTAATTAGACAGGAATGGTTTGCACCAGGGATAACAGCCTTCACTGCACAATTCTGCTCCCAATGTCTTGTCTGTGCCCAGCATACTAAAGGCCGGTCCCCTGCTACACATGATCACTTACCAGTACCACAGGGGCCGTTTACCAATGTCCAAAAAGACTTTGCCTATATGCCCCCAGTGAATGGATTCAAATATTTGCTGGTGTGTGTGGATCAATTTTCAAAATGAGTGGAGGCGTTTCCCACAAGGAAGAATGATGCGGCAACTGTGGTGTGATGCTTGATGAAAGTTATCATACCCCGATTTGGGGTCCCCCAGGGCATTAATAGCGACAGAGGGGGTGAATTTGTGGCTGCAGTGGTGCAAAAGATGTGTGAATGTTTGGGAATAGAGTGGAAACTGCATGCCCCTTACCACCCCCAAAGTTCACGACAGGTGGAGAGGATGAACTCCACTATAAAAAATAGATTAGCAAAAACAACTGATGCAACAGGCCTGAAATGGCCTGATGCTCTACCGTTAGTGCTGCATGCCATAAGGGCAACTCCATCTAGGACAACCCTTTTGTCCCCCCATGAGGTACTGATGGGGCGGCCTATGTCTGTGGGGTTGAGGTTGCCTCTACAAGCATCTCAAGCAGCACTGCTGTGGACAGATGAAAACATTTCTGATTATGCTATAAAATTGTCATCAGTCTTGAGGCATCACCATCTCCAGGTGAAGGAAGCCTTGCCCCATCCGTCCTCAGAGCCCACACATCCTTTTAAAGCTGGAGACATAGTCATGGTGAGAAAAATAAAAGATGTTTCTCTTAGTTCTAGGTGGACTGGACCACACCTTGTGCTACTGGTGACGCGGACGGCGGTGAAGGTACAGGGACGTCCTGAGTGGATTCACGGAACTAGGTGCAGATTCGCACCATCAACAACAAAGACCGACGTGCCTACAACGGATGAGCACATGCAACCCGTGGAGCAGCACAGCTTACCAGAAAAAGGGGAGACAGACCAGACCATTCCCAAGAG